>NW_027530640.1:16666700-16842901 GCF_008692635.1 Crocuta crocuta
CACTCACATTCTCACCATCACCATAAAGAAGAATTGACGGAGTGTTAAAACAAGAGAGAACTTTGTAGACCACCACATTCTTTTTTTTCCTAGAGAAAATAAGATTCCGGAGAGAGATTCCAGTCTTTCATTGCTGGTCAATACTGATGATAAAGCTACTAGTGTGAAGAATATAATTTCTTGCATGTGAACAGCACTTTACAGTTTATTAACATTTTCAGACCTACTCTCACCTCCAGTTCTCACAGCAGGCTAGTGCGGTGGTATTTACTACCCTCATTTTATGGGTGATGAATCTAAGGCCCAGAGGAGTTAAAGTTATCATCTAAGGCCAAAAACCACCGAAAGCTCAGAGTTAAGACCAGAATCGTGACTGTCTGAGAATTGGGCCACAATTCTTACTTCTGTATTTTATTGCCCCTGAAAAGATTTCTACCAAATGACCCCTTTGCCGTGTTTATTACGGGGAAAGATCCCAAGGGAGAATTGTTGGATTCTGAGCACCTGGGAAATCAGAAACATCAAGTTTCCACTAAGGGCAAGACTCCGTACAGAAAAGTGAACATGGTATAGAGGAGCTGTTTCCATCACAGAGGAGCTGTGATATAACTGGGGGCACCAGACAAGCATACATTAAGTAAACAAGAGAGTGACTCAAAGCAAACCACAATTAAGTGCTGAGTGGTTCTGGCAATATTTAATACAGGAGTTTAGAGAAGTGTGTGATGAGTGAAGTTTGAAGAAATTGGAAAGGCCACACAGTTAAGCCTCATAGGAAGATCAAAAGCTGGGACTTTCTGACACATGGTACATGAACCCAGCACTACCTTTTACTCCCTATGACTTTAGGTAAGACACAGAAATCTTCCAAACAGCCACTTCCACATCTGTAAAATATGGTAACTTCTCCATTTTAGGATTGGGATGAGACCCAAATAGGATAAAATATCTCGGGTTCTTAGCATGGGGCTTGGCACAGAAATAGTTCTATAAGTTTCTAATAAAGATGTGGAATTTAGACTGGCCCAACTGGTTGGCTAAGATGTGAGGGAGCTGCTTCCTTGCTGTACGTGCTGATTAGGCAGAGAATGCAGCCACACATCCCTGTGCATTGCTTGGGCAGTCTGTGTGGCCACAAGTCTGCTTGGGCTGACTTTGGCAGTCTTGGAGGACACTGACAGTGAGGTGTGAAAAGCTCTGGGCTGATTGTCACACGCAGAACATCAATACTTGTAAATGGGTGCTTTTAGAGCTTAAGAAGAGCATTAACTCAAATCTGGGTTTGTTAAGAGAATCAGTGGAGGACTCTGAGTCCAAGCATCAGTACTTCTGAGGCAGCGATGGCTAAAAATACAAGGTAATCTGGCTGTTCCTAGAATGCCAAAAAGTTTCTGGGAGATATGAATAAATCTCTAGGGCAGAGGATTCCTTTTCTGGAATGGATCTGGAAGGGATCACTTAGAGAGTCTGCTTGGTCACACATACTGCGTGCCATGCATATATCTATTTGACGTTAGTCAGTTTGGCCATGAATAGAGATAATGTAATACAGGCCCTGCAGGCTGTGGTGACAAGTGTTTGGTTTAAGTGACCAAATGAACGCCTTACTGAGGGAGAAAACAACTCTGGAAACCATTAGGAGAGGCATGGGAAGGAGACTGGATGGTTGTACATATTTGCGACAGCTACTGTAACAAGTACCACAGATTGGGGGGGCTTAAAAGCACAAAGTTATTTTCTCACTTTGTGGAGGCTGAAAGTCCACCATCTAAGCTCAGCAGTGTTGGTCCCTTCTGAGACCTCTGCCCTTGGCTTGGACATGGCACTCTTCTTGTCTATATAGAGTTCTCCCTCTGTGTGTGTTTCTTCTTCTTATAAAGACACACCTCATGCTGGGTTAGGGCCCGCCCTGATGGCCTCGGTTAACTTAACTGCCTCTGGCCATATATTCAAATTCAGTCACATTCTGTGATTCTGGGTATTAGGACTTGAGGACATGGATTTTGAGAGCACATAATTCAGCTAGTAACAGGGACGCCTGGGTGGCTCAGTCGGTTGAGCGACTCATGATCCCCTCAGCTCATGATCTCACAGTTCGTGGGTTGGAGCCCCATGTTGGACTCTGTACTGATGGCTAGCTCAGAGCCTGGAGCTTGTCTTCAGATTCTGTCTCTCCCTCTGTCTCTGTCCCTCCCCAGCTCACAGTCTCACTCAAAAAATAAATGAAACATTAAAAAAATAAAAAAATCAATAAAAAGTATCACAGATTTCCCTTAGCAGGCCAAGAAACAAATATTTGAGGTCATGATACTGGGGAAGAGAAACATGAGAGAAATAGGAAAGGGCATTTATCAGTATGACAACAGTGTGGGGCCACTGCGAACAACAGCCAGACAGAACCTTCCTGCCACAGAGGAATAATGATTAGGCAGTAACATCTAGCTTTCTGAATTAATATGACTTCCTAATATCTTCAGGTTTTAAGTAAAATTTATTATTCACCCCAACTTGGTTTTAGACTCTTGTTAGTACTGTCTTGGGATTGAAGGAGCTATGTCAGCATTTTAAAGCAAAACAAAGAAAAGAGAGTTAAATGACCAGGAAAGGTAAAGACAGAACATCCAAAAGTAACAGAGGAGAGACTAGAAGCAATAGTTCAGAATACGAATGGGGAAAACCAACCTGGACTTAGAAGCACTCCTGGAAATATTCAGAAATACTGGGTGGTATTGGATTTTTTTTCTTTAGTATAGTTGACACACAATGTTATGTTATTTTCAGATGTACGTCATACTGATTCAGCAGTTCTATATGTTATGCTGTGCTCACCACAAGTGTAGTCACCATCTGTCACCATATAATGCATTACAATAATGTTGTTGAGGCTCCCTATGCTGTACCTTTCATCTCCAGGACTTACTCATCCCATAACTTGAAGGAAGCCTTTTGTCCCACTCCCCCTCATGCATTTTACCCATCCCCCACAACCTTCCTTTCTGGCGACCATCAGTTATTTTCTCTGCATTTATAAGTCTGATTCTATTTTTTATTTGTTTCATTTTTTAGATTCCACATATAAGTGAAACCACGTGGCTTTTGTTTTTCTGTTTTATTTCACTTAGCATAATATTCCCTAGTTCCATCCACATTGTTGCAAATGGGAAGATCTCATCCTATTTTATGGCTGAGCAATACTCCATTTTATAGTCACACAGACTGGACTTGACTTATTTTACTTTGTATGAAGCTTTTACCTTCTATATAAGAGGTCTTAAGGAAGAAAACATGACTTCTTTATAGATATATTAAAAAGGGTAGAGGGGTTTAAAATGTAAAAGTTGACACATCAGTTAAATAGTTTTTTTTTGTTACTGCTTTAAAGTATGAGTTTTACACAATGTTCCCAGCTTCTAGAAATACTTTTCTTTAAGCCAATGCTTTTAAAAAGATACTAATTTGGCATAGGTTTGGGGAGCACAAGCAGAGCTAGGAATGGAGGAGAAATGTGTACGAGGAAAACCAGAAGGAACTGCAATGAGCCCCAGAGTGGATAGGTCTAAAAGTTTTGGCAGTAAGGATATGAGGGCAAAACCAAAATCTGAGGAGGTGACTTTTCTCCTCAAAACCTGGATGACTGCCCTTTTTATGAGGATGAAATTCACTCTCCTCACCCCAGGGACAATTGCTTCATCTGGTCTTGCCCTTCACTGCAACCTCACTCTGTACCACTCTTTTCTTATTCAGACCAAATCATAATGCTGACATTTGTTTCCCTACTCCAACATAGCAGGCTTGTTTTTGCCTTAGGTCCTTTGTCTAGGGGTGCACTCTGACCTTCTTTCTTTTCCTTCATGTCTTTATACGTCTTCCCCGTCTTCTTATTCAAATCTCATCCTAAATGCTGCCATCATCAATAAGACTTCTCTTATTACTCTAAGGAAGCCACACCCCCGCCCCCATTATCATTGTCCCTTTCTCCTTATTTATTTATTCATATATTTTGTGTTTATGTCCATGTGTATAGGAGGTGTTTGAGAGGAAGTATTTTATTTTCTTGTTCTCTGCTGTGTCCCCAGCAGAAGAAATATTTGTTGAATGAATGAGTCGATGAATGAATGAATGAAAGTATGTCATCCTCATCACTGATCAGCTATGTAGCATCCACACATACACAAACCCTTCCATGTAAATTGGAAAGACAGATATTCAAACATTCATATTTGACCAAATAGTTAATCTCTCCCTTGCTAAGCTTTTTATCAGAATTACTCTCCCTCACCCCTCAAAATAATACTGTAAAATACTTTACAAACCATAGAATTACTGAGTTTAAAGAGCAACTAAAGAGGATAGTCAAGGGGCGCCTGGGTGGCTCAGTTGGTTGAGCTTCTGATTTCAGCTTAGGTCATGATCCCCCAGTTCATGGATGCAAGCCACGCATCAGGCTCTGTGCTGACAGCTCAGACATGCTCTGTCTCTCAAAAATGAATAAACATTAAAAAAAATTTTTGTAAGTGTACAGTCCCATTGTCCTACTCGATACCTCATATCCACTGCATTACTCCCACCCAGACGTTTTCTCTTGTTTACACAAATACTTCCATAAGGGAAGACCCCTCCTGCGATACCCATGATATCTGGTTTATTTTCTAACAACTTTCATTATTGGAGTTGTTGCATATGCGGAAGTAAATTTCCTTTCAGTGTTTTATTCATTCTCTCACTCACACGTATTCATAAAGTAAGCGCCTTACCATGTGTTAACCACCGAGCTAGTCTGTGAGTGCATATGAGGGGCACAGTACAGTAGCATGTAAGGGAAGCCATCTCCTCTTCCACAGAGTGTTGGGGGCAGCTGTGAAAATAGATATTGTGTATATGATTATAAGAAAAGCACTAGCCAGGAGATAGATGGTGCTATTAGAACTGGTAACTGGGGACGGAACTTGGATGAGAAGGGAGGAATGTGTGTGTGAAGTCTAAAGGAAGAATAAGGGTTAGATAATACAGGGAGGAGAGCCAGTGGAATTCGTGAAGAAGGAAGGGTGGTTCCAAGCAAAGGGGAAAAGATATCTCAAAATGCCCAAACTGATATGCTGCTGAGGCTGCATGAAACCCATGGGCACTTGAGTATCATCTTCCTCAGAGAATTCCATGATGGCTGAAGAAAAGACTGAGGCACAAGATGTGGTGAGAGGGAAAGGAAGCACAAGATCTTCCAGGGGGAGGAGCCCAGCAGAAACTCAGACTTCATCTTTATATGCACTGATGTGAAGCTCCCAAAGGGAGAGGAAAGACATGACTTGGAGGGGAGCAAAAGAGACACAGGGAGATGGATTATGAGACTGTGGTCATGATGCAGGCAAGAGATGAAAATGGCTTACGCTAGACTGGTGGCGAGTTGAGACAGGAAGATGCTGAAAGATTAGAGAGAGGTTTGAGACGCTGAACCCACTCACCAATACCAGTTTCCTTTGCTGGTTTACACAACATAAGTACCTTCATATATTCACCTGACCACCCTTCAGCTCTTTGAATGCAGGCATTGTCCCAAGTTGGATTATCCAACCAGCAGAGTCATGGTCCTTTCAACTCTTACTCAGAGACCTTAGTCTGACCTCCTCTACCTTTCTAGCTTCTGCAGTCTATATGCATACTCTCTCACTGTCTTTCGGTGGTATATTTCATGGCACCACCAAGCATCTATCTCCCCCCTCAATTGGTAACAAGGGCAAAAGAATGATTTCTGGGAAAGGCAAGTCAAAAAGATGAAAAAAGAAAAGAAATCAGTATCTGACTTTGAACGTTTTGAGAACTAAACATATCCCATTCGACCTCCGGGCCTCTTTCGGGAACCAGTATACATTGAACTTTATTGCATAATAAGATATGCCACAAAGATTAACCAATAGATTTTAAGCCCCAAAACAAATTTAAGAAACAGTTCAGTGAAGCAAAAATTATGCCTGTCTTAAAAGGTGGGCCTATTTTTCTTGTGATCACAGAAGGGGGTGATTTCTGAAAGCGGGAGCGCAGCCAGGTCCATCACAAATACCAGTCGCAGGGACACATTTATTTTGAACCAGCATATTCTGTTGACATCTCCCCAGGAGAAGGTACGAGCAGCTGACATTAGCTTTAGATCTAAGGTGAGGCTGCAGCATGAAATCATATGGACACTGTGTGTTCTCTTCCCCAAAGAGTTTCATTTTATATAAATTGCAGGAAACCTGACACACATATTAAAATTTACTATGGTTGAGTGAAGGAGAAAAAAAAAAAAGACAAATGTTGCTTCCAGTAATAACATCCATTATCACCTGATAGATGTTTTGTTCTCTTGGGGGCATTTCCTGACATAGATTTTCATACCAACCCAAATGCTGCATTTTCCATGGAAATAATATATTCAACCACAAAGAAGATCTGGCTAAAAGAAAAGAAAACCCTGCTCTGTGGGTTTTGTTGCTTTCTTACTTGGTATTTCCCTTTACCACCATCAACTCGGTGCAGTCATCAACAGCAACTCTGACAGAGTGCCTACTTTGAGCAAGAGCCTTGAAACCTAATGTCTGTCACGTGAGACTGTCTCAGGGCTCCCGTGCTGAGGTGTCTCCCTCAGTCCACAATGTCGCCAAATGTATGCAGGGGTGAAAGCCTGGAACCTGCCACTTGGCTCTGTATGGTCATTCCTTTGTCCTAATACTCTATGTGTAGGTGCAAAAATAAGAGTTGGGAGAATGCCACTCTTGTACATGACCGAGGGAAACATAAATGACTATATCCTACTTGAAACGTCATCAGGAGTCTAAAAAATGTCTGAGTCTGTTTATCCAAAAAGGTAACATCTGGAGCACTATCCTAAGAAAATACTTGGAGACTGAAATTATAAGAATAAAGAGAACTATAACAAGCAATCAAAATACCTATCATTAGGAATGATAAATTAGAATAATTATTTATTGTATAGCCTCTTATTTGAGCCATTGTGGTGCACCCATAAGAAATATGTTTTCAAAAGCCAGTCCTGTGAGGCTTGAGCTTAAATGAAAAGGAACACAGCCATAACCATTTTACATTTTTAAATTACATATGTAAATATATACCCATATAACAAAGTTGAAATCACAGTGGCACATGGTAGGCACACAGTAAATTAATTGTTGAAAAAATGAATTTACAACAAAATCTTAATTGTGCATATATTTGGGAGATTGATTTTGGGGATATTTCTTCTTTATACTTCTCTGTATTTTTAATTTGTTTTTAATGAGTAGTTAATTCTTAAAATCAGAAAGCCTCTGCAAAATGAGTACGGAAGGTATTACATCGTGTAAGCCAAGTATCATGCAGAAATTGAAATAACTTGCTCAAGTTTATGACACTATTAACAATGCAGCTAGGGCTGCAATGTGAATATCTTTTGACCTCGGCCAACGTATGTCCTGTTCAATAAAGCAGACATTTCTCTGAATGATTCTCTAAAGACCAACTCCAGGCTCTCCCTTATCACTGTTAAATGAGAAAAGACCCAGGTGCATGTAGGTACAGTTTTTAGTGAGTGTCATTTTAGCCTTTCAGACCACAGTCTTAGTCCTGGGCACAAATACAGACCTCAGATCATGTACCTTTGGTTTTCTGCTGATTAGAACTCTGAGCAGAAGTGCGGCACTGACAGAGTAGAAGACCAGCTATGTGAAGTATAGTTTTCCCATAGTAGTATTTCCTGCAGTGTAGCTGATCCATTTCTTGAGGCTCCCTGCAACATTGTATTCTAATGTCTGCAATTATCATTTGACTTGAATCTTGATTTCAGGGATTAATCAAGAATATGATTTTGGAGGGGTGCCTGGGTGGCTTAGTCGGGTAAGCGTCTGACTTCCGCTCAGGTCATCATCTCACAGTTCCTGGGTTTGAGTTTCACGTCGGGCTCTGTGCTGACAACTCAGAGCCTGGAGCCTGCATTGGATTCTGTGTCTCCTCTCTCTCTGCCCCTCCTCTGCTTGCGTGCTGTCTCTCTATCAAAAATAAATTTAAAAAAATTTTTAAAGTAAAACTTAAAAGGAATATAATTTTTAGAGGCATCTGGATGGCTCACTCGGTTAAGCATCCAACTCGATTTCAGCTTAGGTCATGATCTCCCACCTTTCATAGGATGGAGCCCCATCTACACTGTCAGTGCAAAGCCTACCTGGGATTCTCCCTCTCCCTCTCTCTCTCTCTCTCTCTGCATTCCCCTGCTCGCTCACTCATTCATTCTCTCTCTCTCTCTCTTTCTCTCTCTCTCTCTCTCAAAATGAATAAGGATTTTTTTTAAAAGAATATAATTCTTCAAAAAGTATTAATGACTATGTCAATTGCAAGACCATCCTCTGCCAGCCACTATGTTTACTGCTTCATAGAATTCTTACAAAATCTTTCTAAATATTATGACTATACACTTTTTGCAATTGAGAAAATGGGTTTGAGGAGGTCATAAGACTCCATCTTACAGGCTACCTTCTTGGGTAAGGTTCATCTGATTATGTAAGGAAGCCACACTCCCTCTTCCATTGTCATATGATCATATGTTTTGTTTTGTTGTTGTTTTAGCTTCTTGATTTGATGGATTATAGTAATTGATGATGACATGTTGAACCAGCTTTGCATGCCTAGGAGAAATCCTACTTAGTGATGGTGTATAATTGTTTTTACACATTGTTGGATTTAATTTGCTAATATCCCTTGAGGATTTTTGCATCTGTGTTCATGAGAGTTACTGGTCTGTCTTTGCCTGGTTTTGGTATGAAGGTAATGCGGGCCTCATAGAAGGAATTAAGAAAAATTCCTTCTGCATCTGTACTCTGTAATACACTATGATTTCATTATATTCAAAAAGAACAAGGAAATGACTGGCATGCATATTTAGGGTGAAAGAGGTGACTGTGATAAGGGAAAGACACATCGTTATTTCAAAGCCATTGGTTTTAACCTGGGTGGTAGGATCAGAAGCATTTGTCACATTGATATTCTTAACACCTGCAAAATATTATGTGTGTGTGTGTGCTTTTGTATTTGTAAAGTATTAGGGAAAAAAAGGAAGAAAGGAAGGGAGGGACCAAGGGGGGAAATAGGGGAGAAAGGAAGAGAGAGGGGAAGGATGGAGGACAGGCAGTATAGCCTCCCCCACCAAAGAGAGAGAGAGAGAGAGAGAGAGAGAGAGAGAGACTGAACTTGAGGTTCAGACCACAGTTTTGCCGCTAATTAGGTACTAGGTCTTATGTAGTTTACTGAAAATTTCAGTGCTTAAGTTGCCTCATCCATAAAATTAAGTTAATATCTATTTTAGAATATGGTTAAAGGATTAAATAAAATGTTTTAAAGTGGTTCACAGATAGTAAGTGCTCAATAAATGATAGCTACACTTGCAATATGATATATACTCTTTTATCTTTTTACTTAATGACATTTGTGGAACATCTATTATTTACCAGACACTGTACTATATACCAATATACCATATAGACTATACACTGATAAATAAAACACATACGGTACTTGCCTTTGTGGCGTTTACTGTCTAGTAATAGAGAGAGAATTAAACTATCAGAATTACATATGAAGAACTAAATTATGATAAATGACAAAATGATAGAACAAAAGGTAAAGAGGAGATTTTAGCTTAAAGGCACTATTTGGATTGAGAGAACCAAAGGAGGTTTTGTCTGAAAGGTGATGTTAGAGTCCTGGAAAATGCTTTCCCATCTCTCTCTGTGTTAAAGGGACGTACCTTGCTAGACCCCTTTTATCTGTAAGTCTCAGTTTAAATGGCATTACTATCTCTGGGAATTCAGTATCTCTTCAATCATAACATATATGTCTAATATTTCCACATGACTTTAAAGATCCCTATGAACATGGTACTAACATTGTCTGATTTGTATGCCTCTTGAACTTTTTGCACATGGGTGATCAATAACAGTAATAATCTCTGCATTAGATACCAACATTTGGAAAAGTATGCTGGGCTCCAGATTCCTACCAGTACATTCCTCAAAGCATATGGATTTAAACTTTTCCAATTTTTAAAAAATTTTAACTCCAGTGGGGGCACCTGGATGGCTCAGTTGGTTAAGCACCGGACTTCAGCTCAGGTCATGATCTCACGGGTTCGTGGGTTCAAGCCCCACGTCGGGCTCTGTGCTGATAGCTCAGAGCCTGGAGCCTGTTTCAGTTTCTGTGTCTCCATCTCTCTCTGCCCCTCCCCTGCTCACACTCTGTCTCTCAAAAATAAATAAATGTAAAAAACTTAAAAAAAGTTTTAACTCCAGTGTCATTAACATATAGTGCTATATTAATTTCAGGTGTACAGTATAATCATTCAGCAGTTCCATATATTACCCAGGGCTCTTCATCCCCATCTCCTCTTTAACCCATCTCCCTATTCACCTCCCCTCTAGTACCATTTATTCTCTATAGTTAAGAGTCTGCTTTTTAGTTTGTCTCATTTTTCCCCTTTGTTCAATTGTCTTGTCTTAAATTCCACATGAGTGAATCATGTGGTATTTGTCTTTCTCTGACTTATTTCACTTAGCATTTATACTCTCTAGTTCCATTCATGTTGTTGCAAATGGCAAGATTTCCTTCATTTTTGTGGCTGAATCCTATTCCATTGTATATATACTACTTTTTATTTATCCATTCATCTATAGATGGACACTTGGGTTGCCTCCATCAGTGGGTTATTTGTGAATAATCCTGCAGTAAACATAGAGATGTATATATCTGTGAATTAGGGTTTTCATATTCTTTAGGTAAAGACCAAGTAGTGATTACTGAATCATATGGTAGTTCCATTTTTAGTTTTTTGAGGAACCTCCATAGTGTGCCCCACAGTGGCTAAAAGAAAAAAGAAGTCAGCCATGGAAATTTAGAAAACCTCATCCTGAAAATAGTTATAAAGATTTCAAAAAATAAATAAATAAATGAACATAGCAAAGGCTTTACTTCATAAATTGCCAATTATGATCCTTCAGGCCTTGGTTATATAATCCTGACTAGAATTGCTTTTGCTTTTGGAGCCAAATCCCTGGAGTCTTGTGTTCTTGGCTGGTGCAGACAAAGTAAAGTTATTGCAGGGAAACCTCCTAAATTCCGAGTGCAGCATTTTCCTACTTACTACTCTCACAGGTCTGTAAGGTAATGGGAAAGAAAGAAAAAGGAGGCAGTTTGAATACCAGGTTCATTAGAAAAGAAAAGATAAAGTCAGTGTTGCATCTTGAAACTAATCAGATGTTACAGTATTTTCTTTGAGCCACACACAAAAAATTCTCTAGATTTAGGTAATAGCGTTAAGTACAAGGAGAAAAATGAAGGCAATTATTTAGAAACATTTGACCACTTTACCACGAGAACTGACCCCACTCAGAAGGAACCTAAAGCAAAGGGAGGTACTCTAAAATCGACTTAATAAAATCTCACACTCAGGACATTGGATTGTATAATTAAAAGACCAAGGTCATGACTCTTGCTTCCCAAGAGACTTGTACTATCTTGAGACTGTAGCTTCACACTGCTGCTCTTCCTTTTGCCCATGCTAACACAATGCAGTGCTTTATCATGGGCTGGGTGAGGGGAAACAATAGAAAATATGGAAGTACAATATTAGTATTGGACAAAGATTTAAAATTAAAAGGCAGCAACATTTTGGTCCTTGTAGTTGCTTTCTGACCCCCACCAAAAGCCAAAACATACAGCAAACCAAAAAAACACTTCCAAGTAAGTGAAAATGCAATGCATGTAGAGTCTTTACTTATTTGCAGAGAGGCTTTGTCTATTAATTCTGATGTACTCTGAAAGTATGTAGCACTGAGTAAAAGCATTTCTGTATCTTTTTGGAGATAGTAACATTAGCAGTCAACCCTGTCTCTATTTGTGTATACGTGCAGGCTGAAGTGAAGTCTAGGAGGGCATCCTGTATGAATTCTAGACTCTAGAATTCCTCAGATTCTACAATTTTCTTTGATTTCCCACTTGTTATTGGCCTTAGGAGGCACAATCCAAAATTCACTGGCTTCACAGCGAGAGCGTTGTCTTGCTACCGTAAGCACTGAATAGGCTTCAAGATCTCAGAGAAGTAAAGATGTCCGTGTTTGTATGTGTGTGTGTACCCAAATCTACTTGAACTTCAGTTTAGAAAGCAAAACTTCAACAGATGTTGTCAAGGATGCAGAGAAAGGGGAACCCTTTTGCACTTTTGGTGGGAATGCAAACTGGTGCATCCACTCTGGAGAACAGTATGGAGGTTCTTCAAAAAATTAAAAAATAGAGCTACCCTCTGACCCAGCAAATGCATGACTAGGCATTTATCTAATAGAAAAAATGCTGATTCAAAGGGCCACATGTACCCTAGTGTTTATAGAAGCACTATCAACAATAGCCAAATTATGGAGAGAGCCCAAATGTCCATTCACTGACAAATAAGTAAAGAAGATGTCAATATGTAAAGAAGATGACACACACCCACAATGGAATAGTACTTGGTGATCAAAATGAATGAAATCTTGCCATTTGCAATAATGTGGGTAGAGCTAGAATATTATGCTAAGTGAAAGAAATCAGTCACAGAAAGACAAGTATGATATGATTTCAGTCATGTGGAATTTGAGAAACAAAACAGATGAACATAGGGGAAAGGAAGGAAAACAAAAACAGAAGGAGGTAAACTGTAAGAGACTCTTAAATACAGAAAACAAACTGAGGGCTGCTGGAGGGGAGTTTGGTGGGAGGTTGGGCTCAGTGGGTGGTGGACATTAAGGAGGACACTTGATGAGATGAACACTGGGTGTTGTATATAATTGATAAATCACTAAATTCTACTCTTGAAACTATTATTACACTATACGTTAACTAACTTGAATTTAAATTTTTTAAAAAAGCAAATCTTCAAAATTTCCATAGATAAATTGGCAAGTGTTTTGTATAAGTACATACACACACATTCAACTTTCAACTTTGTCATTATGGGCAAAGGAAGAGACTTGAGAGCTAATGCTAACAATGGTAACTCACAACCACTGTCACCCCTTCCCCTCTTCAACCTGCTACAAAGAAGGGAAGGGGAGAAAACATAAAAGAGAACAAATTGAAGATTGCTGGAGGGATGGATTAAAGGGGTGGGGATATTAAGAAGGACACTTGTTGGGATGTTGGGTGTTATATGCAGGGCATGAATCACTGGATTCTACTTCTGAAATCATTATTGCACTGTATGCTAACTACTTTGGATGTAGATTTAAAAAAACAAATTAGAAGAAGGAGGAGGAGGAGGAAGAAGGGGAGGAGGAGAAAGAAGGAGGAGGAGGAGAAGGGCCCTGGGGTCCTTGGGTGGCTCAGTTGGTTAAGTGCCCAACTTTTGATTTTGGCTAGAGTGATGATCTCATGGTTTGTGGGTTCGAGTCCTGTGTCAGACTCTGTGCTGACATGAAGCCTGCTTGGGCTTCTCTCTTCCTCTCTATCTCCGCCTCTGTCTGTCTCTTTGTCAAAATAAACTAAAAAAAAAAAAAGAAAACATTGAGAAAAAGAAGCAGGGCCCAAATAAAAACATTATCATAGTGTATATGTTTTTAGATGACTTACATTATTTATTCAACATTGTTTTCAAAATTTATCAATGGTTTAAATTATAGTCATAGTTCATTTATTTAAGTTACTGCATAATAAGTAGCTCATTCAGTAAGTATATTAAAATCATTAAAAATTCATTATTGCATCCTATTCTAATGTATACTTTGGTTGGTACTGGAGTTTTTCCGTTATGTATTTCATTTTCTAATAGTTTCTTTAAGATATTTGTTCATATGCTCTTGAAGGAGAAGGAAGTCTAGTTTTCATTTCTTATGCTATCTTTATCTGATTATTCTCAGTTCCTATCAACACTTTCCAACTAATACAAAATCCTTGGGATGCATTACGCTTTTTTCCCCCTACTTTCTGAAAGAAACTGTGTAGGATTTGAGATGTTTGTTCATTAAATGCTGGTTGAACTCATTTGGTCTAAATTTTCTTTTTTTCTTTTTTTTTTAAATATTTTTATTTATTTCTAGGAGAGAGAGAGACAGCGTGAGCAGGGGAGGGTCAGAGAGAGGGAGATACAGACTCTGAAATAGGCTCCAGGCTCAGAGCTGGCAGTCAGCACAGAGCCCGACGCGGGGCTCGAACCCACGAACCGCGAGATCATGACCTAAGCGAAAGTCGGACGCTTAACCGACTAAGCCACCCAGGCGCCCCTGTGGGTAAATTTTCAAGTAGTATTCAACTTCTTTAATGATTATAACATAACTTATCCCTTTTTTATTCAGTCATAGTAACTTGTATCTTTCAGAATCTAGTCCATTGCATGTAAGTTTTCAAATTTACTGACATGACACTGTTCAATATATATTATATTTATATTTTTTAATTTTCTGCCTTAACTGTAGTTACGTCATGTATTCATTCTTATTTTCCTAAGATTCCCTAAGGTTTATTAATTTTATTAGTTTTGTCAGTATAAAATGTATTGTGTCTGTTGCTACTCTATTTTATTTTATTTTCTTCTATATTTCCTTCCTTTTAGTATGTTGCTTATTCTACAGTTTCTTTTTATATTGAATCCTCTGTATATCTTTTTTTAATTGTTAGTTCTCAGTTCAGAGTCTCCCTTCTAACCTCCTTTGTGATGCTAAAGATGGACTCTGCAAAGCAAGTGTGTGTGTGTGTGTGTGTGTGTACACCACATCTTCATTCATCCATCAATGGACACTTGAGCTGCTTCCATATCATGGCTGTGAATTGTTTATAATAATGCTGCAATAAACATAGGGGTCCATATATCTTTTCCAGTTAGTGTTTTTAATTCCCTTGGGTAAATACCCACCGGCAGAATTATTTGACCATTTCATATTTCTCTTTTTAATTTTTGAGGAATCTCCTTATTGTTTTCCACAGTGGTTAAACCAATTTACATTCTTAGCAGCAGTGCACAAGACTTCCCTTTTCTTCACATTCTTGCCGATGTTTATTCTTTCTTGTCTTTTTCATACTAAGTCATTCTGATTAGAGGGAAATGATATCTCATTGTGGTTTTGATTTGCATTTCCCTGATTATTAGCAATGTGGAGCATTTTTTCATGTGTCTTTTGGCCATCTGTATGTCTTCTCTGGAAAAATGTCTATTCATTCCTCTCCCCATTTTAACCAGATTTTGCTTGTTTGTTTGAGTTGTACAAGTTCTTTATATATTTTGGGTATTAACCCCTTATGAAATATATCATTTGAAAATATCTTCTCCCATTCAGTTGATTGTCTTTTTATTTTGTTTTTAGTTTCCTTCACTGTGCAAAAGCTTCTTACTTTGGTATAGTCCCAATAGTTTATTTTTGCCTTTGGTTCTCTCACCTGAGGAAACAAATCCACAAATGTATTGCTGATGTCAATGTCAAAGAGTTTACTGCCTGTGATTTCTTTTAGGAGCTTTGTGGATTCAGGTCTCACATTTAGATCCTAATCTATTTGAGTTTATGTTTGTGCATGTTGTAAAAAAGTGGTCCATTTTCATTCTTTTGCATTTGCCTGTTCACTTTTTCCAATACCAGTTATTGAAAGGTCTGTCTTTTCTCCATTGTATATTCTTGCCTCATTTGTTCTACAATAATTGACCCTATGAGCATGGATTTATTTCCGTGTTCTCTTTTCTGCTCTGTTGATCTATACATCTAGTTTTGTGCCAGTCCCATACTTTTTTGATTCCTGTAGCTTTGTAGTGTATCCTGAAATCTGGAATTGTGGTACCTCCAGTTTGTTCTTCTTTCTCAAGATTGCTTTGGCTATTCAAGGTCTTTTGCGGTTTCATGCAAATTTTAGTATTATTTGTTCTAGTTTTGTAAAAAAAATACTATTGGTATTTTGATAGGGATCACATTGAATCTGTAAGTTGCTTTGGGCATTAATGGGCATTTTCACAACATTTATTTTTCCAATCTAATGGGCATGAACTATCTTTCCATTTGCTTGTATTGTCTTCATTTTTTAAAATAATTTTTAAAAATTTATTTATTTTGAGAGAGAAAAGGAGAGAGACAGAGCACACCAGTGGTGGAGGGGCAGAGAGAGAGAGAGAAAGAGAGAGAATACCAAGCAGACTCTGCATTGTGAGCACAAAGCCCCTTGAAAGGCTCAAACCCATGAACTGTGAGATCATGGCCTGAGCAGAAGTCAAGAGCCAGCTGCTTAACTGACTGAATGACCAGGTCTTCTTTTTCATTCATCATTACCTTATAACTTTCAGGGGATAGGCCTTTTGCCTCTTTAATTTACTCCTGTGTATTTTATTCTTTTTGGTGCAACTGTAAATGGAATCGTTTTCTTAGTTTATCTTTCTGCTACTGTGTTGAGAGTTTTTAATCATGAATGGATGTTGTATTTTGTAAATGGTTTTGCTGCATCTTTGAGATGATTGTACGGTTTTTATCTTTAACTGTTGTTAATGTGCTGTATCACATTGATTGATTTGGAGATAATGAACCACGCTTGCATATCTGGAATAAATCCCGCTTGATCATAGTGAATGATTCTTTTAATATATTATTGGATTTGGTTTATTAATATTTTGTTGAGGATTCTTGCATCTTTGTTCATCAGGGATACTGGCCTGTAGTTCTCTTTATGTATGTGGTATCTTTATCTGGTTTTCTTTTCAGGGTAATGCTAGCCTCATAGAATGGGCGGTTTCTTTTCTATTCTCTCCTTTTTTTTTTTTTTTAAACAGTTTGAGAATAATGGGTATTAAACTTTATTGTAATGTTAAGCTGTCTGGTCCTGAACATTTGCTTTTTGGGAATTCTTTGATTGCTGATTTAATTTTGTTAATAGTAATTGGAGCGTTCAAATTTTCTGTTTCTTCTTGACTCACTTTTGTAAGGTTATAGCTTTTTGGCTTTTCACCATTTCTTCTAGGTTGTCCAGTTGTTTATATATAATTTTTCATTATGTTCTCTTATATTTGTTTTTATATTTCTGTGGTGTCACCTGTTATCTCTCCTCCTTCATTTGTGATTTTATTTATTTGTTTGAGTCTTCTCTCTTTTTCCTGATGGGCTATCTTTTCTAAAAACCACCTCCTCCTGGTTTCATTGATTTTTTCCATTATTTTATTTTTAGCTCTTTTTTCATTTATTTCTGTTCTAATTTTTATTATTTCCTTCTTTCTACTAACTTTGGACTTGGTTTGTTCTCTTTCTAGTTACTTTAGGTTTGGTTGTTAGGGATTTTTATTGCTTCTGGAGGAAGATCTGTATTGCTATAAACTATTCTTAAGAGCTGCTTTTGCTACATCTCTAAGACTTTGGACTATTGTATTTTCCTTTGTCTCCATGTATTTTTTAATTTTCTCTTGGAATTTTTATTGGCCCTTTGTTTAGTAGCATGTTGTTAAGCCTCCACATGTTTGTGTTTTTTCTAGTTTTTACTTCTAATTGATTGCCTTTTTCATAGTGTTGTGGTCAGAAAAGATGTTTGACATAATTTCAGTCTTAAATTATTGAGATGTGTTTGTAGGCTAACATGTGATCCATCCTGAAGATGCTCCATGTTCACTTGAAGAAAATGTGTATTTTGCTGTTTTGAGATGGAATGCTCTCTCTATACGTCTTACGTCTATCTGATCTAATGTGTTGGTCACAGCCCCTGTTTTCTTTATTGATTTTCTATATGAATGTCTGTCCATTGATGGAAGTATGGTATTAAAGTCCCTTACTGCTATTGGATTACTGTCGGTATCTCCATTACTGTCGGTATCTGTTAATGTATGCTTTGCATATCTTTTGCCACTTTGTTGGGTGCACAGATATTTACTACTCTTATATCCTTTTTGTTTTAAATTGATCCCTTTATCATTATATAATGTCCCTCTTTTCATCTCTTGTCAAAGTCTTTGTGTTAAAGTCTATTTTGTCTGATATTAGTATTGCTCCCCTGCCCCCCACACTTTTTTCCACTTTGATTTGCTTGGAATATTCTGTTCCAACCCTTCACTTTCAGTCTGTCTGTGTCATTATGTCTGAACTGAGTTTCTTGTAGGGAGCATACGGATGGTCTTGTTTTTTATCCGATCACTCACCTTCTGTGTTTTGATTGGAGCACTTAGTCCATTTACTTTTAAAGTA
The DNA here is from genome assembly GCF_008692635.1 of Crocuta crocuta. Lineage (NCBI taxonomy): Eukaryota > Metazoa > Chordata > Mammalia > Carnivora > Hyaenidae > Crocuta > Crocuta crocuta. Next base: position 16,684,883 of record NW_027530640.1, read on the forward strand.
ATTATTGATAAGTATGTATTTACTGCCATTTTGCTCACTGTTTTCTGATTGTTGTTATATTTCTTCTCCATTCCTTTCTTTTTCTCTTGCTGTCTTCCCTTGTCAGTTTGTTAGTGTTATACTTAGATTCCTTTCTCTTTATCTTTTGTTTATCCACTATAGGTTTTTGACTTGTGGTTACCATCAGTTACAGATACAATATCTATGTGTATAGCACTGTATTTTAAGGTGATGGTTGCTTAAGCTCAACACATTTTAAAAGCATTAAAATTTTCTCCTCTTCCATGTATATATGATACCATATTTTGCATCTTTTTAGTTTATCCCTTGATTAAGTTTTCTATAAATAATTGATTTTCTGCTACTTTTGTGTTTTAACCTCTATACTGGCTTTACAAGTGATTAATTTATAAATATTTTTGAATTTCCATCTTGATTTTTCTCTTTTTTTTTCAAGTCATAGAACAGTGTTTCTAGCCTTTTTCTTCTAAATGTATCATTTATTGCTATTGTTTTTCTAATTATGTTGATATGCTTTCACAAAACATTATCTAAATAATACTAATTACATAAAATGTAGTGATGCTTGCTGTTAGATCTGTTTTTAAAGATGGTTTTATATCCAATTATAGGGCTATTTCAGTTATCTTTTGCTGCATAATCAACAATTCCAAAATTTGGTAGCTGAAAAAAAATTTATTTTTAATCTCAAAATTGTATGGGTTGATTTAGACCAGAAATTGGAGTCTTACATGCAGTGCTGATGAGATGGGATCTGGTCCTGGAGATATCTTTTTTTTTTTTTTTTTAATATAGGCTTCTTTCTTTTTTTTTTTTTTTTTATTAAANTCTCTCTCTCTCCCCCACTATTTCCCCCCCTTTTTCTCCCCCATGGAGATATCTTTAAGCCTGAGAGAGGCAGACATCCAAGAAAACACCTTCAACCATATTTCTGACACCTCAAGAAAGAACCTAAACATCTAGGAGCTAGTTGTGCATCTCTCTCCTAGTGTCCACTAAGCGTAGCCAACTTTGGATTTCCCACAGCATGGTGGTCTCAAGGTAATTACACTTCTTACACAGGAACTGGCTTACCCTAGGATGTCATTCCTGTTGACCAAGGTGGAAGCTTCAAGGTTTCTTACAATCTAACCATGGAAGTGAGACAGTACCTTACCTTATTTGTTACACAGAGTATTCCCATATGAAATGTATACAGGGCTTCCAGTGGTGTGCGTAGGAGACAAGGGTGTGCTTCCATGGTCATTAGAAGGTTAAATGTGCTCTTCTAATCTACTCTACCTTCCTCTTTTATTTTTGTTCATCTTGATTTCTTCTTTGTCCAAATATCACTTGTTTTCTAAGTATATTGTTTTGGTTATTGTTTCTTAACTCTATTGATCGATGCTTATCACAATCTAACTATACCAGTTTTCTAAAGTGTAGTGTTACGTGTCTGTTTGATTTACCAGTATCTTTAAACAGTTGCTTTAAAATCTCCTGCTACAAAGCTGGGTTTACTAATTCTACTTAAATTTCTGCCAGCATTTGCTTCCTACTTTTTAAAGGTATATTAGACATGTATTTTTTAGAACTTTTTCACTTCCCTGATGAACTGAATCTTTCATCCTTATGTTTATCTTAATAAATTATTTATCTGTATTTTTACCTTAAATGTATTTTGCCTCATATTTATGTAATTATACTAGCCTAATATTGGTTATTATTTGTTATACTCTTCCCTTCTTGTACCTTCAGCTTTTCTGTATCCTTAAGTCTGCCTCAGTTTGCTGTTTTTGTTCAGTCTGTTCCAACGATTTTTGTACTTTAGCTGTAGAGCTTAATTATGTTACATTGATATATGGATTCATTTTTATCCTCTTTTTTTTAATCCCTTAAATTTGACCTATGTCTTCAGGATTTACTTAACTTGTTTAAACTTTTTTTGTGTGTGCTTTGTTTTGAACTAATGGAGTAGCAATTTGGGTTTTAAAAACATTTTATTGAGATACTGATATGTAAATAACTACATATTCAACATATACAATTTGATGAGTTTGGACATAAGCACATACTTTTGATAGCGTCACCACAGTCAAGGTAATAGGCATATCCAGCAACTCCCAGGGTTTCCTTGTACCCCTTTGGGGATTTTTGTTTTTGATTGCAGTAAGAACATTCAACATGAAATCTAAACTTTTTAAAAAATTTTTAATGTTTTATTTACTTTTTGAGAGAGAGAGAGAGACACGGCATGAGCAGTGGAGGGTCAGAGAGAGGGAGACACAAAATCTGAAGTAGGCTTCAGGCTCTGAGCTGTCGGCACAGAGCCCAACGCAGGGCTCGAACCCACAAACCATGAGATCATGACCTGAGCTGAAGTCGGGTGCTTAACCAACTGAGCCACCCAGGTGCCCTGAAATCTACCCTCTTAACAGATTTTGAAGCGCACAATGCCATATTGTTAATGCAGGCAATATATTGTCCAATAGATCTCTGCAATTTATTAATCTGGTATTACTGAAGAACAGACATTGGATACTATTATAAGACTATTTTAACATGCTTATTTAATTAAATGAGGCCAAAAGTGAACCCCAGTGCCTTTGCTGTCACTGCAAACAGTACATATAGATCTGATCACCACTCCTCTCAATTTGCATGTTTCTTCCAATATTGAAGTTCTCCCTTGTTTTATTTGTAACCCTTAAACACTTCTGTAAGAATTGCTTAGATTTCTTTACATGATAATTATATCAGCTCTCATTCTTTCTTGTATTTTAGACTTTCTACCTGAGATCCATGGAAATACATCTGTTAGTTTTCTAGCGAGGTAAACTCTTGGAATTAAAAAAAAAATAGAAATTTTATTTTGTTTTGTCATTAAAAGTTATTTTTGTCTCAGTACACTGAAGATATTATACCATTGGCTTATGGCATCCAGTGCACGCTGCTGGTAATTCAGCTCTCGGGCTAATTACCATTCCTTTCTAGGTGACCTCTCTTCCTTCTATGGCTTCTCTAAAAATATTACCTTTGTTCTTTTGTTATACAAATGATAGATATAGATAGATATGTATGTATACTATATATTCACATATATGCATGATGTCTTTGTTTTTATTTTGTTTGGATTTTATCATAGGTTTTGTGGACTTATAATTTGTTATCTCTCAACAGTTCTGAAAACGTCTATATTATCACTTGGAATATTAACTCTTCCCATTTTTCTCTTTTCTCACCTTTTGAACTTTTATCACTTGCTTCAGTATTCTCCATGCCTCCTGATCCACACCTTTTAAGAAATATTTTCCATTTCTTTGTCTCTCTGAAATATATTCTGTGTTTCTTCAGGTATTTTCTCTAGATCAGCACTTTTAGTTTCAGCAGATTTTAATCTATTCTTCTCACCCTTTAATTACTGTTTACATCAATTATTATATTATATTTTTTCATGTATAAAGCTTTAGTTGGTTCTTCTTCACATATGATTGGTTGCTTTATAGTGTCTTCCCTTAGGCAGAGTATCAGTCCTTTCTGTTTTATTGTAAAACATATTAAACATGATTATTTTTAGTTCTACATGATACTTTCACTAATGAAGACTTTTGGGTAGGATTCAACTCTCTGTTGATTCTTTGGATCTAAATTATGGTGCCTTGTTTGCTTAGATAATATACAAGTTTTATCTGTCAGGTCTTATACTTTGGAAAAACCTCTGCAGGACTTCTTTGAAGTCTAGTCTAAAGTTGGATTTCTTCAGAGGATATTGCATTTGATTCTGCTAGTTACTTCACACTATTATCTACTTGGTATTATCTGCTAAGGCCACGTAAGTTAAAGAAGGTAACAGGAATTTGAGCTCTAAATCTAAGTGAGGTCAGTCAGTTGTTTATTAATTATCTTTCCCATCCAGCCAGTATAAAGGCCAAATGTGACAGGGTTCCATGTTATCTTCTAGATAGTGCACTAATTTATTACTCACCCTTACTTTGAAAGCATAGTCCTTTGGATCTCCATGTTGATATTGGGATTTCCTAATATGTTTTTACTTTATACTCACCCTAATCTTTATTTCTATTCTTTTATGTCCGACATAGATATTAAAATAGAATCCTAAAGTCAACAAGGTTCATCTCAAGGTGAAGTTCATTTACCTCCTAGTATTCTTTCTTTGCTCCGTCTTTTTATTTCTCCTTTTCATCCTCCTCCTCCTCTTCTTTGTGTGTGTGTGTGTGTGTTTGTGTGTGTGTATGTGTGTGTGTGTGTGTCTTGGCAGATTACACAGTCTCTACTCAGCCACAGCTGTGGTTTAAAAAAAACATTTTAAAAATGGATTTAAAAGGTATTTTATCCAGAATATTTAGTTGTTTTCACTTGTAAAATTATTTAGAGCAAGTACCAGTCTGTCAAAGGGACAGAAACAAAAGTCATTCCAACACTAACACTGTGTCCTTCACAAATCTTGCATTCTGTAAATCTGTGGGGGCAGAGCCCTTTCACCTTTATTGTACTTTTACATTAGACTTTAGAAAGGTGCTGTGCGGGGGGGGGATGGAGTTTAAAACTGCCCCAGTCACTAGGACGGACCTAAGATGGTATATGCCGCATTATGGGACTGAATTAGGTTGGGCAATTACTTTTGAAATATGTTTTGTGTGGGCCTCCTAGAAAGTACAATTTGTGAAAATCACCCTCAGGCTTCTTCTCACAATCAATATTGGAGCCCTCGGGATCCTCAATTTGTCGAAATGTCCAATTTGCTAATATTTTTTCTAAACCAATAACCTAAAATGTGAAACTGCCTAAAATGTAGGAATGATATATTCTAATGTTTCCAAAGTTGTCCTGTCTTTAAAATGGTACAAAAGCAGTTTCATGTTGGAGGTGAATGCAGGTTTGGCTTGTAACCTAAGGAAAGAATAAGAAGAGTGCACTTTAAACACCCAGGATGGAGAAAAGAGTTGGTATTACCCTGAAGTTCTTAAAAAATCTCCAGGCTGATTTCACATTCCGTAAAGGACAGAATCCTTTGAGAGGAGGAGGCAAAAGGAAGGAGAAATAGACATAGTGCCTGCTGCCTGTCTTCCTAGCTTGGATCCGAGAGTTGCTTTTAAATTTATGAGATCAGAACATCAAAAGATAGCAGCTCAATATATTCAGGTAGAGTAGAAATTTTGACATACGTTTAGTGACTTATTTTTCCCCTCAAGAAATGAGTGCATGTGTTTTACAAGCTATTTATTAGGATTTGATTTACATAGAGACCAATTTATTTAGGAGAGAATTAATAAGCAGGATTCCAGGAAAGAGTATCAACTGGGTCAGCTGGTCCAGCACTGCAGGCTCACTGGTTCCCGACACTCTGCTTCTATTAGTGCATAAATAGAAGACCTCTCAGAGGGTCCCCCACTGAAGCGAGGCCCTGATGGGGTATCCAGTAGCACCAAGGAGGGATGCTTCCATTTTACCCTCTGCAGGGCACTTCCTTGAACGATGTAGAATCTGTGGGCTGCTGAACTCTGGGACAGAGGTTGGGTTGTCCAACAGAGCCTGTGAGATGTTTAGAATGTAAACATCGGTTGGAAAGCTCCTAACATTTTCTCACTCGGGAAGTAGATATATACACAGTGGATTTTGTACAGAACACATTATAGAACAGATAAATGGATAGATAGAATGGAATGTATCACTGTGGTTAAATCTCAAAATAAAATGTCAAACAGAAACAACAAGCAACCCAAAAGAGCAAGTGGCAAATAGTTTCTACTCTTAATGTAAAAATCGTAAAAAAAATCTTAACAGTTTATATTGTTTATCAACATATTTCTGCAAAAACATGTTTGTGGGTGATACTACAACATGGAAAGATAATGGTTACCTTTAGGGAGGAAGGGTAGGGAATATAGGTTTTTCCTTATTTATGTTTTAGATCTTATTTTTAAAAAAGAAAGTCAGCAGAGACAAATAGGAAAATACCAGCATATTTTTTATCTTAGTAGTGATTACATAGATGTCTGCAATATTTTTTTGGTTTTTCTATGTGTTTGAGATAATTTATTATTAAACTCTGAAAAGTAAAAACACACTTTTAAAGATAGTACCTTCTCTTGGAATTTCCTGTGATCTTGGAAATACTCTATATTTGCTCTTTTCAACATGATAACCACTAGCCACATGTGGTCACTGAGCATTTAAAACGTGGCTGGCACAAATGAGGGATTCAATTTTTTTATTTCATTGAATCTTAATTTTTAACTTAAATAGTCATATGTGAGTAATATATTAGCACGAGACTCGAATATAAGCTCCTTACGAATGCAAAATTTGTCAGTCTTCACAAACCGTGATATTAGTGCTTAGAGTCACTTTTAGCATTGGGGCACCTGGGTTGCTCAGTCAGTTAAGTGTCTAAGTTCGTCTCAGGTCATGATCTCACAATGTGGGTTTGAGCCTCATGTGGGCTCTGTGCTGACAGCTCAGAGCCCGGAGCCTGCTTCAGATTCTGTCTCCCTCTCTCTCTGTGCCCCTCCCCTGCTCATGTTCTGTCTCTCTCTGTCTCTGTCTCTCTCGTGTCTCTCTCTGTCTCTCTCTCAGAAATCAATAAGCATTAAAAAAAAATTAAAAGAAGAATCCGTCCCAGCATTATTAGGTCTCCATACGTAGTTTCTGAAGTAGTGAAATAATGAATCACAGTGCATATATTTTCATTTTCCTTCTGTTTTTTAGTTGATATACATATGATGCCTAAAATTCTCTAAGCCTAAAATTGTTTTTGTTATTATCCTATAAAATTAATATTTTCTAGTAACCATTCTTCTCCTACCTATAGTAACAATTCCTAGTGCATATTATAATTAGACTGTATTGTACATTTGGCATTAATTTAACTTTGGTTTGTGACTTCTATTGTGCTGTGCTCCCTCTATTGGATATACTGTCAGTGTACAAGTGAACGCTAATATTATACCAAATATCTCAATGACACATTTTTAGAAGTTCACAAAATTATCTGAGTGCTTCTAAAATCTGAGCTTCTGAAGTATAGTAGTAATAAAACATAAATAAAGGCTTACCAGAGAAAAGGGTATACCTTCAATCTAATGTGAAAGAAAACAGAAATAATTGGGGAAGAGATAATTAAGAAAACAGCTTACTTAAATATCAAAAGTAGGTTTAATGTTTGACGAAGGAGCGAATAAAAGATGAGGATAAAAAATTATATAACCAAAATGGCCTTTCACTCTTCCATTCCACTTCCTCTCAAAAATTACAAAACAGGGTTACTTTCTGTGATATGTAAATATGTAAATACCCCATAAAAACTGAGAGAAAAAACACTGTGAAGGAAGTGCATGTTGGAAGATTGAAGCCTGAAAACACTAACATAAGTAAAGTGCAGATGAAAGGAAAGGAAAGAAAATGGGCAGCAATATCTCAATGACAGAATTTCCTTCAATTTCCTACCCAAGAAAGAAAAGTGATAAAGAAAAAAGAAAGCTATTTGTCTTAAAAAACTGAGTCAGAAAATTGAAGAAAGAGAACTTTACCTTCCACATTTTGCATGTAAAGAAAGTGGATAGAGGATAAAGGGGAAGTCCCCTTTTGATGGGAAAATGATTTGGGGACCAGTGGACATACAGTCAAACTTCAGCTCTGTCTAGATCTATAAGGAAGTATTAAAGTGCCATTATTTATGGATACACTGTGCCTGTTGCCCAGATAAGGTAAAACTGGCCTAGAAGGTAGAAGAATCAAGAGGAAGAACATCAGCGGGACAGCACTGATCCTCACTGACACAAAGAGCGATGGGGAAATAATTGGAAACACAATTATTTCATAAGGTCATTTATTGTGTGGGACCAGCAGAATGAATAAAGGAATAAATAAAAGCAAATATCTGATGTCTTGGCTCTCCAAAGCCAATATTAATTAGAGGACAAAACTTCTCTTGTAGTTTTAAGAACATGTTTAGCTTTTCCTGAAAGCATTATCCAAATGTCTGTGTATCTTTAAATGACATGAACAAGATGGAGGTGGAAGAATCAATGAAAGTGACTCTAAGCAGGACATCATTGGTGAACATTGGAGCACAGCAGCAGATGCCATCAGAGGGAAGCACCGCAAATATCTATGACTAACTCAGTCCAGGAAGCACAATTCCAAATTGAAATACAGAATTACTTGGACCAGGTCATTTCATAACCCTATTTTGGAAAAGCCATTCAAAAGCCAGTGCATATGTCATGAATTTCAGGTGGAAAGGAGCCCAGATGTGGAAGAGCATTCCCTCTTATCTATTGTGAGTTTATTAAGAAGGAAAGTGTGACTTATAAAATGCCTGTCTATAGCCTGGGCATGAGAATTGAGAATTGATTATGTTTGGACTGTTTACACCTTAAATGGCATGGACGTGGAATGCGCCTGAAAAAGGAGAAATCAAGCTTTGGTTCAAATTTCTCTAAACATTATGTTTAAAAACAAATTGATACTCTTTTGACTATTTTATTGATCCAGCAGAATTGACTAGTTTTTTCTGTTTCTTATGCTCCTAATATGTTTCAAAACATTATAACGAATGTTATGCAAAAAACAAAACAAAACAAAAAAACCAACAAATATTTAAATAAAAGTAATTCATATTTAGGACTTTCCACCATGTGTCAGTCACTATTCTGTGGGGTTACATAAATTGTTCATCTACTCCTCACCAGACTGAAGAAGAGAGACTATTTATCTGCTCTTTTTCAGAAGAAAGAGCAGGTGTAGGGAGACTGAAGAGCTTGTTCAGGTAAGAAGCTAATAGGTAACTCTTGATTCCAGTGGAGTCCACAAATGTCCCTTCCATTTGTTCACACAGCTCTCCAAAGAACAGATTTAAATAAGGATGAGACCATTTTGCTCAGAAGTCTGCAACCTAATTGGCGTGTGTGTGTGTGTGTGTGTGTGTGTGTGTGTATAAAACAATTTGGCCCACATTATATGACAGGAATGGAAAAGGGCTATAAGAGTCCAGGGAACTCTTAATAGCCAATGGCAAAATACTTTTATTTTTTTAATGTTTATTTATTTTTGAGAGACAGAGAAAGAGCATGAAAAGGGATGGGTCACAGAAAGAGACACACAGAATCCAAAACAGACTCCAGGCTCTGGGCTGTCAGCACGGAGGCCGATGGGGAACTCAAACCCATGAACTGTGTGGTCATGAACTGAGCTGAAGCCAGACACCCAACCGACTGAGCCACCCAGGCACCCCTGCAAAGTGCTTTTAAAAACAAGAAGAGGGGCACCTGGGTGGCTCAGTCGGTTAAGCGTCCGACTTTCACTTAGGTCATGATCTCGCGGTTCCTGGGTTCGAGCCCCGCGTCGGGCTCTGTGCTGACTGCCAGCTCAGAGCCTGGAGCTTGTTTCAGTCTGTGACTCCCTCTCTCTCTGACCCTCCCCTGCTCACGCTGTCTCTCTCTCTCTCCTAGAAATAAATAAAACATAAAAAAAAATAAAATAAAAACAAGAAGAAAAGGAATAACATCTGAGTTGAAAAATGAATCCAGGCCATTAACACTCCATTTCAAAAGTCAGGAAAATGGATAATAATCATATGCAGTAATGTTAGATTTGACCTATTAAAACACAGAACAAAACAAAATTCACACTCACTGGTGATGTCATTGTTTTTAGCTTCTGAATTACTAAGCTCTACAACTAAAATTGGTAAGTAGGTAAAGAAAGAGGCATTCATACTCTACTGAGGAGAATGTAAATGGCAACAGTTTCCTGGGGATGGACATGGAGTCACTTGTCACATTTTGAGACACTATTTAAAATGCTTATACCTGTTTTCCAAGTAATATCACTTCCATTTATTTATGATATATTCAGTGGACATACGTATAGTCAAATAGGAAATAATAGGTACAAATATAAAGTCTCAGCTGTAAAAATATCTATCATAGAGTTGTTTTTTGAGTAAAAACCTGGGGACAAAACAAATACCCAACAAAAAATATGAAAAGCTTAATTAAATATATCCTCATATAATGGAATAATAGAGTACTTTATAGGCATTAAGGTGATATTCTTGAGAAATATTTAAAATGAGGAAGAATTCACATTAAGTGAAAAGCAACTTATAAAATGTTACATATCTCCTGATCACAATTTATATCCATATTTATAATTAATTCATCAATATAGACATATTAAAATGTCAGTAATTTTAAGCAGCAAAATGTTAACAGAGTTTTCTCTAGGGACCAATATTACAGATGTTTGGTTTGTTCATATTGCATACCTTCATTTCTCAAATATTTTTTTTTTTCAAATTTTAATGTTGTTTTAGAGAGAGAGGCAGAGGTAAGTGGGAGAGGGGCAGAGAAACAGGGAGACACAGAATTCGAAGCAGGCTCCAGGCTCTGAGGTGTCAACACAGAGCCCAACGCGGGGCTTGAACCCATGAACTGTGAGATCATGACCTGAGCCAAAGTCAGTCACTCAACTGACTAAGCCACCCAGGCACCCCTTAAATGTTTATTTACTTGTTTTGAAAGAGACAGAGTGTATGTGTGAGCAGGGGAGGGGAAAGAGAGAGAGAGAGAGAGAGAATGAGAGAATTCCAAGCAGCTCCACACTGTAAGCCAGAGCTGGATGACCAAAGCCAAAATCTAGGGTCGTATGCTTAACCAACTGAGCTACCCAGGCAAGCTTCAGATATTCTTAAATTTAAAATATATGTATGTATTATATTCTTAATAATCATTAAATTAATCATATTTAATAATTACTAAATTTAAAAATGATAAAAGAATCAAAAGTACCATAGGAGCTAAAATATTCCATATAAGACTTCCCAGGGGAGATAAGGTTTCATTTGGAGGAACAGGATATTGGCCATGATATATAAAAGACATTACAGAGAGACATTCTAAGAGAACAGATGCAACACTGGTAGGGTATTATAAAGGATGCTCACAAAACAGAGAATAGATCAGCCAGGAAGACAAAAGAGAGCATTGAATTTAAAATGTTACTAGAAGTGGAAAAAAAGGAAACTCTAACTGCATTAGAGGACAAGGGACCTTGGACAAACAGAGTTCAGATGGTTATCAGCAAGGTAAACTGTGCACTCCTCTATCCATTCACTCAGTGATGTATTCAAGTAGAAAATACCTTAAGTGCTTACCGTGCACCAGTCCCTGTTTTAGAAGCTAGGAAACATAAATGGATCAAACTGATGTTTCACCTCCCTTATGGAGTCTGCGATCTAGGACAGAAGTCATCTTACAAATTTTGTTCTTCAGTTCCCTTCCTGAATTCCACCTCACATCCCCTAGAAACTCTAGCTCCCGTTTGGCCCAACTGTGGTGAAATAATATATGTCTATGAACATTGTCCATTTGTTCAATGGAAAAGAACTTCAAGTTCCATCATGTCAGTGAAGCCATAAGCCATGATTTCGCTTCCATCTCATTTGCCTAATCCACGTCTGTCTTCTTGCGTACTTCTTAGACACAGTCTTCTCCTCAGTGGCCTCCAAACCACATCATCCATGCAGTATAAACCATCTTTCCTCTTTCTGTACCTTTCAAATTCTACTCCTCTTTCCAAGTGAGTGCCACTTTTTTGCAGTGCTCAAGTACAATCCTTCCCTCATCTATACAGTCCTCAGCCATTGTATTCAGAGAGCTTACATTTGATCGTGGGAGCTCTGAAAACCCCCGCATTCCCAGGTCTTAATGTATTGTATAATTCCTCCTGTGAAGTGCAGTGAAGAATAAATGAAAATTTAAGTGACCCTATAAGACCCTTAATGATTCTGTAAACACAGGATTAAAGTAATTTATAATACTATTAAAATAGATTCGAGCTGGAAACCCAGCTGAAACCGCTTGATCAACTGACTTATTTACTCACTTATTTATTCATATGGTTAATACAGAGCAGTGTTTTTCAAACTGGGGGTTACACACCATTAGTGGGTTATAAAATCAATTGAGTGGATCATCAACAGCATTGAAAATATAAAAATAGAAAGGATGGGGAAAATATCACAGTGTATGACTTCCAGTAAATGCAAGCATTGTGTTACTGAAGTTTCATTTCATTTCTCTGTGTGTGTGTGTGTGTGTGTGTGTATTTATTAGATTGTGAAGAAAAGTTATTTTTTAGACAGGTTGGGGATAAAAAAAAGTTTGAAAGCCACTTATATAAACTTGTGGCACATTTCTGTCATATATTCAAACCCATAAAGCAATGTGACATGTTACTTCTTAAATTATCCAACATTTCTCCATTCTGTAAAGAACCAGCGTTTCTTTAGACTGCTTCACTTTCTCCTCACATTCGTCATAAGCACTACATTTGGGTTTGTTTTCAACAAGTTTTTAGCACTTAATGTGGGTCATGTGCATTAGGGCCATGATGGGATATGGATGATGAGATGTCAGCACTGCTCACCCCCTAATCAGCCATCCACTTCTCTTCTCATAACAACCCCAAAGCCTGAGCAGTTCAATTCATCCTTAAGCAAAATAATAAATTACCCCGGTTCATGGATCTTCAGTGCTTAGGAACAGTTGAAACCACAGATATTGAATTTTCTAAGATGTCTTGTGAAACTTGTCAGATTATGCTTAGAATATGTCTGCATGGGCTGGCAAATGAACCAATTTAGGGCAAGAGACTGTGTCTTTTCTTATATTTATATTTATATTTATATTCCTAGCCATGACCAGCACTGGCTCCTTACGAGTTCTCAGTATTTATTGAACAAATTACACTTGGGAAGAAATTTAACTGAAAAAAAAAAAAATGAGGGGGGAGAGAGACTAGAAATACCCTTTTTGCAACATTTTCAGGTATCGAATCTGGTCACTATGATTGTTTAAAAGATTTTATGAAAATTACCATTATTAGTTTTTAATGGGTGATACCTAAAATATGAAACTGATTTTGGAAAACACTAAACTTAGAAGACGACTTCATCTCTCCCACTATCTGTATAATCCCATTGCCATCTGTCACATTTGTCTTTCCTTCAACCATCACCAAAAAAAGGGGGGTGTATGGAAATGGCCTCTAAGTCATTTCCTTCAGGGATGCCTGGGTGGCTCAGTCAGTTAAACATCCGACTTTGTCCCAGGTCATGATCTCACCATTCGTGAGCCTTGCATCGGGCTCTGTGCTGACAGCTCAGAGTCTGGAGCCTGCTTCACATTCTGTATCTCCCTCTCTCTCTTCCCCTCGCCGCCTGCTCACTCTCTCTCTGTCTCTCTCTCAAAAATAAGTAAACATTAAAAAATATTTTTAAACATTTCCTTCAGTAAATTGGTGTCTTAGCATTGCATATCAGAAACTTCAGGGAATAAACTGCAAGTAGTAGGAGAAGGAAAAGTTAGTCTTCTAACAAGTTAGTTGTCACATGTTTGAGCCTGATTATGTCTTAGATTTAGAGACACTGAGGTGTGGTTGTAGGGCACTAAGACTGTAGAGGCAGGCAAATTTGGGCTTGGATCCTGACTGGTTCCGTCACTTCTGTATCACCACTGGGATGATTACTGTAACTACATCTTGATATTCTTGTGTGTGTGGAATCTAATACAGCACATAAATTCTTCAGCATATTTACAGACACGTGTTATATGCTCAACATAAGTAGCTATTGTTTTAATTATTGTTAATACACTACTGTGAAACAGGGGTCCTAGCAGATTTATTCTTCTAACCGGACTCAGAAGACCAATATAAAGACCCTTTATATAAGCATTTATAAGTATTAACGTTTCTAAGGTGTCCTTTTATAACTAAATAGTATCTTATGTTTAGGGAGTATGTTTATCAGAATACACAAAATATACTCAGAAAACAAATTCTACTGAATCATGAACTTCTCAAAAAAAAAAAGGGAAAGAAAGAAAAAAATTAGCAAAGATAGCAATAATCATCCTGAAGGAATTGGCATAGTTTCCAAGTATTTCATTTACCACAAGCAAGCATCTTCTTTATTGGGAAAATGTGTTACAGCAGAATTGGAAAATGGAAAAAAGGAGCTGGTTAGCTTTATTTCACCAGAAACCAGCTAAAATGTAAAACCAGCAGTTTGGGCCAGTTTTCCAAAAACCCATTACAGTTTAAGGTCTCCTTTCCCACCATGTTAATGGGCTGAAGTGTTGTTGCTAATCCAGGAAAAAGTTACAAAGTATGTTTTAATGTATGGATTCAGCCCTTAAAGAGTGAACAGGCTTTAGAAACCATCTCTATCGTGGTTGGATTGCCTAGGACTGGACTGGACTTTGAAAACGCGCCAGGGAGAGTGTGGTTGCATCATACCTGCCAGGCACCAAGGGAGGAGGTCTTTGAATACCACCTCACCTGCAGCACAAGACTTCCTAAAGGGAAATGAAACCTGTTTAAAGCATTTTGTTAAATTCCTCACCTGGGGCTTGATTGGAAATTTCCAAAGCCAGCATTGCAACATAGCAGGTTACAAACTCAAATCTCTAAAGAGGCCAAGGAGATAAGGTGTCGGGGGTAAATGGAATCACTTGTGATTATTCATCATATGCCTATTATATTACTTGTGTGCACTTTTGCTTGCTCAAAACGCACTGAGATACCATTAGCAGGAAGCATGTGTAGCTTACTAAGTAACTGCACTGAAATAAAACCAGTCTGTCAAGAAAGAGAAAGTTTTGCTGGCAGGAAATTTTATCAGGTTGCATCATTTCAGAAAACAGATGCACCCCCCCCCCAAATAAAAAACCCATCTCATTAGAAATTATTTTGTGTTGGACAATTAATTATGTGACTATAGACAGGATGGAAAGACACAACTAGAGATGTAAGATGGCTAGAGAGTGGCAACAGTGGGACTCTGTTATCACCCATAGATTTGCAGGGGCAAGGAGTGAAAAAGGTGTCAGCAGACCAGAAGAGCTGGAGCCATAGGGACATGGCTGACTGCTAGATGCAAGGGCTGCAGAGAACATCGTTACCACTAGCACCAGAGCAAAGAAAAGGGACAGGCAGCTGAGGAATAAATGCTCCACCCTCTCTTTCCTCTCATCCTTTAATCTCCTGTCAGCATCTCCTGTTGGTCCAACTTACCGAAAGACCAGAGGGCACCAGAACCTGCCATACAGTGCACAGAAGTCAGCCTTCTTGGGACAAAGCACTAGAGAAAAAAGCAAGATATATCTGGTGGAAGCAAACTATGAACAAGCCACAAACCCAAGGACTACTCTTTTGGTCTCCAAACTCTGTGAGAATTAGATTGACCCAAAAGATCTTTGTTCTCCCAAGAAATCTACAAAATATGTTGTCACATCAAGATAACCTGAGATGTTCACATTGGATTAGGTCTGCCATTTTGGTGTACCTGAGCATTTGGTTTTGTTCAGACCATGTATTTCAAACTGGTTGGTTGCTGGTTACTCTTTTGGTGTCCCTTGAGATACTGTCACACACTTACATTTTCAAAGATACTACCAGGTTTAAAGTTCAGTCTTCCTGAGATCCATATGGGCTCCAGGGCATTTCTCCTGAAGGATGCATGTTACTCTGATAATAGGATTCGGGAGTTAAAGGCCGCTGGACCACTGTAGCACATTTCATCAGCTGGTGAGTCTCCCATTTCCGATTGCTTGAATGGGCAGCCAGATGCATGAGAGCACATTATGCCCTTGCCTGTGGCAGAGGTATGGTACTAAAAAAAGAAAGGGGGGGGGAGACACATGAAAAATGAAAAGTACTTAAGCAGGACCACTGTTGTGCTCTCTAAAAGATAGATGATTGCAGTGAACACGATGTCTGCAACTGTAGTTTGCCCAAATTAAAGTGGAACATAAAAATAGGGAGAAAAGGAATCTAATTTCCATTTAAAGTTGCTGTCACTGGTAGTTGTACAGTATTCTTTGTCACACCTTCAGGTGATGGCCTTGCAATGCCGCAGAGCTCTGGTAATTCAAAGGTAGCCAGCGGCAAGAGAAATAGAGAACTTGTATCTGCCAAAATAGATGTGAGTGTAGACGTGGCCAGAGAAACGTGGCAAGAGAAATGGCAGGATGTGGTTATGAAGAAGCAATCGATTGCGATTAATGGCTGCTGCCTGCAGAATTAGAAGCTAGGAGAGAAGGGCTTTGCATGGGTTTTCTTCTGAGGAGAGTGTGTGAGAAGCTGGGCTGTGACTGCTCAATCCCTGACTCTTTTAAAGTCAGGAAACTACTTTGCCATTTATATTTCAGAATATTTGTGTCCTATTTGTACTCTAAGAAGAAAAATACACTATGTCTTACTACTTAAATGAGTCATAGATTTTTCTATGAGATACAGAGATTATGAAAATTTGGGTTTTGCTGTCACAGAGATTATATCCCAAGTGGGGTGGACAGAGTGCTGCACTAGAAGTAAGGAGTCCTGTTCCGTATTGTAAGCTGGACACCAGACATAAAAACAAGGTCCTTTGGCCTGGGAAAGTCTCACTTAAGAAGAGGGGCTGAATGCTGAATGCTCCAATCAAAAGACATAGGGTAGCAGAATGGATTAAAACACAAAATCCATCTATATGCTNAAGAGGGGCTGAATGGATGCATCTTCCTATCAAACTCCTCTCGGGAAATGAACCATCATCTCTGCAACAGAATCCAAACTGTTGCCTTAGTTTCTGCTTGTCGCCTTTGCCCACAGAGACTTGGCTCTTGGTTCTCTTCTCCTGCTAATAACCCCTGACTTCATTCCTCTGACTTCACATCTATTCAGGGGTTTGAATTTAGCATTCTTACAAATGTGTGTTTTGGGGCACCTCACATAATCTCTGGGAGGTCTAATTTGATCGCCTGAGAAATGTGGACAATTACAGTATTATATAAGGCTGATGAGAGAGTTAAATGTGCTTAAAGGAAATGAAGTGTTACAAACAGTAAAAGGAAAAATGGATAAATGTAATTAAAATTAAAATTTTTTCTCCTTGAAAAAGAGCATTAAGAAAATGGAAAGGCAAGATCCAGAATGGTAAGAGTGTTTGAAATACATTTAGCTGAATATGGAATTGTATTCAGAATATTTAAAGTGCTTTTATAACTCAATAAGATAAGCAATCTAATGTTTGCCAAATATGTGAACAGTTACTTCACAAAAGATGATATAAGAATGGTTAAAAATATCTGAAAAGGTGCTCAACATCATGCATAATGGAGATGCACATTAAAGCCACAATGAGATACTACCTTGAACACTTCCAATGTCTACAATCAAAAAGAAAATAAACCGTGTTAATGAGGAGGTGGAGCACCTAAAGTCTCATACACTGCTTATGGAAATGCAAAATTATGCAACTACTTTGAAAAAAGAATGGCAATTTTTTTAAAAAAGTTAAATATAAACCAACTATAGGTCTCAGTCATTCTATTGTAGATATTTACCCCGAACAAAGTGAAAACACAAAAGAACATAAATCTGAATGTTTTTGAAGCTTTCTTCAGAGTAGCCAAATACTGGAAACAACTTAGATGTCTATCAGTAGATAAGTAATGGATAGACAAATATGGTATATCCTTGTAATGGCATACTTCTAATCTGTATAAAGGAATACTTATACACACAATGAAATAAGTGAACTCGAACCATTATTCTGAGTGAAAGAAACTAGATAGAAAAAGGCACATCATATATTAATCCATTTATATAAAATTCTTTTTAAAGATTCAAATTAATCATGACACCTCGATGGCTCAGTGGGTTGAACATCCATCCCTTGATTTTGGCTCAGGTCAATTTCAGGGTCATGAGATAGAGCTTCACAACAGGCTCTGTACTGAGCATGAAGCCTACTTGAGATTTTTCTCTCTCCCTCCCCCTCTCCCTCTCCTTCTCCATTTCCCTCTCCTTTTACCCTTCTCCCCTGCTCATGCTCATGCACTCTCTCTCTCTTGCTCTCTCTCTGGAAAAAAAAAAATCAAATTAATCTATAGTGACAAAAAGCAGATGTGTGGTTGCCTTGGGACAAAGATACAGTATAGAATGGACTGCAAAAGGGCATAAGAATCCTGGGGGATGATGGAAATATTCTGTCTTACTTGAGATAGTGGCTTCATATGTGTATATATCTGTTGTAACTCATCAGATTATACACTATTAATAGATGTAGTTCCCCATAAGTGATTATACCTCAGCAAACTTGAGTTAAAAATAAGAAAATAAGTGCTGAGATCCACCTTGGCCCAGAGTTCTAAAAATCAGATAAATATTATTCTTGTTACTATTTTCACTCTGTTATTATCATCATACCACTGATGTCTGGTTCTGCCCTATCCATACTTAATGGCATGTCTCAGTGTCATCTTGTGTACAATGGAAAGGCTGGTAGTATTAGCCCAAGGGAGGTCCCTCCTGACTCACTTAGTAAAAAGTTTTCCTTCCTTGGAGAATTGGTGGGAGGACCACAGGAAAACACATCATATGTGAAGTTATACTATAAACTATGTGCTTACTCATCTGATGCTCCCTCAGAAAGTTAGCACTGTTTCCAAAAAAGGACAAATAGGTGTACCAAAAAAAACCCAGAAACCAAAAAAACAAACAAAAAAACCCCCATGAGTCTCAAGCTTTTTATCTGCCATTTTTATGGTTCCATCTATCAGTGGTGTCTTAGAATTGAAAGATATTATGAATAAGAACAGGGTTTGACATTAAGTGGGTCAGGATTCAAACATCATGTCTACTACTCACCAGCTGTGTGAACTTCTACAAGGTACTTTACATATTCCAAACTCCTTCATTTGTCATATATAAAATGGGAAAGATATTCTTTCTGATATTGTTGTCACAAGATTTTTTATTTTTTTTTTATTTTTATTTTTTTTTGTCACAAGATTTTTTTAAAAAAAAGATGTTTTAGTAGAATATATTACAGAGTACACAGTTTTTGGATCTAATAATCTCATAGTAGCAGATGGTGGCTTTTCTTATACGCTACACACTGGTCAGTTCTGATAAAAGCTTGGCACTGAGGAGCCAACCCTGGAGCTATGTATCCATTTACAATGAGTGGTACAGTATAGAGGTCTTCTCTTCACATCTGTATTTCCTCTGCTTGAGAAGCTGTGCCAAAAGGTCAGAGTGGAGAATGGCCTCACTGTCCATTTTCTCCTCCTGCTGTAGGTAATTTCCTCTGTCCATGGTGCTCCTAATGATTTGCTTATCAGTGTGGGTGGCTAATCATATGACTTCATCATAGCCCTGGATCTCAATTCACCTCTCTCAACAGCTCCAGATGGCATCTGATCACTCATTGGTAAAAAACAGGGAAAAATTCTTTTAAAAAATTTTAAAGTGTTCTCTACTCAATTTAAATAATTATCTCAAAAATAATAATAATTCTGAATTCTATTCATAACCCATATGGAAAACCCTAAGATCATGAAGAAGAGAGCTGCTAATTAGCTATTTTAATTTTATCTAAAAAGAACAGGACCAAAGGCATTCAGTCTGGAAACTGAAATCGCATCTTCAAAAGCTAGTTTGATTAAGGAAGAAGTGAGGCAAGCATTCAAGGGCTTGCTGCAAATAAATAGGTAGTGAGGCAAATGTTAATGTGAAAAACCAGCCAAGGAAAATGATTCAAAATCACCGAAATTTGGGGGAGCAAAAGGGCAGAACCATTTGCTTCCTGTCTGTGAAGAACTCAACTCACCAGTTTTGTCATTCTGTAGGGTGAGATAGGAATTCTATAAAGTTAAAGGATATGATGGTGTTATATTGTTTTTAATAAAAAGAATATGACTTGCCCTTCATACTGCTTAATCTGCAGGAATACCAGCATTTCATTAGAAGTATTCAGTCTCTTTCAGTTAGTGTTGGTGGCACAAAAATAAAAAGTTCCTGTTGCTCCATAAGAGGTAAAATGAACTATTACAGATCCCTCTACAGGCAGAGCCCCAGACCTTGATGGATGTCCTGCAGAGTTTTAGATGCACCTACCAGAAAATGCTCTGGCATTACATGTGGACACATTTAATGAAGCAAAGGATAATGGATTCCTTTCAGGCACAGAAAAAGCTGCTTAGAAAATGAGGTCTGAGCTGAAAAGTTAGGATTTATCCAACTCTGTCTTACCCAAATCAGAACTATATTATCCTTATGAAAATGTTAGCCATGTGGCTGACGAAAGGAAGACAAAGTAGATCTTTTTTTATGTAATAACCTTACTCTAATATTTAGAGAATATTCCCCTGTGAAAACTGTAGAACTCTTCACATGAGTTTCAAAGCTTATATACATATCAAAGAATTTATAATCCTGAGACCCCAAAAATACAGTGGCTGAATTGTGAGGCCTTACTATGTGTGCAAACTGATGGTTTTGCTATATTTAGGTATCATTAGTCCTAAAACTACTAAGAAAAGTAACTGTTTAGGGAAATCTGTCAATTCTTTGCCTCTCTTTGACCCATCTCCCCTTATTTTGGTAACAAAACCTGAATTTACCAGGAAACCATTACTATGTTCCTAAGTCTTAAGCTTGGTCAGACAGAGCATTGCATATTTGCCAACACATGGTATGAATCCGCTAAAATTGAAGCTAATACAGAGGCAAGAAGACCCAAGAGATGGAAGAGAAGCTCCAATGGGTGGAAATTGAGTCCCTGGACCAAGCCAGGCCTAAAGCTGGGGCACCCTAGACTCTTTTGTTGCCAGAACCAATAAATGTTCTTTTTTGATTAAGCCAGCTTGAGTTTATTTCTGTCACTTCAAACCAAAAGGAGTTATGGCTAACATAGAAATGCAATTCTTAAATTTTAAAGTTGGATAGGACATCTAATAGAGGATATTTAGTTTACTTTACTTGGAAACTTATGTGGAAGTATGTCCTGATTTTTACATCATTGTTACAGCTCTTCTGAGGAAGAGAGAAAAGGAGAGGTTGGGAGAGCTGATATTTATGAGCTAGTGATGATTCAGAACTAGAGATTTTGAAGAACCCAGTCCTTTTATAGCCTGAGAAGGCCTCTAGGAAATACATTAGACCCAGAAGGAAGATAACTTGGAAAAATTTTATTGCTAATAAAATCCTGCTTAATTTCCATAGTCACAACTAAAAAAAATCTTGGCTGGCAGGAATAAAACCTGCATGAAGTAAAAAAAAAAATTATGTGTTTCTTAATGATACTGTTACGTTTCTCCCCAGTACTTATAGGAAGGCAGTAATTTACTGAGATCTAAAAATGTGTAATATATTTGATGAAAGGTCATGCAAACATTAAAATATTTTCCCAAAAATGTTTCTGAGACAGAGATATAAGGATGGCCAGATCTTCTCAAAGTCTTTCAAATATACTTACAAGCTTATTAATGACTCTGGTGACTTGCATTTTCCCTTAAGCACTTGTGGGAAATTCAGAGTGAGGTGACAGAAGCTAAGAAATAGTGTTTGGGGCATCCATTGTTGCCTTGTGGCCTGTGAGAAGGAGTCAGTGTAGCAACAGCACAAACAACATCACACTTTCCACTTTTTGCTTTGGATAAAATGGAAAAGTGTTGGTTCCATAATGAGCCGGTCACAAGCCACCCTTGACTAACTCTTCATTTCCTGCTGCGCAGCCAGCCCAGGCCCTCGAACCCTAAACTCCAGCCATATTGAATTGCACACATTTCTTCAAAGGTGCCTTGCTTCCTCTTCCTTCCAGGGTGCCCCATGTCTGCAGGGAAAGTCCCCACCCATCTCCATCCAACATAGTCCCTCTTTACCTGGCTAACCCCTATCTATCTATCTATCTATCTATCTATCTATCTATCTATCTATCTATCTATATTTTTCCCCCTCAGGGAACACTTTATTGACTCTCCTGAACCTGATTAGTCCCTCATTAGCTCCAGAAGAATTCTGTATTCTGACATCACATGCTTCATTGGTATTCATCACAGTGTCTTTTAAATGCTTGTCTACTTTTTGTCTTCTATGCCAGACTATAAATTCCCTGGATATGAACATGTCTGTCTCTCTCAATATTATATTCTCTTTTTCTAGAAGATTGAGTAGATAGATACTCAACTGATGTACATTATGCATTCAGTTAATTCAATTCAATTTATGTTTGGATGCTTAACTCACTTTCAAGGCCCTACGATGCAGTGGAATAACACTTGGCTACACACCAAACATGATCCAAGACCTGATCCAGCTACTCACCAGAGCAGGAGCTTCGACCAAGTGATTCAAACTTTCTGACCTCCTTCATCTTTAAATGGGACATATATTTTCACATCACTGTTATGCCATAAAGATTAAGTGAAATGCCACATCAAAAACCTTTTAGCATTAGCAAGCCTTCGAAAAATGTTCATCCAAATTCTTTTCTGGGATGCGCTTTATTCCCCTATCCTCTACTCTGTTCTTCCCTGTTTTCTGCATCCCTGCCTCCTCCATGATGGCTTCCCAGACTGCTCTTTTCCTGGAACCTTTTTCCTGCCACATATCTGTGGCAACCTATGTCGATACCACATGTTTTGCCTTTCACTCCTGGAGAGAAATGGTACCCTTAGACCTTCAGTGGACTGCTGCCAATCTGTGAGAAAGTTTTCATTGCTCTAGGGAAAAGTGAGTAAAAACTGGGGTTTTCAGAAAATGAGGTTTTTTCACTTAAAAGAAATCAATTCCTATTTTTTAGTGCTTTCTTTTCATTGTAGTTGACATACAATGGTACATTTGCTTCAGGTGTACAACACAATGATTCAACAATTCTGCACTTTGACAAAACTCACCATGGTAAGTATAGTTACCATCTGTTACCATACAAAATTATTACAATATTTTTGACAATTTTCCTATGCTGTACTTTTCATCCTCAAGACTCATTTATTTTATAGCTAGAAACCTGTACTTTTTTATCCCCTTCCCCTACTTCACCCATCCTCCACCCATCCCATCTGGCAACCACCATTTTGTTCTCTGTATTGAAGAGTTTTTCATTTGTTCATTTGTTTTGTTTTTTTTTTTAGCTTCTACATATAAGTGAAGTCATATAGTATTTGTCTTTCTCTGACTTATTTCATCCAGCATAATACCCTCTAGGTCCACCCATGTTATTACAAATGGCAAGGTCTCATTTTTTTAATAGCTAAATAATATTCCTCTGTGTGTGTGTGTGTGTGTGCCATATTTTCTTTATTCATCTATTGATACTTAGGCTTCTTTTATGATCTTGGCTATTCCAAATAATACTGTGATATATCTTTTCAAAGTAGTGTTTTTGTTTTCTTTGAGTAAAAAAGCAGTGGAATTTTTGGATCCAGTGGAAACTGGATTTTATGGCATTTCTAATTTTAATTTTTAGAGGAAACTTCATACTGTCTTCCAGAGTGGCTGAGCCAATTTACATCAGTAAATTTACATCAGTAAATTACATCAGTAGCAGGATTCTCTTTTTTCTATATCCTTGCCAAAATGTGTTATTTCTTGTTTTTTCAGTACTAGCCATTCTGATAGTTATAAGGTGACGTTTCCTTGAGGTTTAAATTTACATTTCCTTGATGTTGAGCTTCTTTCCATGTGTTCTTAGCCATCTCTATGGCTTCTTTGGAAAAATGGCAATTTGAGTGCTTGGGCCATGTTTTACTAGGTTATTTCAGTCTTTGTGTTGAATTTTGTGAATTCTTTATATATTTTGGATATTAAACCCTTATAAGATATTTCACTTACAAATATCTTTTCCTATTCATTTGGTTGCCTTTTTGTTTGGTGATCATTTCCTTTTTGGGCAAAAGACTTGTAGTTTGATGTAGTCCCAATAGTTTATTGTTGCTTTTGTTTCCTTGCATGAGGAAAATAGATGAAGAAAAAAGTTGCTAAGGCCAATGTCCAAGAATCTACTGTGTATGTTTCTGTCTAGGAGTTTTATGGTTTCAGGTCTCATAATTAGGTTTTTAATCCATTTTCAGTTAACTTTTGTGTATGATGAATACAAGTGGCCCAGTTTCTCTTTTGCATATAGCTGTCCAGTTTTCCCAGCACCTCAGAGCAGATGTACCAAGAGTCTAAGGTGGAATCTACAAAGCTTAGAAGTAGTCTGTGACTATTCCATGAACTGATACGCTGTGAAAAAGCCCAGCTAGCCATGTAAGAGATCACCTGGAGAGAAAGAGATATTCAGCCGACTCTAGCTATTCTAACCAGTGCTGCCAAAATACCAGACATGTGAGTGAAGAAACCATTTTATATATTCCAGGAGATGTGATATGGAGAAGAAATGAGGAATTTAACTGACAGTTAGACTGATATATGAAACTCCTCAAACCATCCAGCCAACTTTAGTCATGGGGTCCACATAAACTGAGGGTCCAGTAATGAGGAGTAGAGGCCAGCCATCTCTTCTCTGTCCTACCCTAACTCAGGACTTAACAGAACTATGAGTTTAATAAAATCACTGTCCTGGTATGCCACCAAGCTGTGGGGTTGTTTGCTATGTGTCATTAGTTAACCAGAATAATTTCAATAACATTGAACAGCTTTATACAATTCAGAGAAGAGCCTGGGGGCACCTGAGTGGTTCAGTTGGTTAAGCATCCAACTCTTGATATCTGGTCTTGATCTCAGGGTGGTGAGTTCAAGCCCCATGTTGGCTCCATGCTGGGTGTGAAGCCTATTTAAAAAAAAAAAAGAGAGAGAGAGAGAGAAAGAGGAAGAGAGTGAGAAAAGCTTAAGAACTAGGTCTTGAAAGCACAAGTAACCAGCAGCTCTAGAAACGTTGGTAACAGAAACCAAGGAAAATCTCTTCTGGATCCACCATCACATACTATCATTTTCAATATTTGAGTTATTCTATTCAAGGTTAAAATGCCAGGGAGAGACTATCTCATTGGCTTGTGAAATGTTTCCTTTCTTATATCCAGGGTGGATCAACAGCTAAATCACTCGGACTAAGAGTATGGGAAGGACTCCTTGCCCAGGCAAAATCAAGATGTCTACTAGATGAAGGAGAAGTGCATTGGGGGTAGGAAAACAACAATCAAAAGTAGTTCCCTTTGTAAAGAAGATTCTTAATTACTGTTGTTTTTTTTTTTTTTTTACTTGATTCCTTTGACTTAAGTGTCTCAGAAAGCAAAGTGGCAGCCTTCGAAGAGATTTATATGTGAGCGAATCCTTAAATGTGAGCTGTAGGGGATAAAAAGTATCATTTTATTTTTTGAAAGCATTATAACCTACTTTGTGTCTAACATTTAAGCAAAGAGAATTATCCTCCAGAAGCCTTTGGAGGAATCCACCCAAGTTTCATTTTCTGACCATTCAAAGTACAATCTCACTGCCACCACAGGATGCTTTGTGAGTTAATAGCAGATGAAGACTTTCACAGCAGAGAAGTACATGAAGCAGTTCATCATCATTTGTTTTTGTAATTGCCTAGAGCCAAGTACCTTTAATTATGTTCATTGGATCCACCATATCCATGCTGGGAAGGCCACTATAAGCACAGTGAGCTGAGTCATGAACCAGGAAAACAGTTGTCTTTTGTGCAGCGAAGAGACAGCCATGAGTTATCTCAGGAAATTTCCTCTGATTGGATATAATCAGCCTAGAAGGGCTCAGTGTAGATGGGTTCTCTTAGTTTGAAAGATTCTGTTCTGTGGGATTTTAAGGGACAAAGGAGATATGACACACACAAATCTACTCTTTTGTTCTCCAGAATTATACCTTCCAAATTAATGATAGCTTTATCCATATCATCCCATTTTTGCATATTTTGCAAGAAAATATTTAAACAACTTACTAACACTGGATTTAAGAGCAACAGATATACGTTTTTTGCTTAGTGCCAGGTATGGTGCTAGGCTCTGGGGTATAAGACAGATGAGTAGCTGACTTCATGGAAATAACATAATATTAGAAGAAACAGGCAATTAACAAAAATATTAGATAATAGCAAATGCTATGAAGAAAATATAAACACCTCGTGGAAGAGTTTATAAGGTAGGAAATATCCCAAGAAATCAGGGACCACCTCCCTAAGGTGGTGACAATTCAACTGAGATCTAAAGAAACAGAAGGAATGACTCAGAGGGGAAGATCTGCAGGCAGATGACATCATGAGCATCCCTGGGCAGAGGGAAGAGCTCAACGCACAAACTGACAAAAAGCTGGTTTGTCTGAAGCTAGGCAGGGACTAGCCTCCATGTATCCATGGCCTCTCAGGGATTTTATTCTCTTAGCAGCGCTAATCCTTTAGTTTTTCACCTAAGGAAATGGTATGGTCTGATTGCTACATTTGAAACACTGCTTGCTGCTACATGGAAGGTCAGTTGGAGGGGTCAAACTGGAAGAAGGAAAAACAGTGGGAAGATGACTTTAGAAATCTAGATGTGATAAAGTTTTGGCTTAGACAAGGATGATGATAGTAGATAGTAAAAAATGAAAGATGTATTTTGGAGACAGTAACAAAAGGTTTTCCTAATTGATTAGAGGTTGGAGGAAGGTCTCTCTCTCTCTCTCTTTCTGTTTCCTTCTTTCCTTTCTTATTCAAAAAAGGGGAGTAAGGGAGTGTCCAGGTGGCCCAGTCAGCACCTGGGTGGCCCAGTAACCTACTCTTGATTTCAGCTCTCATCACGATCTCACAGTAGTGAGGCAGAGCCCTGCATTGGGCTCCACACTGGGCATGGAGCCTGCTTAAGATTCTCTCTCTCCATCTCTCTGCACCCCCTCTCTCCCTCTGCTCTTCCACCTCTCTCTCTCTCTCAAAGGAAAAAACAGAAGTTGGGGGAAGGTATGAAGAGTAAGAATGTGAATGTCGGGCAGGGTGAGTGGACGCAAGGGTGAGTCATCAATGTTTATTTGAATAATCAGGTGGTTAATGATGCTGTTTATTGGGGTGGGGAAGATGTGGAGGGGGAAATATTCGGGGGTAAAAAATCAAAAGTTGTGTGTGGGGGTAAGTACAAGAGAACTAGGAAATGCCCAGACAGATGTGCCGTGACGTTTGGACTTAAGAGAGTACAAATTTATGGGAAGACCTCAAAGACAACAGGATAATGTTTTGAAAACAACAGGTTTGTCTAAACGTTTGCATCCCCACAAAATTCACATGTCAAAATCCGTACTCCCAGATGTGCATGTACTAGGAGGTGGGGTCTTTGGGAGGTGCATAAGTCATGAGGACGGAATCAGTGGAAAGAGTGCCTCATAAAAGAGGCCCCAGAGAGATCGCTGGACCTTTTGGCATCTTAAGACACAGAGGAGAGCCCTCACCCAACGATACTGGCATCCTGATCTCATACTTCTGGTCTCCAGCACCATGATAAATAAATTTCTGTTGTTTATAAGTGGTCCAGGAAGTGGTATTTCATTTTAGCAGCCCCAATCAACTCCAGAGCCTCTCATAGGACAGTTTTCCTATAACAGTATTTAACTGCATCAGAATGACTTACAGCACCTGATAAAAATTCACATGCCTGAGTCCCACTCTCCCATGGAGATTAGAATCTCCATGATGGCACCCATGAATATTTTCAGGTATATTTTGAGGTACATTTTCAGGAAATTGTACTTCCTGACCCATCTTTTCTTCACGGTAAAGACAGGGTTCTTGAAATTTCTTTTGAGTACTATAAGCTATTCTTCTATTTCTGGTTGACTTCTGCTTTTTAGAGAAAGGAGAAGAAATCAAGGGGACACTGGGAGGTCCTTGGACCTCTGGTTTTGTTCTACTGCTGCTTTCCACTGTGAACAGTAGTGGTTGGAGAAGACAGAAAATTAGTTGTGAATGTTAGTGTTTGTTAAAATCCCCATAGGCTAGCCAATGGTTAACATAGTTGGAAAAACTGCACTTCATTGATTCAAAGTATTGCAGCTTTGAGTCACAGATTCTTAGTGCTAGACAAGATCTTGGAAACAAGATCGGGATCTGATATCTGCTGCCGTGGTTCACCTCCTGCCTTTCTGCATATACTCATTGTGTCCTTGGGCAAGTCCCTTCACATTTCTCTACCTCATCCTCTGTAAATGAGGGATATGATAACGCCTAGCTTGTAAGGCTGTAAAATACTAGAACAAAGATGGATACACAACTACCCATCATCACAAAGGAGTATAATTTGGAAGCCAGAAGACACTGTAAATGCCATTAAATACACTCACACTGTAGGTAAGAAAAGTGGGACTCCCAGCTGGTCTGGTGTCAAATGAGAACGAAAGCCCAAATTTTAAAGGATTCTACCACTAGTTTATTACATAAGTAATTTGATTTCACTCGGTGTCCATTTCTTTATCTAAATCATAGGTCAGTTAGGAGGAGGACCATTTGCTGATATCTATTTGTAAGTTTTAAAAAATAAAATGCCTTTTTTTCGCTAAGTTTTTATTTAAATTCCAGTTATCATACTGTGTGATATTCATTTCTGGTGTACAATATAGTGATTTACCACCTTCATACAATACCTGGTTTTCATCACTCTAGATGCACGCCTTAATCCCCATCACCCATTTAACCCACCCCCCTACTCACTTCTGTTAACTATCAGTTTGTTCTCTGTGGTTAAGACCCTTTTTCTTGGTTTATCACTCCTTTATCCCCTTCTTTGCTCATGTGTTTTGTTTCCTAAATTCCACCTATGAGTGAAATCATATGATAATTGTCTTTCTCTACTTATTTCTCTCAGCATCATACTCTCTAGCTCCGTCCGTGTGGTTGCCTTGTGACACTATTAAAGAGCAAAAATGCTTTCAGAGGATTTCTTGGCCACTGCGCTGAGATTGTACATGTGAAATATCTGCCTGTTGTGTGGTCAAGCCAAGCCCTCACTCAAGTTGACTGACTGGAAGCATGTCAGGGCAAGCAGGAAAAACAGACAAATAAGCATTTACACTGTGTTGGGACAATTGGCCTAAGGGCTCCTATGCCCATTCACCTTGTGACATCTCAGGAAAACCCAAGTACAGCAATACTCCTGAAACTGTAAATTTCCCTCCTTCTCAGCTAGGAAAAAGTGAGGCAGATGACAACTTTTCTCCTTTATTTCTGCCTTGAATGTAAGAGGCCAGTTTTGTGCTTTGGTCATCTTAAGATCTTTTTATTTTCTTTCTCTGGCATTTTGATCAGGCTTGCTTATTAATCTAGAGAAGTTCCATTTTGGGGACAGAATCTATAAGAATGGAAATTGGTTTCTAAGCAGTCTCTGAATGCTGGCCATGTAATAAATGTCACAGATGCTGCTTTTTTCTTCTGATGGACTCCTCGTGCCTTATATCTGACAGCTAATGAGCTCTACTCATCAAACTGAGGAGTAAAAGCTATTTCCCACCCTCCCCTTCTACCTAAGAAGGTGAGGGGTTCTGACCCTCACCCTGGCAGACTGACAGACCTGAATAGGAGCAGAATAACAAGGAAACCTGGAAGGTTAATTAAGGTACTACCCAAAAGTTGTTTTTAAATGAATTTAATTAACCTGTGATCTCTTAAAATTAAAATATGTTGCAACTAGAATGAAGGCAAATTTTATTCTACATTTTTTTTAAACTTCATCTTAGAAAACAGAAACTGAGCAAGTCTCTGAGTAAAAAGTAGTGGGGAGAGTGTTAATTACCACCTGGACTTTTCCAAAACTATCTTTATTCCCTGTGTATCTCAGAATGGACAGTTTCCATTCTTGGAGGAAGAATCCATAGCATTAACATCTGGTGCTGTTGTCAATCATCCAAGTTTCTGGTTGCACACTCCCTCACCAAATGAATGTGCTATTCAACCCTCATCATGATTCAGAAGTGATAAGTGATAAAAAGCAGGAAGAGTATGGATAAAGAGTGGTTTAATGCTGCCAGAGTCCAAAATCAGCCTCTACAACTTGCTAGCAGTTTGGACTATTGAACCTCTACCTCTTCTTTTCTCCTCTTTATAAAATAAATTTATTAATAAAGGTATGTACTATAGGTCATTGTGAGAAGAATGAAAAGACATAATGTCATAATGCATGCAAACTGTTGAGCACAGGATCTGGAACATAGTATGTTCTTAGCAAATAGCAGGGGTGGTTTTTGTTCCTCTTTGTTTCATTTTGCATGCTTTGGTTTGGTTTTGTTTTAACATGGGGGTCAGTGGACCTATTGCCGATTCTTATGCAGTGAGCCTATTTCCTGCTGCTCTGCCTGATTCCTGTCCATTCTTCTCCCTAGCTGAGCCTAACAGAAATGACAAGAACACAAGATGCAACAGTCTCAAAAGCATGTCACTAGGAGCAGAAGTGTTTGTTGAAGGAAGGTTTCAACATGAAATGGGGATTGAGTTTGAAATGGAAGGAAGGCCTAGAACTCAAATCATAGTGGATTGGAATAGGATACTGTGTTTTAAGTTAAAACATAGATGCCTTTTGTTAAAAAAATTAGTAGTTATACATTTATTTTAATGCATACTGTAAGAATATAGGCATCATGCTGAATGTAATATGATCTTATAGATGTTAATGCTTGGTGTATTGTTCTGGTAGGTTTTTAAGTTTTTGGTTTTTTTTAAGTGAGTCAAATAGTCATGCATATAATAACAGTGTAGCCAAGGTTCAGATATGGTAAAATTATGTCATTTGAACATACATAGCTGAAGTTTTAGAAACATAAGAGCATCAGTGTTTGGCTATTACTGGAAGGAATGGAACTTTGTCACCAAGTCATAGAGCATATCTGGAATATTCTAGAGACAGTAGGAAGAATCATTTTCCTAATATAGATGAAGATCATTCCACATGGTCTTCTGAAGTCCCTTGGACATGCCAGTGCTGAGAGGTAAGGGTCAATCAGTGTTCCTTAGCAATATCACCACACATGTAAATTTACATAGATGACTCACTGAGCTGTTCTCTCAATTTTTCAATTATTCAGCAAAATTAACAGAAGCTCTAATATTGATCAAAATTTGCCTGCCTGCTTAAGGAAAGATGGTGTGCACAGGGTGCAAGCTTTGCCCTCAAGATGCCCACCAGCTTTTGGGAAAGATACTGATATACTGATGATGCTTGACTTTTTTTTGGTTGTACAAACACACCAGCGTCTTGTTCAGGGCAAGGTATTTGCGTGGGCTTTCATTTCGCCCTCAGGTACTTTTTTTCCCATTGCTTCTCATGTCTAGCCACTTCTCATCCATTACATCTCAGCATACACTTTACTTTCCCAAAGAAGCCTTTCTAATCACCACACTTGAATCGAAGGAGACTTTAATCACATCTTTGTCACGTTGTTCATTTATTTAATAGAACTTACCACAAAATGTAACTACTTGACTTGTTGATTCTTTGATATTTTTCTCACCCCCCACTGAATATTGGCCTATGAGAGCAGAGACTTTTAGTCTTTCCCAGGGCCTAATACATTGTCCACAGCAAGATACATTAAGACCTTTAAGATATATTGAATGAAAGAGGGAGGGAGTGAAGGGCTATCCTCTGCATACATAAAAAAACGCTTCAGGAACAAGAAGAAAGCTAGGAAGTAACTGTAATAAGAATCCTCTAGGAAAGCATTCTGTTTATGTATAACAATACTTTTGTCCAGGTGAATAGACGTAGAACCTTAATTTAATCTACACACAAATATTCAGTTTATTTACTCAATGTCAAATACCACTTGAGATACTTTTTAAAAAATGTTTATTTGTTTTGGTTTCTGGTTATCATGACGGTTAAATACAACATCCAATGTATATAGCAGTCTATATTAAGTTGATGATAATTAAGTTTGAATACATTCTGAAAGCACTATATTTTTACTATTCTCCATTATATATATGTGTGTGTGTATATGTGTGTGTTTTGATATTTTATATTTGTGAATTCCTTAACTAACTTTTGATATATAATTAATTCTATTACTTTTGACTTCTAATCTTATTAGCTTTATAAGTAATTGATCTACTACCTTTACCATATACTGTATTTGCTTTACCAGTAAAATTTTTTCTTTCAATAAATTTCTTACTTCTAGTTACGGCCTTTTTTTTTTTAACTTAAAGAATTCCCTTTAACAGTTCTCGTAAAGCTGATTTAGTGGTAATAGATTCCTTTCATTTTGTGGGGATGGAATTCTTTATCCCTCCTTCAATTCTGAATGATAACCTTGATGATAGAGTTTTCTTGGTATAGGCTTTTTTCTTTCACTATTTTGAATTCGTCATGATACCTCCTTCTGCCCTGCAAAATTTCAGCTAAAAAATTAGTGGATAGCCTTAGAGGGTTTCCCTTTATGTAACTAGTTGCTTTTCTTTTAATCTTTGCCTTTGACGTTTTAATTATTATGTGTCTTGGTGTGGACCTCCTTGGATGCATCTTGTTTGGGTTTCTCCATGCTTCCTGTACCTGGAATTCTGTTTCCCTTCCCAGGTTAGGAAAGTTTTCAGCTATTATTTCTTCAAATAAATTTTCTGCCCCCTCTTTTCCTTCTGGGACCCCTCTACTGTGATGCTAGTATACTTGTGCCAGAGATCCCTTAAGCTATCCTCATTTTTTTAAATTTGTTGTTTTTTTTTTGCTGTTCAACTTGAGTTCCTTCCTATATCTTGTTTTCCACGTCACAGATTTCTTTTTCTGCATAATCTAATCTGCATATTCTGCATATTCTAGTCTGATTACTTCTAGTGTATTTTCCAACTCAGTAATTGTATTCTCCAACTCTGGTTCTTTTTTACGTGTTCTGTCTTTGTTGATGTTCTTACTGAGTTCATCCACTCTTCTCTCAAGTCCTTTGAGCATCTTTATAACCATTGCTTTGAACTTTTTATCAGGTAGATTGTTTATCTACACTTCATTTAGTTCTTTTTCTGAAGTTATATCTTGTGTTGTTTGGTTTTTTCCTTTCCATTTGGAGCATATTCCTCTGTCTCCCCATTGTGTTTGACTTGTTTGTTTGTTTCTATGATGTAGGGAAACGGTTACCTCATCCAGTCTTGAAGGAGTGGCCTTGTATAGGAATGTCACTTATATAGACCTGTGTGCCTAGCAGTTTAGGCTGGCTGGCTGGAGGTGTAGTGGCCATGGGCTGGGTTTCCAAGGCACTCTGCACTGGGACCACCCTGGTAGGATGGCTATAACTGGAGTGGGTGGATGCTGCAGGGTCCCAGAGCCCTCTATACTGGGGCCACCTGGGAAGGAGAATGCAATCAGAGAAGACACAGACTGGGGCAGGGCTGAAGGCCTGGTCTGGCTAGTTCTGATGGGCTCCACACCACTGCTGCCTGGTGCAAATGGCTAGAACTGGGGTAGGCACAGGCTGAACCACTCTGCCCAGGGGAGACCCTGGTGAGATAGCTGGAGCTGAAGTGGGTGCAGGCAGGGTGCTTCTCACAGATGGCTCTGTGGTGGGATGGCTAAAGCTAAATAAAGCTGTTGAAAGCCAGGGGTGTCCCAGCATTTTTCATACCTTGATTGCCTTGGTCAGATGACCGGAACTGGGGTGGGCACAAGCTGGGGGTTTCCCAGTGTGCACCATGCCAGGGCAGCCTTGGTGGGACAAGAGGAGCTGGGATATGCATAAGCAGTGGGGCTCTCTTAGAGGAATGGCAGGAGCTGTTATGGGACAGGGGCTGGAGCTCACTGATATGGGATAGGGGTTGGGCTAGCTAGAGGACTTGGACTTGCTCCCCTCTATGCTATCAAGATGGATCGTAAACAATGGTGCTCATCAGCACCCCCAACCCTGGAGAGAGTTCTAGCAGTTTTCCCCGTGTTTGGCAGGGCTCTAGTATTAGTAAATAGGTTTCCTTCACTTATAGTCTATATTTGGCCTTTAAACCACTGTTTTTGTGTGTTTGCTGTCCCGTAAGTCAGGCAGATGTGCTCACAGGCCTCTTAGTAAGGATATTCCTCCTTACCTCAAGTCCTCACATTAGATTTGGGGTTCCCATCATTATCGTGTCTCTATCTCTCCTGCCATTTTCTCTGTGATCCCTGTATCCTTTGTTGTGTAGAATGTGCTCAGTCAGACCTCAGTACTTCAGGTTCAGATGTTCTATAAATAGGCGTAGATTTGGTGCATCTTTGGGAGGAGGTGAGTTCATGGTCTTCCTATGCTGCCATCTTGGACCCCTCTTCTCTTACCTTTGTGTTTTTAAGCTTTCCAAATCTTTAAAACTTACAAAGTTTTAAATAAGATTGTCTTACTATTCATAGATCGGATTTTAAACACAATGTTAACTTACATTTAGATACAGCCCATTTCACAGTATCAGCACTGCCCCATATATTCCATCTTTTCTATTGATCCTTATTCATTTTCACTTCTCTTCTCTCCCCAAAAATGGAGGCTTTGTTTTGTTTTGTTTTGCCTCTCTTAATCTCCATGATAATTGCGATGATAAGAGAGCATGAAGCAGGAGTTGAATTCTTCTCAGTTACAGCCCTTTATAAAACACCAACTGTGCACAGCAAATTGGATATGCTATGATTCTATGTTGATTTGTGCTTTTCATAGAAACTGTCTACCTAAATGCATTACTGATTTAAATTCTACAGTACCAGTGTGGCAACATGGGAAAAAAGTAGACGAGGAAGAAATAAAGTCTTATTTGCAGCAAAAAATCATGGGAGTTACCAGCTCAAGGAAATTATGTATCTGAAGCCCAGAAATGCTAGCAGAGAAACTCAAAATTGGCTGTGTAGATGAAAAGATGAATCTTCACCAAGTAAAGATTAGTGAATATAACCCAGGGAACAGGGCGCACGTGTGCATGTGTGTGTGTGTTTCTGTGTGTGTATTTTGAGAGGAGGTGACTGTGTGATGGTGAAAGACCTTGGAAATGTTGTATGTAGGAATGTGTTCTTCCACTCTTAACCTGTAGGAGGTAAGAAAAGTGGTAATAACCCCAGGCAGTAAGTCTGATAAGGGATTTATGGTGTTCATTGTTTTCCTAAAGGCATATTGCAATTGGGCCTCAAACTGTCCTTCTTTTTTTTTTTAACCACTTTTGAACTTGGGTACATTTCTTTAAAAAAAAAACCCATCCATCCTACCCTGAGCAAACTCATACCAAACCTACCTATTGCCTGTCGGGCTTTTCTCTTCATAAATATTTCATATAAATCCTCTCCTCTGAGAACATACCCCTTCAAGAGCCTCGGCATCTGATTTTCCCTTTTATTAACATAACCCCATATTTGATATTCATCTGTACTGTTGTTAAGCAGTTATTTTAGTATGGTCAAGTAGATCATCCTTCTGTACTGAATTTGGAATTTATGCAAACTTTTATCATTAAATATCATCCAATATATTTTATTATTTGTATATCTGACTCCCTGCTATGCTTGACTTATTAAAGAGGAATGTGGAGTTCTGATCTATTTCTCTATACCTAGCATGTAGAAGAGAGCCATGCCCAGTAGTTATAGTACTTGATCTCTGTTGTAAGAATGAATATTTTCAATTTTTTGCTAGGAATATCTGTCTATGGGTATGTATACGGTATGTACATTCTACTCCTTGTGTTTATTACTAATATTAGAACCGCCTTTTCATTGTCTATGTCACATAAAGTTGTAACCACTTTGGGGTACTGGGATAACAGGAAAAAAAAACATGCATGACCACAACAATTTTAGGGAACATTGTTGACATCATGGTATCCAATGGCATTGTGAAAGCATTAATGGAATACATTAATACCATCATTTAGAGTTAATTATTTCTAAATCATATAGTCCCCAATGTGGTATTTTCACAGTTTACTCTTATTCCAGCCATTTTGTACCATAATCACCAATATTTATACTAAATAGTGGGAGGGACATTATCAGAAGAGCCTGCCAATGAGTATCTTGCTACTAGTATGTCACATAAAATCCTTCCTGTGAACATTGGCAAGTTTCTAGATGGACTCTAGCTTCCCTGGCATACTCCCATCTAGGCTTTCTCCTGTAACTCTGTATCAAAAAAATACCCTCATTATAGCAAATTTCTTTAGACAACATGATGACAAATGTGTGATTTGACTCAGTTATTCACTTTTCAACCACTTATTTCAACAAAATGATCAAGTTTCTAGAAAGTGCTGAGGCTGGAGTTAAAGGAAAATAAATATGAGTTTAGGGTAACTTAACCTCACTGAACTCCAATGTTCTCACCCATCAAATGGATATCATCCTATTTATAGCCCATAACTTAAGAGTTCCTCTACAAATCAAATGAGAAAGAGGGCATGAAAGTGCTTTGGGATTTAATAAGCACTGTCCCCATGGAGTCAATACTGAAACACGGCAAATTTAAAAACTTTTGCTGTCCCACTCTTCAAAAATGGTGGCAAACAGGAGGCAAAGCTCCTTAGGGGAATAGAGGAAGCATCAGAAATCACACCTGACTTGATTTGCATCTTCGTTTTCTAGAAGTACTGTCTTCTAATAGCCTTTCAACTAAAGAGGATCCCAGGGTCAGCTTTCACTTTTTGACTTGGAAAGTTTGCTGTCACCTTTCTACTATTGTAATTGAGAGCTGTGATTTTTTGTAGTCTTCTGATACAGTGAATATGTTCCGTCCCTGTGCAATAGCCATGCAGCTGGAAGAGGATTTATCCATCTGCAGCTGCAGAGGTGGGTCCTAACTGGCACAAGTCAGTTATGCTTGACATTTCTCTGGTCACATGGGTTGATTTGAGGATTAATAAGTAATGTAACTTGGCCCCATCATACTAAAGGAAATCTTTCATAAAATGGTGGGGAAACATCTCTCCTTCACTCCTTTCTCCACACTTATTCATAGCACCTTTGGCAGCCACTTTGTGGCTAAAAGGGAACCAGTCTAAGGATGAAATAGACAACGCAGATGACAGAAAGATAAAAAGGATAGAAACAGGGATGACCCTTTTGAGTCACTTTTCAAAATCTTCATAAAACGTCTACCTTTGAATACCAAGGCTACTGAATATACTTGGATATAAGGAATAAAACTTTTAGGCCACCACTAAAAAAAAAACTCTGAGAAAAGAAAATGATGGCTTTTCTTAGCACCCTAACAAGCCTTTTATATTACAAAAGTTTTCTTAAATACTTCATGTGGGAAAAAAAGTAATACTATTTGAGTAAGTCCTCTTACCCTAATATATAATCAATGTTAGTTTTGGATATACATAAAAATTGCTTGAGAGAATCCGTTTTAAGAAAAAAAGGAAAACCTTAACACGAATTCAGTAATTATTCTTAGGAAGTATGATTCTATAGTTGAGATTATTGAATGCCATTGTAAGAAAGACTCTGTATCACATCTTCAGGATCTAGACAGTTGCATATTATAATATAAAAATACTTATATAGGCATTCCATTCTAATAAATACCCTACGTACTATAATATATATACATTATTATAATATATCCATTAAGGTATATATATTAAAGATGTATGGTTTTGATGGCTGTTTTCTCATTCAATTAATTACTTGTGGCTTAGCATAACATTTTTTTTTAATATTTTTATTTCTAGGAGAGAGAGAGAGAGAGACAGCATGAGCAGGGGAGGGTCAGAGAGAGAAGGAGTCACAGACTGAAACAGGCTCCAGGCTCTGAGCTGGCAGTCAGCACAGAACCCGACGCGGGGCTCGAACCCACGAACCGCGAGATCATGACCTAAGCGAAAGTCGGACCCTTAACCGACTAAGCCACCTAGGCGCCCCTTAGCATAACATTCTTATAACATCAGACACAGATACAAGAAGTGCTATGTCACAAACACTAAACACTCCAGACAGAAGTGAAAATCATTCAACTTGGGAACACTGTTAGAAAACTCAAAACTTAGTCTTCAGTGAGGGCAAAGAAGATGCATGTCCAGAATTTAAATCAGATACTTCCATGGAAAAATGACATTGGGGATGAAAAGCTATATTCCAAATCAGTGTGTCATTTTATAACATATTATTTAAAATGCATAAGTAAATGAATAAATGTCAGAAGTGAACTTCTACAATTGGCACAGATAATAGTGTATATATTCACATTCAGACAGTCCTTCTCAAGTGTTTGCTGCCATGGCACCTACAGCTCTGTGGGCTAACACTGGGGTTAGAAAAATTTAGTTTCCAAGCCACCATGCAATTCAGGAATGCTTCTAAGTCTTGAAGCTTCAACTCTGTAAGTGGGGATAATCATGGTAATTACTTCATAAGTAGAAAAATTAGATAATGCAAGAGAAATTATTAGCACGCATTACACATTCTACATTCTAGGGGCGCCTGGGTGGCTCTGTCAATTAAGCGTCCGACTTCAGCTCAGGTCATGATCTCACGGTTCGTGGGTTCGAGCCCCGCATCGGGCTCTGTGCTGACAGTCAGCTCAGAGCCTGGAGCCTGCTTCAGATTCTGTATCTCCCTCTCTTTCTGACCCTTACACTGTGTCTCTCTCTCTCTCTCAGAAATAAATTGTTTTTAAAAAGTTAAAAAAAAATCACATTCTAAGTATTTGTTGAATAAATGAACAGAAAGAGAAGGAAGAGCATGATTCAAGTGATTAAAAATTATTTCCTCTGTACTTCTAGTCATTGAAAGAAAGGCTGTCTTCATGTAATGTCTACAGATGACTCCTCAGTACAGGTGTCAAAATTCTTCCTTTTCAGTTTCATTCTCTCACAGCGTTTTACCTTCTGGTCTAGCCTGCCAAGGGGAGCACGAGCATCCTGCTTCTGAATGTTTTTACTTGACAGTCATTTTCTAACATAAATTTGGCACAGCATAGGCAAAGATATTTTGGAGAGATACTTGGTTAATGACTGATAAGTCCTTTGAGACCTTTGGATAAAATGGTCTCTCTAACCTTATTTCATTGGACATTCTCTTTTAGCAGAGTGGTCCTTTTGAAGATATTTCTTTCCCTTTGTAGATGTGAATATTTGAAAAATGAATTTCAAGTAGAAAGTGCACACCGTATCTTCCAAAACCAAAATCAGTTTCTTTCTTAATTCATCTTCTACCTTGATAAGAATGATCTGAATTAAAAATATATTTAGAGTTTAAAATAAACATGATGCTGCATAGCACAAAAATTTCTAAGATAAAAGCAACTTAACTTACATCCTTCTTCTTTTTTTTCCCTTTGGTGCTCGTGTCTATTAAATTGCCAAAATCACATCATTTTGCAAACTAAGCTATTTAAAGGAACAGAAAATAAAATGGTAGTTAACATTTATTGGGTGCTTCAAATGTGCTAAGGACTACTAAAAAACCATGTATTACCTCAGTTAAACATTAGAACAATCCCATTAGGTAGCATTTTTATTATTCCTATATTATGAGTGTAGAAACTAAATTTTAGAGAGGGACTAAATAACAGGCCTAATATCACAAATTGGACTAGGAGTTAAAATAAGATTGTGTAATGTCAGAGCCCATACTGGTACAGCCACTACATTGCACTGGCTCCATTCCACGATGTTTAATAGAATATACCAATTCTGTAGTGTAATAGTATTTTATGCCAAAAATATAGAACATTGGTCTGTGGGTGTTTTCTGAAGACCTCTGCGTCTAATTTTCTCCATCTTCCAGTCTTACTAAAAAGCCTTCTTTCCTTCCTACCTTTTCCTGTTCCCTCCATTAACATAACATCCATGTGCCAGGCACGGTGCCAAGTGCCTTATTACGGAGATGAATAAGACATCACTCTTGCCCTCCAATGAATACATGCTGATTGTGGAAAGAAACTAGTAAACTACTGTCGAAGTTGTGTAAAATGCTATGCAAGAGAAAAATACAAGTGTTCCTTCAGAGCTGTGATTCTCCAAGTGTGGTTCTGAACCAGCAGCATCAGCATCACCTGGCACTTCTTAAAAAGGCACATTTCCGAGGCCCATCCCAACCCTACTATTGAATCAGAAACTGTGGGGGTGAGGCCCAGCCATCTGTGTTTCTACGAGCCCTCCAGGTGATTCCAACACAGAATTTTGAGACTCACGGGTCTAGAGCAGAGATGTTAGGGCCAGGTTTCTAGAGGGTCAGATATCCGTGCTGAGTTTCAAAGGATGCAGAGAGACTATCTGGACAAAGACCAGTGTTCCAAGGAAGGGAGGTAGCCTTGCTGGGCTCACAGGTGTGAGGGAGCATAACCACAACAGGGACTGGAGGGGATTCAGTAGGGCCAAAGTTGAATGATCCTGGTGTGGACAGAGACAAAAAGGGGGACAGATGTGGCTAGTCAAATTCACTGAATCAAAACCTGAAAATTCTTGCTAGTCATGTTCATGAGATTTATCTTGATGTGAATGAAGCATCACTGAAGGATTAGAATCAGAGAAATCATTTACAGTGGAGCAAGATGGGAGATAGATCAAGTAAGATTATGGCATAAACGTAAGTGAGGAACAGAGAGATTCTAAAGCTTAGAAAGAGACAGCAATGGAGAAAGAGATAAAAGATACATTTTAGAGATGTTTTGATAACTTTGTTGACTTACTGGAGGTGAGGAACTTCCTAAAAGAGAGAGAGTGTCCAGGATAAGCCCTGAGACCTAAGTTGAACATCACTGCATATACCGTTCTGTACACCTCTTGCCTTCTGTCCCAGGGTTACCCTGTTGACTCTGTGGTGTAACACATCATAGAACTCCACTTGACCTCCCCCCCGCCCCCACCATGAATAACCCAGAAGTAAAGAAATGTTCATGCTTTACGAGGCAAATCGATAATCACGTGGAGAAAGGAGCCAGTTGGATAAAGTCTTTCCCTTTTATGTCCCTGAAACTAGTTTCAACAGCTTTTTGGGTGCCCCACTTGGGAATACATCTCTGCACTGGCTTTCTCTCCTTCTGTGCTTAACCACCCCTAACCCTTACTCACCGAGTAACTTAGGTGGGGCGGGGGGGGGTTCTCTTGACTCTCTGTGGAGTCAACTCTGCAATCACTCACCAGCATTCCCAGAAATCACCTGTATCTCTCCAGCACATTTCCACCTGCTGGTTTTCAGTTACTATAACAAGTCTGGGGGCTCACACTCCCTAACAAAACAGTAGCAATTATCCTTTGCCTCAGTCTCTGCCTTCTGAGGAACCCAGGATAGTTGAGCACTGTCAAACCGAGCACTGTGTGATCATTCTACCATGTGTGAAGTATTATGCTAGGTGCTAGGGATAAAGCAATGAGCCAAACATAGCCACTGCTACCATGGGCTTGGAATCTATGCTATATAGAGATGAGAGCACTGGCAAATATAGTATTTTAAGTACTCTGATGGAGAAATGTGAGTGCTATGGAAACACAGGAAAAACTGCCTTTAAAAAGAACTGGGAAGACAAGTTGAACTGAAGGCATCAAAGCATTCATGTGAAGAAATCTAATAGGCTAATGAAATCTGGGCTGGAGAATTGACTTGGGATTCATCAGTTTATAGAGCCTTTAAAGTTATCAGAAAGGATGAAAGGGGAAGAAATTAGAGGAGACAGTCTTGTTTGGAGAAGGGAACACTGTGGGTAAGCTCAGTAAGCTATCATGGAGTCTAAGAGGCAGCAGATAGAATAGTTACTGAGCCCATCCCTAACCAGCTCCACAAAAGTGTACAGCTACCTCATTCCTCCACCCCTCCAGGCCTTAGCTTCTCCATCTCTCATACAAGAGTTTTTTGTTTAGATAATTACCGAATTTCCTCTCCTCTCTGGCGTTTTCTTTCATTCATTAGCTATTAGATTATAGTCTGTAGGTAGGAGAAATGTGGGAGATGGAGCAAAATACATCTTATTCTCCATTCATGTCCTATGAAATACTTCCTTAAATAGATCTATGTTTTCTAAATGCAAAGCAAGAAAGAATGTATTTGCATTCGGGTTATATGGATTCCAGATAAAAGGCAAGTATGGCACTGCAAAATCTAAGCCTTCCTATTCCCGTGTTTTCTCTTCCTTGTACACGTGGGATGGATACACTCAGGCATGACAGAATGGTTTATACAATCACAAAGGAAAGCAAAAACTCCTAGCTTTCTGGTCCCCAGATGTTCTGCAGTTTATATGCTCTTCTCCGTCAAGGAAAACCTTGCATAACAGTACAAGGAGCCAGTTTTTCAGCTCTCCTGACAGAGTTCTGAAGCTCGGAGGCCAGGCCATGTCTGCTGCTCTGTCCTAGCAGGGCCATCTACAGCCCTGTCCTGTGAGCTGCAGGGACAACAGAAGACCAGACTAGAACCAGTGTTTCACTGGATCCCACAAAACAAGGCAATGGGAGGCAGTGGCTTGCACCGGTACTTCTCGCGAGCATGCGCTGCACTGCACGGAGCACCTGGTGGCGTGAAGATGCTGATCCCAGAGGTCTGAGGGGCAGTGGTGCTGGGAGCTGGCTCCTACGCCCCTCACAGGACAGACCAGTAACATCTCTCCCTTTCCCTGTGGCCTACCGCTTCACCCTTTACATGGGCAGTTTGTAATGTGCCATGGTGGGAGTATTTACACCATGGAAATCAGCAAACACTACAGAGGACCCCCTCCACACGCAGTCTCCAAAAAGTGAATTGGAAAACACATGCCAGAACT
Organism: Crocuta crocuta; assembly: GCF_008692635.1. NCBI lineage: Eukaryota > Metazoa > Chordata > Mammalia > Carnivora > Hyaenidae > Crocuta > Crocuta crocuta. Next base: position 16,727,327 of record NW_027530640.1, read on the forward strand.
GCACTGGGGATAAGGTCTGAAATTCTGCATTTCAAACAAACCCCTCTGTGATGCTGCTGGTTCACAGACCACCCTTGGAGTAGGAAGGGGTTGCCTGCACAGGCTCTGGAGTCAACCAAGTTAGGAATAAATTCTAATGCTGCCTGGTAAATAAGTGTAAATTGTATAGCCTATACAAATTACCTATGAAAACAATGTGTCTCACTTTATTTGCTTGCCTAAACCGGCCTGGCATTTTCTATTTTAATTTCTCTGGGCCTCAGTTTCTCCATTTGTACAAAGGACAATGGGGATCATTTCCTATTGCCTAGTACTGTCTCAAGCAGCAAATTAAATAATGTGCTTAGACCATAGTATCTGGGAGGTGAGGAGAGGACTTGGGAGAGAGAGAAGGAAGAAAACTAATTTTGTACCGTGTGTGTCATGGAAAAGACAAAAGTTGTTGGGGTTATTTGTTTTAGAAAAAAAAAAACGCATTCTCTTTCTGCTCTTTCGTGAAGATGAAAGTGTTTCTCCTTGACACAGAGACAACATTAGGCATTTTATATTTCTGAAGCCCATCATATGCCTTTCATCCCCAAGTTCATGAATAACTTACGTTCAGAGTGAGGATGGGTTCTCTTTCCTTCCTGTGAAGTCCGCATTCACACAACCTGCGTTGCCAGAAATCACCCGTACTTCTCCAGTGCCTCTGGATGATGAAGTCCCCCTTGAGCGGACACCTGAGTGTGTGTGTGACCTGCTGGTTCTCAGTTACCTTAGCAAGTTCACACCCTCACGAATTCAAGGGGACAGAGCTAGAACATGAATCATAACGTACAGGGAAAGAAAACTGCTTTTCATTATCCATATGGAGTGTGGTAAGACTGGCAACATACACCTTTCATGACCTTTTAAGTAGACAAGAAAAAAGAGGACAAAAATTTCAAGGATAATAACTGCTGTGTAAAGCCTATTTGCACCTAACTTTCTCAGGTAGGTGGTAATCAAAAAATTTCACCAATATGCAATGCTTAAGGAAAATATGCCAACAGATAATTTTGATTTAGCCAGATATTTTATTCCTCACGATGCAAACTTGCAACGTTTTTTGTGTTTTAGTGCCCATGCACTCAAAGAACAAGACACAGTGCCAACAGTAACCAAGCCCCTTACAACAGCAGTCCCTGGGGAGATTTGGGAGACATGTGTCAGGGCTACAAAAGAGAGGCTGACCCCAGCTCCCCTCATCTCCTTTATTCATTCCTGATTGGGAATTGCTTTCGTTAGGGAAGCAGCATGCGCATCTCCAAACAGCACAGTTGATATTCTTCTGCACTTCAAGTACCACTCTTTTTTGGCAGAAAGAATAATTGCAAAATGAAGGGCTTCTTAACCATTGGACGCCATAAAACCCAAAGGGAAATGTTGCAATCTTCCATGTTCAAGATTCAGAACTCTCATGAGGTCCTCAGAAAGTTCATGAACCAAAGCCAAAACAAAAATGAAACAAAAACAAAGCTACTCCACTGGTCAGCATAGGGAATTCAGAGATATAAAGACTCCCTCACAGCAGGATCTGTCAGTTACTATACCTGCATATTTTCATTTATTATTATAAATATTATAAGTATATATTATATATAATTAATAATGTCATCAGTTTATTAATTACTTTATTAATTATCTCTGAAATTTCCTTTCTTTTTTCACCTATGAAACTGGTATACTATCAACATGGCAAAATTGTTACAAATGTAGAAATAAGCTGTAGAAAATGGGCAGACCAGCTACAGGATTTAGGAGATCCTGAATGTATGTCAGCTCACTGACACAAGAAGGTCGATGATTTTACCTAAAAGGGGACGGGATGTGGCATTTTCCCCTTAGCAGGACAATGAAATGTGCAGTATTAGAAGTGATTTTCTTATGGCTGGTCCTCATGGGTCACCCAGATTCAACCAGGGTTTTTCCCATTTTGATTGCCCTTGTAACCCTGCCATATTATCTAGCTGCCTTCTCAGTTAACATGTTCTCTGTATGACACTCTTACGTTCCCCAAAAGTTAAAGTCCAGATGAAAAGAGCCTGAATAATTGGTCATTAGAATCCCTCTGGCCTCATTTTTTTTTTCCAAGCAATGTTCTGTTGTTGGGTTATTTTTGTTTTTGTTTATCCAAATGGTTACACACTCTCTTTTTACTTCCCACAGAACAGCCAGGGGATTAGTGTGTGACTCAGTTAACTTTGGCTTTGTTTACACAAGCAGGGAAATATGGAAATGAAGAGGACGATAGGGAACGTATGGACTCATGGAGTCACCAAGCCTGAAAGCTGAGGGTCTAAGTAGCCTGAAACCACAGCTAGCCAGGGGCCCCGTAAATTATGCCTGCCAACCCATGGAGCAAATTAAAAAACCAAAAGAGTTTAGGCAAGACTGTGAAATGTGGCCAGGGAGAGAAATTTAGCTACAGTAGCAAACGGAAGTGCTGCCCAGGAACTGTTCATGGTACAGTGATGCTAATTTCAGAGAAGCAATACAATTAAGTTGCCAGGCTAAATGATAGCCACATGCAGATGTGTATAGATTATCAGACCTTGGAGAAAAAACCCAAAATGCACACAGGGGCTTGCGGTTAAATGGAATACTTCTGAACCATATAAACAGAGAAACTAAGATATTAGAGTTGTCCAAATGTTCAGCTGTAGCCTTCTAGGCCAGGCCTTAGGTAATATGTTAACTGTCAGAAATCTTAACTGGGAGGGGCATCCATAGAGAAACCTAAGCTATTTATGATTGTCACCGTCTTCCGCACACCTAGTTAGTTCTCTTGAGTACCTACCAAAGTGGTTTAGAGCGTAATCAAGCTTTCATCTCTTTCTATATTTTACCTAGAATCATTTTTTTAACTGTAACAATTGTGTGTATGACTTAAATGCAGACAAGGGGCTTTCATGTAATTTTTCTAGTTATTTTTTTATACTTTAACATACAATGTTCTATTGGTTACAGGTATCCAACATTGTGATTTGACAGTTCTATTCATTACACATGGCTTACCACAATAAATGTTCTCACCACCTGTCACCAAAGTTACTACAATCTTAAGGAACATATTCCGTACGCTGTAATTTTCCTCTATGTGATTTTTTATGCCTGAAGTTTTGTACCTCTTATTCTCCACCTATTTTGCCTATCCTCTCCTATCATTAAATTTAGTTTCTTAATGTTTTGTAGAAGATTTTTGCATCTGTTGATCAGATATTGGCGTATACTTTTCTTTTATGGTGTCTTTCACTAGTTTTGGTATCGGGGTGATGCTTGACTCAGAGAATCGATTATGAAGCATTCCTTCCACTTTCATTTTTTGGAGTAGATTGAGAAGTATAGGTATTAACTCTTCTTTAATGTTTGATGGTATTCACCTATGAAGCCATCTGGTCCTAGGCTTTTGTTTGCTGAAAGCTTTTTTTTTTAAATTCAAATATAATTAACATATAGTGTTATATTAATTTGTTGGGAGTTTAATTACCAATTCTATTTCATTACTAGTAATTATCCTGTTAATGTTTTCTATTTCTTTCTGATTCAGTCTTAGAGGATTGTATATTTCTAGGAATTCATCCATTTCTTCCTGGTTGTCCAATTAGTTAGCATGTAATTTTTCATAGTATTCTTGTTATAATCCTTAATATTTCGGTGGTGTCCATTGTAACTTCTTTTACATTTCTGATTTTACTTGAGTTTTCTCTCTTTTTTTCTCTTGTTTTTATTGAAGTATAGTTGATACACCATGTTACATTAGTTTCAGGTATACAACACAGTGATGCAACAATGTTATGTTGTATATGTTATGCTATACTCACCACTGGTATAGCTACCATCTCTAACCATACAACTCTGTTGCAATACCATCGATTATATTTCCTATGCTATACCTGTTCTCCCCGTGACTTATTCATTCTATGACTGGGATTTGTACTTCCCACTCCCCATCACCCATTGGGCCCATCCCTTTGCCCACTACTCTCTGAAAACCATTAATTTCTGTATGTTTGGATGATTTTGCCTTTTAGTTTGTTTATTAATTTGTTTAGTTTTTTAGATTCCAAATATAAGTGAAATTATATGGTATTTATTTCTTTGACTTATTTCACTTAGCATAGCAACCTCTAGATCCACCCATGTTGTTGCAAACTGAAAGATCTCATTCTTTTTTTATGGCTAAAATTCCAGTATGTGTGTGCGTGTGTGTGTGTGTGTGTGTATACACACCACATCATAATCCATTCATCCATCAGTGAAAGTGGAGACGTGGATTGCTTCCGTATCTTGCCTATTGTGAATAATTCTGAAACAAATACAAGAGTGCATATATCTTTTTGAATTAAGTATTTTTGTTTTCTTTGATTAAATACCAAGTAGTGGAATTACTTGGCTATACAGTATTCCTATTTTTAATTTTTTGAGGGATCCCTGCACTGTTTTCCACAGTGCCTGCACCAATTTCCATTCCCACGAACATTGCATGAGAATTCCCCTTTCTCCACATTCTCACCAGTACTTGTTATTTCTTTTCTTTTTTAGCCATTCCAACAGGTGTAAGGTGACATCTCATTGTGGTTTTGATTTGTATTTCCCTAATAATTACTGATGTTGAGCATATTTTCCCTTGTTTGTTGGCCATCTGTAAGTCTTCTTTGGAGAAATGTCTATTCAGGCCCTCTGCTCATTTGTAATGAGATTTTTCGCTTTCTTCAATGTCGAGTTATATGTGTTCTTTATATATTTTTGTATACTAACCCCTTATTGGATATATTATTTGCAAATATATTTTCCCATTCAGTAGATTGCCTCGTTAGTTTTGTTGGTTTCTTTCACTGTACAAAAGCTTTTTATCTTGGCATAGTCCCAATAGTTTATTTTTACTTTTGTTTCCCTGACCTGAGGAGACGTATGAAGAAAGTCAGCTTCAGTGCCCATTGTCAAGGAATTTACTGCCTATGGTTTTCTGCTAGGAGTTTTATGGTTTCATGTTCACATTTAGGTTCTTAATCCATCCATTTTGAGTAAGAGGTCTAGTATCATTCTTTTGCATATAGCTGTCCAGTTTTCCCAACAGTATTTATTTAAGACAATGTCTTTTTTCCTTTCTTTATTCTTGCTTTTTGTGTTATACATTAATTGACCATGTAAGTGTGCATGTATTTCTGGGCTTTCTCTTCTGATCTGTTGACCTATGTGTCTAGTTTTATGCTAGTACGGTACTGCAGGTTGGTAGGATATCTTGAAATCTGGGATTGTGGTACCTCCAACTTTGCTCTTCTTTCTCAGGTTTGCTTTGGCTTCTAGGTCCTTAGTGTCTCCATACAAAGATCAGGATTATTTCTCCCAGTTATGTGAAAAATGCTGCTGCCAGTATATTAGTGGTTGCATTGAATCTGTAGATTGGTTTGGGTAGTGTGAACATTTAAACAATATTTATTCTTCCAGTCCATGAGCATGAAATATCTTTCCATTTGCTTGTGTTGTCTTCAATTTCTTTCATCAGTATTTTATAGTTTTCAGAGTGCAGGTGTGTCATTTCCTTGGTTAATTTTATTCTAGGTATTTTATTCTTTTTGGTTATTTGTAAATATAATCATTTTCCTAATTTTTCTTTCTACTACATTTTTATAATATAGAAACACAACTTATTTGTGTATTAATTTTGTATCCTACAACTTAATTCTAATAATTTTTTTGGTGTAGTCTTCAGGGTTTTCTCTATATACTATCATGTCATCTGCAAATAGTAAGTTTTAATTCTTCCTTGCCAATTTGGATGCCCTTCATTTCTTGTGTGATTGCTGTGGCTATGACTTCCAGTACTATGTTGAATAAAAGAGGCATGAGTGGACACCCTTGTCTTGTTCCTGATCTTAGAGGAAAAGCTTTTAATTTTTCACCCTTGAGTATAATGTTAGCTGTGTATTCATATATGTCATCTATGATCTTGTGATATGTTCCCTCTAAACCCACTTTATTCAAAGTTTTTATCATGAACAAAAGTTGAATTTTGCCAAATGCCTTTTCTGCATCTGTCGAGATATGATATTTATCCTTTGTTTTGTTGATATGTATCACGTTGATTGATATGTAAATATTGAGCCATCCTGCATGCCTGGAATAAATTCTACTTGACCATGGTGAACAATCCTTTTAATGTATTATTGAATGGCATTTGCTAGTATTTTGTTAAGGATTTTTGCATCTGTGTTCATCAAGCATTCGACTGTGTTCTGTTTTTGTTTTACTGTACTAAGTTTTTTCAGTTTTGTTATCAGGCTAATGCTGGCCTCATAGAATGTGTTTGGAAGGTTTCCTTACTTTTCTATTTTTTTTAGAACAGTCTGAGGAGAATAGGTGTTAACTCTGATCAAATGTTTGATAAAATTCACTTGTGAATCCATCTGGTCCTGGACTTTTATTTGTCGAGGTTTTTTGGTTACTGATTTAAGTTTGTTACTAGTGATTGGTCTGTCCTGATTCAGTTTTAGAAGAATGTATGTTTCGGGGCGCCTGGGTGGCTTAGTCGGTTAAGCGTCCGACTTTCCCTTAGGTCATGATCTCGCGGTTCGTGGGTTCAAGCTCCGCGTCGGGCTCTGTGCTGACTGCCAGCTCAGAGCCTGGAGCCTGTTTCAGTCTGTGACTCCCTCTCTTTCTGACCCTCCCCTGCTCACGCTGTCTCTCTCTCTCCTAGAAATAAATAAAACATTAAAAAAAAAAAAAAAGAAGAATGTATGTTTCTAGGAATTTATCCAGTTTTTCTGTGTTGTCCAATTTGCTGATATATAATTTTTCATGGCAATCTCTTACAATTCTTTGTAGTTCTGTGGTATTGGTTGTTACTTTTTCTCTTTTGTTTGTGTTATTGTGTCCATTTTTTCTTGATGAATCTACCTAAAAGTTTATAAAATTTTTTCAAAGAAACAGCACTTGGTTTTATTGATCTTTTCTAGTATTTTTTTAAGGTATTGCATTTATTTCCACTCTGATCTTTATTATTTCATCTACTAATTTGGGGTTTTGTTTATCTTGCTTTTCTCTTTTTCCTTCAAGTGTGAGGTTAGATAGCTCATTTGAGATTTTTCCTCTTTCTTCTCATAGGAAAATATTGCTATAAACTTCCCTCTTGGAACTTACACTGTATCCCAAAAATTTTAAACCTGTTTATTTCCATTTTAATTTCTCTATAGGTATTTTTTTTCTTTGATTTTTTTCACTGATCAATTGGTTGTTTAGTACAATGTTGTTTAATCTTTCTGTGTTTATGTTTTTTTTCCTTTTTTAAATTTTTTCCATGCAATTGATTTCTAATTGCTTATCAACTGTGGTGAGAAGGCATGCATAGTATGATTTAAAGCATCTTAAATTTATTGAGACTTGGTTTGTGACCTAACATGTTATCTCTTCTGGAGAATGTTCCATGTGCACTCAAATACAACGTGTATTCTGCTATTTTAGGATGGAATGTTCTGTATGTATCTCTTATGTCCATCTGATCTAAATCTCTTTAACAGAGATCATTTCCTATTAATTTCTTCCTGGAAGCCCTATTCATCGATGTAAGTTGGGTGTCAAAGATCCCCACTCTTACTGTATTACCATCAACTCCTCTTTTTATATCCATCAATATTGGCTTCATGTATTTAGGTAGATATTTACAATTGTTACATTCTCTTGTAGGATTAATCCCTTTATCATTATACATTGCCCTTCTTTGTCTCTTGCCACAGTCTTTCTGTTAAAGTCTATTTTGTCTGATATAAGTATTGCCATCCTAGGTTGTTTTCATTGTTTGCCTTCAAATGCATGACTGTTTTCTCATCCCTTCACTTTCAGCTATTTGTGTCTTTAGGTCTGCAGTGAATCTCTTGCAGGCAGCATATAGATGGAACTAGTTTTTTGTTTTGTTTTGTTTTTTTAATCCAGTCATTACCCTATATCTTTTGATTAGAGCCTTTAGCCCATTTACATTTAAAGTAATTTTTCATAGGTATGGACTTATGGCCATTTTATCCACTGTTTTCCGGTTGTTTTTGTAGTTTCTCTCTAATCCTTTCTTCTTGCTAAATTTCTCTGTGATTGATGAGTTTTGTAATGTTATGTTTAGCTTACTTTTTATTTTTTGTCTATCTATTATAGGTTTTGGGTTTGTAGTTACCATGAGTGGTATTCTTCAACTCTTATTGGTTTTTGTTTGTTTTGTTTTTACATTTTCTCTTTGTTGAAGTTCTCACATTGAGTCCATCCTCTCTTTCCTCAAGTTCAGTGAGCCTTTCTATGACCATTACTTTGCACACATTATCACATAGATTGCTTATCTCTTTTTCATTCAGTTCTTTTTCCTGAAGCTTTGTCTTGCTCTTTTGTTTGGATCATACTTCTGTGTGTTTTCATTGTGTTTAACTTTTTGTGTTTGCTTCTATGAAATTAGTAAAACATCGACCTTTTCCAGTCTTGAGGGAGTGGCCTTGTGTAGGAACATCTCCAGCCCATTCTGTTTGGTCCCTCTGTCCTTTGCTATAGAAAAGCTTTTCAGTCAGCTTTCATTTGTTCTTCAGGAGGAATTACTCTATATGTAGGTGCATATTTGGTGTGTCCATAGGAGAAGGTGAGTTCAAAGTATTACCATTGCCACCATTTGGAACCTCCTTCTTCCATATGATTTCTATTTTCTAAACCTCTTTTGCTCCACAATAATAGGTTATTTTAAAATCAGTACAAAAGACATGAATATTAGTATATACAAATTTGTATATGCTTTATTATATCTAGATTTCAACATGTAAGAGGAAATGACTGGAAAGAAGTATATAATCTTAATAGTAACTATATCTGGCTGGTGAGGAAGTTAGTGGCTTCTTTTTCGTAATGATAAAGTAATTTTATGGTGTTATTTGATGCTGAGAAGTGCCTTATTAAGGCATTAAAACTCACTGTGTTTGGTGTGCCTGGACTGGTCTGACATTTTTCACTGACTTTCAAGCCCAGTAGTTATGTAAAAGAATATCTTTCAAAGTGTATTCTTTAGAACATTAGTTCTTGGGATAATAGCTGTTACAGAAAAAAGTTTCAGTGATCAAGAAGTTAAAAAAATGCTGAGTTACTAAAGTTAAACAATCTGAACTTTTAGTAATCTTTAATATACTAATGTACACTGTGTAGTCACATGCCAACTATAAAATATGCTTTGCTTGTGAAGCTTGATTAGGGAAATTATTTTTAAACACGTAGGCTCTTTAGAGGAATATATTTTGGAGAAGGTTAATATCACAGCTTAAGCAAATCTAAGATTTATATTTATATTTTTTTGTAATTTTTAAATTCATTAGCTCATTTAAATATTCATTATGAATGTCCTGTAAAGTGCCTCTTGTTTTAGTGTAGTTTTAATAGCACTCAATTTATAAAATTATTTCTCTCCTTTATGGTAGTGCTCCCAGAGTGCTTTGAACATCGTTCCATAATTGCGTTCATACCAATGCCTTATATTTATTTATTTTCATAGCAGCCTCCACCATTAAAGTATGATCTTCTTGAGCTCAGGGATGTTTTCTTGATTTTAGTATTACTGACACATTAACTAGATAACCTAGACATTATGTAGCTTAAGGTAAGTGAGATTCTGCAAATATAAGAATGGGAAGGATGGAGTACAGCTCATATGCTGTGGAAAGAATTTTTTTAAAAGTAAGAGGAATAACAGAGTGCTTTGGATTTGCAAAGAACAACTCAAAGTTGAATCAAATTAGCCTAATAAAAGTCATGAAGGAAAATGAAACTGACAGGGCAGGTCCTCCAAATTAGGTGTAAAACTTCTCTTGAACCAAGCTTGTAATAAAATTTAATGAAAATATTCGAAGCACAGCAGACAGTTGTATCTTCAAGAGATGTGTATTTTAAGATGTGGTGAAATCGTCAGTCCATTAAAATGAAAAGAGCTGAAGGCATAGGAGTAAAAGGGACTTGAGTTTAAAGATTGGAAAGGAAAATGTGGCCCTCGAGGACTTAGATGCTATTGAGGGCACCATGTGGACTGTTTCCTGAATCCTTAATTGTTCTTTTTCTTGCTTATGCTTTGCAAATTCTCCTTAGGAAAAAAGAACTGCATTGAAATTTGTGATGCAGTTGGAATACATTATTTCAAATGGATGTACTGTCCTGACTGATTTCAGTGAATCTGTTTCAGGTATCAAAACAACACAGATAAAATTTGAAAGTGAGGCATCAAGAAGCCACATAGTTGGGTTGTTTTTGTTTGTTTGCTTAATTTCAGTATCCTTAACATACATTGTTATATGACTTTCAGGTATACAATATAGTAATTCAGCAATTCTATGCATTAGTACTCATCATGGTATGTGTATCCTTAATCCTCATCTCCTATTTCACCCTCCCCTATGGTAGCCGTCAGTGTGTTCTCTAGAGTTAACAGTGTGTTTTTTAGTTTGTCTTTGTTCATTTGTTTTGTTTCTTAAATTCCACATATGAATGAAACATGGTATTTGTCCATCCTTGATTGACTTATTTTCCTTAGCATCATACTCTCTAGGTCTATCCATGTCATTGCAAATGGCAAGATTTCATTCTTTTTATGGCTGCGTAATATTCCGCTTTATATATACCACATCTTTTTATCCATTCCTCTATCAATGAACACATGGGTTGCTTCCATATCTTGGCTATTATAAACAATGCTGCTATAAACATAGGGGGTACATGTATCTTTTTGAAAGGTGTTTTTGTAATCTCTGAGTAAATACCCGGGAGCGTGATTACTGAATTGTAGGAGAGTTCTGGGTTTTTTTGAGGAACTTCCATATGGGTTTCCACAGTGGCTGTACCAGTTTGCATGCTTTTCTACCAACAGTTTTGGTAGAATCCCCTGACTTCTGTTGTCTCGGGGGCTTTTCATGTGCGTATATGAATGTCTCTGTGCGGCTCCTCTCTAAACCTTGGAGACCAACTCCTGCTTGTGGCACGGCTAACAAAAACCCTAAACTGACCAATGGACAGAAGACATTATCCCCAGAGAACAAACACTTTCTCCTGGGTCCTTGTCTCTCACTTGGCATTACGCTTTTAAATGCCTTCGTACCCAAAATATCACAGGACAGAAATCTAGGCAGCACTTTGGTTTGACAAATATAGTACTCCACAGGCTGTACAACTGGTTACAGATTAGAAATCCCCATCAACCACTTACCTAAATTGGGCAAATATTCATGTAATAGAAGAATTATAAAATATAGCATTATTTATTAAATATATGCGCATGATTTGTAAATCAAAGCAACCCTACAAAATGGGTATAAAATATCTCCTCTGTTTTATACATGAGAAAACAGGATCCATAAGATTCAGTGATATATCCATAATCAATCAGTAGTTAAAGCTTGGAGATATAAATCCAGATTTTCCTATTGACAAAACCCAGGCTTTTTGGTCACCCTAATCGCCATGACTTAAGCTGATTGGTGTTTTGATTGTTTAAAACCAAAAACATCACATTGGTTCCATATCTCCAAGAAAGCCTTAAAGTTCCCCTCAATCTGACTAACTTTGGACAGGTTGCTTCCTAACCATGGGCCTGACCCACACTTTTCTTAGGTATTTACTTTAGAAAACTTTGATTTATAAATCATTTTGCCTCTTTGAGATGTAAATCTTCTCCAAGTCTCTTGCCAACTTTACATCCCAGGAATGTTTTTCTTGACAAAGAAGAGTTATCCCTTTGAAACGAAATTATATAAGGAGATCCTGCTTCTGTTTCCCAGTCTCCATGGGATGGTAGGGCTTTTACTTTGATAAGTACCAATTGGCAGACACTCATGGCCTCATCACTGACCAAATTCTCCCTAGTGTCCAGCCAGTACTTTTCCTCTAGCTCATTACTCCACTTTGAAAACTCCCCTGCCTTTTGTTTCAGTAGAGTGGAGTTCCTTGTCTCTCCCCCTGTCTCTCTCTCTCCCTGTCTCTCTCTCTCTCCTACTGCAATAATTTTGAATGAAGTCTTCCTTGCCTGTTTCACTTGTCTGATGCAATTTTTCATTGACAGATACTAATAAAGTTAAGTTTTAAAAGAGGACTATTTTCATATGACACCACAACGCTGGTCTTTTAGATCAAAGGATCTGTAAGACAGATACTATTTGCTGAAAGATGGTATCTCACTGAAATGGTACATTCCCTGTGTCTTTCCCCAGTGTTCCTCTTTCTTTTGAGAATTCATTTCATCTTGGCATCCAGAGCTCATCATAGAGTGGCTCCTTGTTCTCTCTCGTTGTAGCTTGTTCTCCAGCCACAAGGAAACATACAGCATAAATGGGCGATAATATTTCTCACATCTCATCTTTGTACATGTGTGCTTTCCAACAAAAATGCCCCCTTTTTCCCTGCCCCACCAATTCCCTTGCACTTTTCCACGTATTTCTTGATGACTAAATCCCTTTCACATTTCAAGACGGAACTCCCTTTTAGAAGTATTACTTGTATAACCACAGCCCAGGATGATGTGTGCCTCTCAAGGCCCCCACGTCCTCCTGGAAGTCACTAATTTCCTCATTTAGTCAGTAGTTAATGCCTTAGAGATAGACCCTGCATCTTACCCACCCTTGTCTCCTTAGAACCTAGCACAGTGCCTGGACAAAATAGGCACCAAGTCAACATTAGTGAAATAGATGCTAAGAAAGGAAGTAGATTCTATTATTTTCATTTCTCTTATACATGTTTAAGAAAATGGACCATTTTATGTATTTTTAGTGGTTTTCTGGGTAAAGAAATAGGCCCTTACTAAACACAGAAAACTGATTTGGTCAAAAGGTGAAGTGTGTGGGCTCAATATTGAGAAGAGCTAGGCTTTTTTTTCTTAAATAGTTTATTGTCAAGTTGGTTTAAATATAACACCCAATGCTCATCCCAACAAATGCCCTCTCCCGTGCCCATCAACCCCCTTCCCCTCTCCCCCACCTCCATTTGACCTCAGTTTGTTCTCAGCATTCAAGAGTCTCTCATGGTTTGCCTCCCTCCCTCTCCCCGACTATTTTTCCCCTTCTGCTCCCCCATGGTCCTCTGTTAGCTTTCTCCTAACCACCTATATGTGCAAACGTATGATATCTGTCCTTCTCTGCCTGACTTATTTCGCTCAGCATAACACCCTCAAGGTCCATCCATGTTGCTACACATGGCCAGATTTCATTCTTTCTCATTGACATGTAGTATTCCATTGTATAGATAAACCACATCTTCTTGATCCATTCGTTCATTGATGGACATTTAGGTTCTTTCTATGTTTTGGCTATTGTTGAGCATGCTGCTATGAACATTGGGGTACAAGTGCCCCTATGCATCAGCACTCCTATATCCCTTGGGCAAATTCCTAGTAGTGCTATTGCTGGGTCATAGGGGAGTTCAACTGTTAATTTTTTGAGGGACCTCCATACTGTTTTCCAGACGGGTTGCAACAGCTTACATTCCCACCAACAGTGTAGGAGGGTGCCCATTTCTCCACATTCTCGCCAGCATCTAGAGTCTCCTGATTTGTTCATTTTAGCCACTCTGACTGGTGTGAGGTGGTATCTCAATGTGGTTTTGATTTGTATTTCCCTGATGATGAGGGACGCTGAGCCTCATTTCATGTGTCTGTTGCCCATCTGGATGTCCTCTTTGGAGAAGTGTCTGTTCATGTCTTCTGCCCATGTTTTCACTGGATTATTTGTTTTTCAGGTGTGGAGTTTGTTGAGTTCCTTATAGATTTTGGATACTAGCCCTTTATCTGATATGTCATTTGCAACTATCTTTTCCCATTCTGTCAGTTGCCTATTAGTTTTCTGGGTTGTTTCCTTTGCTGTGCAGAAGCTTTTGAACTTGATGAGGTCCCAATAGTTCATTTTTGCTCTTGCTTCTCTTGCCTTTGGGGATGTGTCAAGTAAGAAATTGCTGCGGTTGAGGTCAAAGAGGTTGTTTCCTGCTTTCTCTTCAAGGGTTTTGATGGTTTCCTGTCTCACATTCAGGTCCTTAATCCATTTCGAGTTTATTTTTGTGTATGGTGGGAGAAAATGATCTGGTTTCATTCTTCTGCATGTTGTTGTCCAGTTCTCCCAGCACCATCTGTTAAAGAGGCTTTTTTCCATGGGATACTTTTTCCCACTTTGTCAAAGATTAATTGGCCATACATTTGTGGGTCCAATTCTGAGTTCTCTATTCTATTCCATTGGTCTCTGTGTCTGTTTTTGTGTCAATGCCATACTGTCTTGATGATGACAGCTTTGTAATAGAGGCTAAAGTCTGGGATGGTGATGCCTCCCGTTTTGGTTTTCTTCTTCNCGACAATTAAAACAGAACTAATACCCATTCTTCTCACGCTATTCCAAAAAATAGAAATCAAAGGAAAGCTTCCGGACTCATTTTACGAAGCCAGCATCACTTTGATTCCCAACCCAGACAAAAACCAGCAAAAAAAGAGGACTACAGGCCAATATCCTTAATGAATACAGATGCAGAAATCCTCAACAAGATCCTTGCAAATCGAATCTAGCAGCACATAAAAAGAATTATCCACCATGATCAAGTGGGATTCATTCCTGTGTTACAGGGCTGGTTCAATATTCGCAAATCAATCAATGTGATACATCACATTAACAAAAGAAAAGATAAAAACCATATGATCCTGTCAATAGATGCAGAAAAAGCATTTGACAAGATACAGCATCCCTTCTTAATAAAGACCCTTGAGAAAGTCAGGATAGAAGGAACTTACTTAAACATCATAAAAGCCATATATGAGAAGCCCTCAGCTAACATCATCCTCAATGGGGAAAAACTGAGAGCTTTCCCCCCTGAGATCAGGAGCATGAAAGGGATGCCCACTCTCACCACTGTTGTTTACCATAGTGCTGGAAGTCCTAGCATCAGCAATCAGACAACAAAAGGAAGTAAAAGGCATCAGAATTGGTAAAGAATAAGTCAAACTTCCACTTTTTGCAGACAACATGATACTCTACATAGAAAACCTGATAGACTCCACCAGAAGCCTATTAGAACTGATCCATGAATTCAGAGAAGAGCTAGGCTTAAACCGTGAGTTTGAATTCTGGCTGTGTGCTTGAAATTCATGTGATGCTGACAAGCCACTTAACCACTGTTCTCTTTAATCTCCTTTTCAGTGAAATGAGGATGATATTACTTATCACAGGGTTACTGTCAGGATTAAATTGTTATATTAGTTTCCTAGGGCTGCTGTAACAAATTCCCATAAACTTGGTGGCTTAAAACAACAGAAATGCATTATCCCACAGTTCTGGGAGCCAGAGGTCCTTAATCAAGGTATTGACAAGATTGGTTCCTTCTGGAGGCTCTGAGGGAGAATCCATTCCAAGTCTCTTCCCCACCTTTAGTTGATTGTCTGCAAATCTTGGTGTTTTTCGGGTTATACACACATCACTCCAGTCTCTGCCTCTGTGTTCACATGACTTTCTCCACTAGGTTTGTGTGTTCTGATCTCCTTTTCTTTAATGAGGACACCAGTCCTGATGGATTTACAGTTCACTCTAAATTGAGCATAATCTTGTCTCAAGATCCTAACTTAATTGTATCTTATTTTGGTTTCCTAGGGATGCTAGGTAACAAAGTACAACCAAGCAAGTGGCGTAAAGCAGAAATTTATTCTCAGACAATTCTGCAAGAGTCTCAGACACTTTTGGAAGTCACCAGAAGTCTGTAATCAAGGTGTCTGTAGGGCCATACTTCCTCAAAAACCTCTAGAAGAGAATTCTTCCTTGCCTCTTGAAGTATCTGGTAGTTCCTGCCATTTGTTGGCTTGTGACAGCATGGATTCATCTTTGTATAACCTACTTGCTCTCTGTGTCTGAGTCTCCTACCTACCCTCTTCTTATAAGGATACCAGTCCCTGAATTTAGGGCCCACTTTAATCAGTTATGAGCTCATTTTTGATCCCTAACCAATTACATCTGCAAAGACTCTATTTCCAAATCACATTCTGAGGTTTGGGCTACATGTGAACTTTGGGATGATATTATTCAACCCATGATACATCTGCAAAGACTTACAGGCATGAGGAATAAGGACTTGGATACATCTTTTTAGGGAACACAGTTTTGGGGGAGAGGAGAATTCAACCCAGTACCAACAGTGGAGGCCCCTTTAAGTTCTAAATACAAAGGCTGGCACAGAGTAAGCACTATACTAGTGGAAGTTATTACCACATGCCCATTTTGGTGGACATTTACTGGATAGGTTTGGTAGATAGAAAAATGGAGCTGAGACTCCAAGACAGAAAAAAAGCAAAGCTTACTGGTGAATATATTCTTTTTAAAGACAGCGTAATGGGCCCCCTGCTTGTCAATCCCCATCCAGTGGCACACACCTTTTCCCAATTTCTGCTTTCTGCAGCCTGCTAAAAAATAACTCACTCATCCTGCCAAGAAAATAATGAAACATTCCAGACTATTAGGCCTTAGCAGGGTTTAATCAAAGACTCAGTGATCTATACTGGCTCTGGAGGCCTCTTCAAAGATGAAATCCACAATGTGATGACCGTGACATGAACTACAACCAGGAAAGAGCAGCATCTGTGAGTGGTGGAAGACGTGCCTCTTTTCTAGTTAGTTACCCACTGCTCCACAAAGGTGTCTGTGACTCAGGGGTGAATTCTGACCACAAATCCAAATGCGTATAGCAGACTGTATGTGTTTTAAACGCCTTTTACAAAATAATGTATTAATAAACAAATTTATATTCATTCTGTGTTTTCCTTATTTATTTTCTGAGTATGGAGCCAGGTTCTTTATATTTACTGGTCCTCCTGCTTTGAGCCAGCTTTACAGGATAGAAAGCAAAGCAAGGTGTGCTTGAGTTGAATAGATCTTTCTAGTTTTGGTGAAAGGCCTTAGAACTTTTTTTTTAATGATGGATATTCTAGGGAAGTTGGGAAAAAAGAGAGCACTGCCCTTGCTGGGTGGGGATGGATTGGTGAGGAAACATATGCACCCAGGGAGGATATTGCCTGGCACAGGAGTCTGGGCTCTGGCAAGCATCTCCATGTCCTTGTGAAGCACAGAAATAAGGAAAATGTGAGTAAATTCAGTGAGTATGTATGTCTCAGCATTAACAAGAGTAAGCAACATGTCAGTGGCCTGAGTGGTGATGCCCAACACCTTCCCACCAGTATAGGGAGGAGGAAAACTCAAAATGACTGAGGTTGAATGTTCTGCCAGCCTACTGGGATGAGGGTGCAGATTCAAATTTAAATAAATGTTTTTGATGTTTTTGTGCATCTGAGTTTATGAACAAAGATTCATTACATTTGCAAACTTGTTCGTTTTTGTTTGTTTTGCGACAGGCTTTGGAAGTGTGCTATCAGATATTATTGTTCCCCTTCAATGAATGTAAAAACTGAAGATCAGAGATGACTCAGCTAAGGTCATACAGCCAACATGTGACAAGGAGGGGAACCAACCCCTGGCACATTGGCCTCCCATGATGGGAAGAGTGTCATAGGCATAGTCACTCTCTGAAAACCAGGGGATAGAGCCCCAGATTAGACCTGCACTGTGAAGACAAGCCCACTTAGGGTCTGGCTCTGAAAATTGGTGGAGGTTAGCCCTGGGAGGTGGAGGCTACAGGGAACTGAATCTCTACTCTTTTTTTTTTTTTGTGAATATAATTTATTGTCACTTTGGCTTATATACAACGCCCAGTGCTCATCCCAACAAGTGCCCTCCTCAATGCCCATCACCCATTTTCCCTTCTCCTCCCAACCATCCACCTTCAGTTTGTTCTCCATATTTAAGAGTCTCTTATGGTTTGCCTCCCTCCCTCTGTGTTTGTAACTACTTTTTTCCCCCTTCCCTTAAAGGCCAGCATGCTATATCACCGGGTATGAGACACAGCCCAGAAGCAGCAGTGTGAAAAGTGCTTGAGTATATAGGAAGATTTATTGTATAATTTTAGGGCATGTGCCAGAAGGGAAGGGATCTACAAGATCTCTTCCTGGGAATGGAAGTGCTGGCAGGTGCCATTTTTCTTAACCCCCTACAGCCTCACTAGCCAGAAGTTCTGATACCTTCCAACTTCCTCACTAGCACTACCTGGCTCACTAAGGCATTTTCTACAGATCCGCCCCACCCAACCCACCTGCCCAAGTGGGTACCCTTCCATAACAACTCCTGCCACACCCTGTGGGCACCCTCAGTCAGGACTGGTACCTCTCCAGGAAATGTTAAAGGGACTTCTTTAAGTGAGGAATAAAAGGCCATAAGTAAGTTTTTGAAAGGAAAAAATGCACCGGTAAAAGCAAATGTACAATAAAGCTAGCATAAAGGTTAAATGACAACAGTAGTAAAATCAACTGTATATATAAAAATTAATCCAGGCATGCACAAAACAAAAAGATGTGAAATTTAACATCATAAAGATAAAGCTCAGAGCAGGTTGTAAAACATGTTCAATCTTAAGAGGCCATCAACCTAATATAGACTGCTATATAAATGGGGTATTTTATTTGCTCTATAATGACCAAAATCCTACAATAAATAAAAATTAAAGAAAAAGGAACCCAAGGATAACAGTTAAGAAAGTCACTAATCACAAGGGAAGACAGGAAGAAGAGAAAGAAAAACAAGAACTATACCACAACCAGGAAAAAAAAACGAACAGAATGGCATTAAATAAAAACCTATCAATAATTACTTTAAATGTAAATGGTCTTGATGCTCCAATTGAAAGCCAATGGGTGAATGAATGGATTAAAAAAACAACAGCCCACCTTAATGGTGCCTACAAGAGACTCACTTCAGACCAAAAGACATACACAGATAGGAAAGAGAAAGTAGGTAACAAGAACTGGACAAACTAGACCTACTGATCACAAATATCTTTTCCCCATTCAGTAAGTTGGATTTTTCTTTGGTAGATAGGATCGATCCTTCATTGTCTAAAAGCATTTTGGGGGTATAATACCCATAGTTTAGTTTTGTTTCCTGTGCTTTAGGATACATATCTAGGAAACTATTGTGAAGGCTGATGTCAAAAAGGTTACTGCCTGTTTTTCTTCTAGGTATTTTATGGTTTCATGTCTCACATTTAGATCTTTACCATTTTGAGTTTATTTTTTTTTTTTTTGCATATACTGTGAGAAAGTGTCCCAGCCCTCTTTATTAGAGAGACTGCCTTTTCTGGATATATTTCTGGATATTTTGATAAGAATTGACTGAATCTGTAGATGACTTTGAGTAGTATGGACTTTTCAACAAAATCATTCTTCCAATCCATCATCATGGTATGTCTTTCTATTTTTTTCTCTTATCTTCAACTTTAAGTGTATTCCTAAGGAAGTTATTCTTTCTGGTGCATTTGATCGTTTTCTTAATTCTCTTTCTGCTGCTTCATTACTAGTGTATAGAAATTCAGTAGATTTCTGTATATTAGTTTTGTATCTTGCAACTTTAGTGAAATCATGTACTAATTGTAATAGGTCTTTAGTGTTTCCTTAATGTATGGTATCATCTGAAAATAGTGATAATTTCATTACTATATTATCTGAAGCTAGAGCTTCTAATACCATGTTGAATTACAGCAGTGAGAGGGGAAATCCTTGTGTTCTTCCTGATCTTAGGGAAGGTTTCCAATTTTTCACTATTGAGTATATATTAGCTGTGCATGTGTTATATATGTCCTTTATTGTGTTGAGGTGTATGCCTTCTAAACTCTTCTTTGCTGAGAGTTTTTATCATGAACTAATGTTGAATTCTGTCTAATGAATTTTTTGCATTTTTTGAGATAATCATACGATTTTTATCCTTGATTTTGATTAGGTAGGGTATTATGTTGAGTGATTTGCAAATATTAAATCATCCTTGCATCTGCAGAGTAAATTCCTCTTGATGGTGTTGAATGATCTTCTTAATGTTTTGTTGAATGTGGTTTGCTAATATATTGTTGAGGATTTTTGCATCTTTGTTCGGTTTTGGCATTGGGATAATGCTGGTCTCATAGAAAATATATGCAAGCTTTCCTTTTGTATTTTTTGGAATAGTTTGTGGAGACTAGGTTTAACACTTCTTTATGTTTGGTAGAATTCACTTGTGGTGGATTTTTTAAATTAATGATTGAATTTTGTTACTAGTAATTAATATCTTTGTTTAGATTTTCTATTACTTCCTGACTCAGTTTTCAAAGATTATATTGGTAGGCATTTATTTATTTCTTCCAGGTTATTGAGTTTGTTGGCATATAATTTTTCATAGCAGTCTTGTAATTCTATTTCTGTGGTATCTATTACTATTCTCCTCTTTCACTTCTGGTATAATTTATTTGGGTTCTCTCACTTTTTTTCTTGATGAGTCTAAGGTTTATCAATTTAGTTTATCTTTGCAAATCTGAGCTGTTGGTTTCATTGATCATTTCTGTTTTTTTAGTCTCTATTTATTTCAGTTATGATCTTTATTATTCCCTTCCTTCTACTTAAATTTGGGCTTTTTTTCCCTAGTTCCTTTAGGGGTATGGTAAAATTCTTTGAGATTTTTCCTGTTTCATACTTGTCTTTATCATTATAAACTTCCCGCTTAGAACTGCTTTGGCTGTGTCCCAAAGATTTTGGTCCATTTTGTTTCCATTTTTCATTTGTTTCCATGTATTCTTTTTATTTCCTCTTTGATTTCTTCATTGACCCTTTGGTTGTTTAGGCAGAAAAGACTTTAAAATAATAATAAAGAGATCTACCCAACAGAGAGCATAACAATTGTAAATATCTACGTAGTGAACATAAGAACATCTATATATAAAAAGCAAATATCAGTAGACATAAAGGAAGAATTTGACAGTAATCCATCAATGGATAAGTCATCCACGGAGAAAATTAATAAGGAAACAGTAGCTTCAATCACACCTTTGACCAGGTGGGCTTAAAAGATATACAGAATATTCCATCCCAAACTGCCAGAATACACATACTTTNTAAATCAAAAAGGAAATAAAAATGCACCTGAAGAGATATTAAAGTTGAAACACAATGGTTCAAAATCACTGTGAGGCAATAAAAGTAGTTCTAATAGGAAAGTTTATAGCAGTATAATCCTACCTTAAGATACAAAAAAATCTCAAATAAATCATCTAAGCTTACACCTAAATGAACTAGAAAGAGAAAAAAGCCCAAAGTTGGTATAATAAAGGAGCAGAAATAAATGAAATAGAGACAAAAAAACTATAGAAAAGATCAATAAAATCAAGAGATAGGTCTTTGATAAGATAAACAAAATTGATAAATCTTTGGCAGCACTTATCAAGAAAAAAAGACAGAGGACTAAAATGATATATGAAACAAATGAAAAGTTAAAATTGACACCACAGAACTAGAAAGGATTATGAGACTGCTATGAAAAATTATATGCCAACCAATTGGAACATCCTAGGGAAAAAATGTTGAAATTTCTACAAACATGCAATCTTCTAAAACTAAATTAGGATGAAAAAGCAAATATGAATAGACCTATTACTACTAATAAAACTGGATTGGTAATCAAAAACTTTAAACAAAAGTCAAGAAACAGATAGCATTACAGGCAAATTCTATTAAACATTAAAAAAAAATTTAATGAGGCATCTGGGTGGCTTAGTCAGTTAAGTGTCCAACCTTGGCTCAGGTCATGATCTCATGGTTCACAAGTTTGAGCCCCCTGTTGGGCTCTGTGCTGACAGTTCAGAGCCTGGAGCCTGCTTCAGATTCTGCGTCTCTCTCTCGAGTCTCTCTACCCCTCCCACTCACACTCCATCTCTCTCCCCTTCCCCCTCTCTCCCGTCCCTCAAAAATAAATATTTTTTAAAATTAAAAAACAATATTAAGACCACTTCTTCTCAAACTACTCCAAGAAATAGGAGAGAAAGAAATGCCCCCAAAATCATTCCATGAGGCCAGCATTACCCTGATAGCAAAATCATTATGAACAGAAAAAAGCTATAGGCAAACTCTGATGAACAGATGCAAAAATCCTGATAAAAATATTAGCAAATAGAACTTCAAAATACATTGTAGGATAAATGACTATGACCCCGTAGAATTTATTTCAGGGATGCAAGGATGTTTCCGTATCTATAAATCAATGTGACATACAACATTAACAAAATAAAGGATAAAAATCATATGATTGTCTCAACAGAGGCAGAAAAAGGACTTCACAAAATGCAGCATCCATTAATGATAAAAACTCTCAACAGAATAAATTTAGAGTGAAACATAAATGTGTCTGACAAACCCAGTAATATACTCCATGACAAAAACTGAAAGCTTTTCCTCTAACATCAGGAAGAAGACAAGGATGCTCCCTCTAACCACTTTTCTTCCACATAGTACTGATGTCCTAGCCATAACAATGAGACAGGAAAATAAAGGCATCTAAACTGATAAGAAAGTAGTAAAACTATCACTATTTTCAGAAGACATGATACTTTATATAGAAAACCCTGAAGACTCCACCAAAAAACAATTAGAATAAAGAAAATCAGTAAAGGTACAGGATACAAAATCAATATAAAGATATCTACTGCATTTCTATACACTAATACCAAGGAACAAAAAGAGGAATTAAGAAAACAATCTCATTTAAAATTGCACCAAAAAAATTAAATATCTAGGAATATATTTAACCAAGGAGGTGAAAGACTTTTAATTTGAAACCTATAAGACATATATGAAATAAATTGAAAATGACACAAACACAAAGAAAGGTCTACTCTTGGAAGAAACACTACTGTTAAAATATCCATACAACTCAATAGAATCTATAAATTCAGTGCAATCCCCATCAATATACCAATAGTATTTTTCAGAGTACTATAACAAAAAATTCCTAAAATGTGTATGGAACCACAAAATACCACAAGTAATGAAAACAATCCTGAGGTTAAAGAGCAAAGCAGAAGATATCACAATCCTAGATTTCAAACTATACTACGAAGCTATAGTAATCAAAAGTGTATGGTACTGGTACAAAAACAGACACGTACAGGAATAGAACAAAATAAGGAGCTTAGAAAACAATCCATGCTTGTAGGGTTAATCTACAAGAAAGAAGGGAAGAATACACAATGGGGAAAAGACAGTCTCTTCTGTAAGTTGTCCTGAGAATCCTAGACCACTTTCTCACACCGTACACAAAAATAAGCTCAAAATGGGTTAAAGATCTAACTGTGACTCCTGAAACCATAAAAGTCCTCAAACAAACTGTAGGCAGTCATTTCTTGGACACCAGTCTTAGCAATACTTTTCTGGGTTTGTCTCCCTAGGTAAGGGAAACAAAAGCAAAAATAAGCAATTGGGAATACATCAGACTATGCTAAAAAGGTCTCATGTAGTGAAGGAAGTCATCAGTATAACAAAAAGGCAACTTACTGAATGGGAGATATATGTGCAAGTGGTGGGTTCAACAATGAGTTAAAATCCAAAATATATAGAGAACACATACAGCAACTCAACATCAAAAAAATTCTTTTTAATTTCATTGAAAATGAACAGAGGACCTGAATAGACATTTTCGAATGAAGATATTCAGCTGGCCAACAGACACATGAAAAGTTGCTCACCATCACTAATCATCAGGGAAATGCAAATCAAAACTGTAGAGAGACATCACCTCACACCTGTCAGAATGGCTAATATCAAATAGACAAAAAGGAACCATTGTTTATTGTTGGCAAGGATGGGGAAAAAAAAGAACCTGTGTGCGCTATTGGTGGGATTGCCAACTGGTGCCACCTCAGTATGATAATTTCTCCAAAAATTAAAACTAGAAATACCATATGATCCAGTAATTCCACTTCTGGGTAGTATTATTCAGAAGAAAGTAAAAACACTAATTGGAAAAGATGTATGCAACCCTTTGTTTATTGCAGTATTATTTACAATTGCCTTTATCCATCAATCAGTGGACACCTAGGTTGCTTCCATGTCTTAAATATTAATCAGCCTTAAAAAGAATTACATCATTCCCTTCGTGAGAACAAAGATGGATCTTAGAGTATTATGCTAAATGCAGTAACTCAGAAAAAGACATCTACAATTTCACCTATATGTAGAATCTAAAAAAGTAAACAAATGAACAAACAACAAACAAAAGAAATGAATTCATAAATCCAGAGAACAAATTTGTCATTGCCAAAAGGGAGAGTGCATGGGGGTAGATGTCAATTGAATTGAAGAGGAACATGAGATACAAATAAATATGCCCTAGGGATGAAAAGTACTACGTAGGAAATGTAGTAAGTGATTACGAAGTAACTGTTCATGGTGACATTGATGAGCACTGTTGGGTGCACTGTCCCTTGTACAGAATAGCCAAATCAGTATTATACCCCAAAAACTAATAAAGGTTTATAGGTCAACTATACCTAATTGAAATATATAAAATATTCAATATTAAGTATTTTGCTTGCTTCCTCAAATACAATTTAATTTTTTTTACATTTATTTTTGAGAGAGAGAGACAGAATGCTAGTGGGGGGCAGGGGGCAGGGAGAGAGGGAGATATGGAATCCAAAGCACGCTCCAGGCTCTGAGCTGTCAGCACAAGAGCCCAATGCAGGGCTCAGACCCATGAATGATGGGATCATGACCTGAGCTGAAGTTGGACGTTCAACCGACTGAGCCACCGAGGTGCCCCTCTCAAAATACATTTTAGATTCTTGATTTATGTGTGGTTCTGTTGGCCTTCCATAAACATCACAACTACTCCACCCAATTCCTAGAAACTTGACACATTATTTCACTTTTGTTTTACTTTGAGTATCATTTCCTCACGCCCTTCAGATTGACAGTGGCTCTCAAATGAGTCATGACATCAGAGCCCCCAAATTCTGCTATCACTTCTGTCACTTCAGAAGATAGTAACAAAAACAGTAACAATGCTGGTAATAACTAATACCTACAGATTATATACTGGGGTGAAGACTTTTCATAAGTGATGTCATTAATCCTTCACAACAACCCTAATAATATAGGGTTGCACAGTTTTACAGATGAGGAGGAAAATTGAATCTCAGGTGGCTAACATAAATCAAAGACAATACAATATTAAATATGTCTAAATGATAGCCTTGTCCTTATTGAAGAAGTGTGTCCATTAAAGAAAAGTTGCCCTAAGAAGAAAATAGATACAATTCTCAAATGAAAATTGGATGATGGCATCCGTGCCCATCAGCTACAGCGCATCTGTCCTCAGGTTAACAGGTGCATCCCCAAAATATGACTGCTTCAGTTCTGCACAGTTAGGGGCAAGTCAGTATTATGTTACCTGTATTACTTTAGTCTTTGCTCCAGGCTTATGTACTCTTCATTTGGGTTTATTGTCTTCTTTGGTGAATTTTGTCATTTTGTTCAGTAAATTTTGTTCAAACGCCCAGAGGCACTAACGCCCATTGTGCAAAAAAATGAACATTATTAAAATGATAGCTGTTAATATAAACATCACCAGGAAATCATTTTTAAGGGTGGGAGAAAAAGGAAATATTCTAAGTATGGTTGTCAAAGCAAAGTATCACTACTACTTACTTTTTCCTTTAAATGCCTCCTCTCTGCTCTTTAGGAGATCAGGTTAGTGGAGTCTTACAAGGTAGTTCTGGAAAAGGAGAGTCCACATCAGTGCTTATAAATGGCTAGAGACGCAAATCCAAATATGAAACCCATTGAAACTGGAGAAGCCTGTTTATAAACTCAGATGTAGGTTTATGAATTAATGTACTCAGTGGTTATATCAGCAAAGATATTTAGCTCTCTTGTCTTGCAAAGAGGAAATGGGTTTGACTGCTGAACAACACACTTTTGAAATGTTCACCTTTTCGGGGTGCCTGGGTGGCTTAGTCAAGCGTCCGACTTTCGCTTAGGTCATGATCTCGCGGTTTGTGGGTTCGAGCCCCGCGTCGGGCTCTGTGCTGACTGCCAGCTCAGAGCCTGGAGCCTGTTTCAGTCTGTGACTCCCTCTCTCTCTGACCCTCCCCTGCTCACACTGTCTCTCTCTCTCTCTCCTAGAAATAAATAAAACATTAAAAAAAAAAAAGAAATGTTCACCTTTTCAAAATATGTCCTTGGTCTGAGACGTTATCAATAAAGATGAAGCAGGACACACAAAAGAAAAGTGTTTAGACCTTTGCTCTTGGCTGAGAAAAAAATTTTTGAAGTAAACTTTAAAAAGCACAATGGAGGATAAAGCAGGAGGTTTTCCCCATTTTTATTCACTCCATTCCTTCCTCAGAAGAAGAACTTGGAGGAAAAAAGAAGAGAACTTCCTGTCCTTTACCTACATACTATCTTGCTTCTCTCTCTTCTCAAGATGAGCAGAGAGGGGAGAGATGGAGTTTGGAAGAAGGAGGAGAATATGGTGAAAGACTCAAGAATGGCTTTGGAAGGGTTTTGACATCTGTGAAGTTCAGAAAAGACATTAAAGGCTCAGGAGACAACACAAGACTTCCTGCTGCCGCCATCTAAAACATGCCCCAGAGAGTCTCTGCAGCTACTGGCAGATGCTTCTCCATCCTTGGCCAGATCTTTGTTACCTGTCTAGAAAATCTCCAAGGCTGAAGTCAAAACTAACTTTGGCTAAATACCAAAATCCCTTGTGGAATGTTGCAAACCTATGGATGGCCAGTCTCGACCCAGAGTATACAGTGAGGTTGGCAAGACTGCAGGTTTCCAAAACATCAAAGTGATTTTGATGCCTGTCAGGATTGAGCACCAGGGAAATAATGACAGATAGCAATGCCATTAAACTCTCAGGTGAATGCTTAGCTATGTGGGGATCTTGATAGAATGTTGATTATGATTCAGGAGACTTGGAGCAGAGCTTGAAATTTTGCATTTCCAGCAAACTCCTAGGTGATGCCAATGCTCTTGTTCCCTGGACCCCAGTTTGCATGGCAAAGGTTTAAAGAATCCATTTTGGATTCAGACTACCTGAATGTGAATGCTATGCTAAAAAACCAGTATACTTCTCCCCTGTAATGTTGGCCCCTTCGTTCTGGATAACAACAATTTAAAAGGGTCATGCGATCAGTGGAAACAGAAGGGGATTTTTTTGGTTGCCCAATATTGCCCATGCTTTTCATATGTTAGGAGAACGATGATGGGCTTTATACAGATTTCATTTGCCTCAAAGTTAGAATTCCCAAATCCCTTGTACTTTATTACACCCCTCTCCCAGAACAATGATCTAACTGCCTAGATTAATTTTACAGGGTAGTTTCAGGGAAGCTAAGAGAACTTTAACTGGAGTGAGGTCTTTATCTTCTCTCTCAGATGGACTTACTTCTGTATTGCTAATCATATTTAACTTCAGCATCCAGTATTTCTTCACAAAAACTGAATTTATCTATAAAATAACAATAAAGTGATACTATGTGAGGCCTAGATCAAGTCACTGATGCACAGTTCTTCAATGCCTAACAAATAGCAAAAGTTCAATAAAGGGCTTATTATAACAGCATTCTTTCTACTTAGTACTCCCTGCCAGTTTAGGCAGAAGATGGCTGGTGACTTATGGAAAAGAAACAGGATCGAGTTTAGGGAAAAACCTAGGCTCTTTCTCTGGTTCAGGTGGGTAAACTGAGTCCACTTTATTCCAATCTCTTCTCCTAATGCTCTAACCAGCTGTCATGAAGCTGTGTCCATTGTTCAAACATGGGCGAGTTCCCTGGATTTCTTTGATAAAAGAACTCAGAGAAGGAGCAGAAAACTTTTGGTCTAAGCAGCATGGATAATTAATTGCTGACAGTTTACTTCCTGCACTTGAGAAATGTTTCTAGAAATAATGAGGAAAACTTCTACAAAAAAAAAAAGGAGGAAAAACTGAGTTTGTAATTCAGCTTGAAGGTGCAGGACGTTTTATTTGCCAGTTCAGACTTGAGCTAAGAATCACATAATCTATAAAACACTCAGTTCTTCATGAGTTCCCTTAAAGCCATGGATGCCCAAATGCAGATGATTCTGCTTTGTGTAGTGATTAACTTGCTCTTGTTCAAATGGAATCTGGTTTTACAACTAAGCCCAATTTTCACTTGTGTTTAAAAGACCAGGATTAATCTGATCTCTATGCTGTCCATATTTCCTCCTAGTTTCTCCAGCTAAACACTCTGACTGATCTTTGCAAAGGGGAGATTAACGTAAAAGGAATAATGAAACATTTGACTGATATTAGGTGCTTGTCATTCTTCATTAGCTGGCCCCGAGTCACCTTCTTAAAGCCCTGCAAACAGAGTAAAATGCAATATGCCAATAGTCCATGTAGCATATTAATAAGAAGAAATGTAAACGGGAGAAGACTTTCATTTTGCCAATATAAACAGAGCAGTATGCACTTCTCCATCTCTCAGCTTTTTGTACTTTCTCCAGGGGCCCGGTCCAATTAGCTATTTCATATTAATCACTATTTGTGCAGTTGATCCTTCCTGTGGCAGCTTTCCATTTTCAGTTGCCCAGAAGATCAAAAGACTTTACTATTTGCTTGGATACTCCACAGGGCCCAAAAAGGGAAAATAACAATATTTTGCATGTGTATCAGCAATTATTCTTTTCACACTAATTCCTTGTTTTAACTCCTTGACCCTCAAATCCCTGAAGAAATGTTCTGGCCACACATTTGCCTCAGTAACTAGTATCAAACTTTGTATCTAGTAGGCCTTCAAAAATTTTTTTTTCTTTCAAATGGATGGATCTCCATTCGATAGGCAAAGGAAATGAAGCAAAGAGACTCTAAAGGAAAAAGAAGACAGAAGTATGTAGTGACTTCAGTTAGATGAGCTCCCATTTCTCTTGATAACTTTTTTGGATGCTAATACATAAGCTAATAGCTTACAAAAGGTTTAGTTTAACTACACTGACCAAATGAACTACACATAAATGTTACGTGATACAAGTCCACACCAATTATAAATTTTAACTGCAGCACTTGTATTTTGAGACAGTATTTCCTTCAGCTATTTTTGTAAAGCTGCCAAATAACCCAAATTAATTTAGTAATTGGCATTTTCACTATTCATAGAACTATTTGGGGCCAATGTACTTTTAGTCTATACTTTTAAAATGCGTTAAAAGGATAACATGTATTGGTTCCTCTTCAGGCTTATCCATGAACCTAACATTTTAGAGAAATTAACTTTGTTTTTGAAGTTGAAAATTTAGATTCAGTCTCCTCTGAAGCATATATGGATAGGACATCCTGAGACCTTCCTTTCAAAGAGTTTGTCATCATTCTTTTAGTGGTTTTTATTACATTTTCAGAAGAGTTATCATTCTTTTTCTCCTGAATGCTACTGCCTTATGAAGGAGCCTGTATATGCTGGTACGAATCACATGCTCTGTGGTACATGAACCCACCTGCCCAGACCACAGGTGATTGTAACAGAATGGATCCTCTCCTAGATGACTTTTCCCATGGTTTGCAAATACCGTCTGCAACACTGAGTGAGTTGGTTTGGGAAACACAGGTTCAGAAGCTAATGCTTCCCTGTTTTGAGAGCTAAAGCTGCCCAAGAGTAAAGAGATGAGTTGGGAAAGAACAGGAAAGGGGAAAGTGGGGAGGGAAGGGGAATGGGAAAAGGGGAAAGGGGAAGGAGCAGGAGGGGGGTAGAGGGGAGGAATGGGAAGGAAGGGGGAAAGAAGAAAGGAGGGGAGGACAGAAGCACAGAGAGGGAAAGTGGGTACAACGAGCAGTAATTCTGGCCAAAGGAATCCAGGCATTTCCCCCATATACTTATAAGAGGCTTCCCCTTTGCTTAACTTGAACTAGTTTAGATTTCTTTTCATTGTAATAAGATAATATCTTACACCTTTAGGCAGTATTGTCACATTGTTCTTTTCAGGACGGTGGCTCTAACTTCTAAAACGATCAGAAATATATAATTGCATAAAGAACAAACTACTATCTTGCAGAGAAGGGCATTGTTTAAAGAGAATTTTATGCTTTACAAATGAAAAGTAATAGATAAAAAGAACTGCACACACACAGAAATCATAGATCACTAAATTCTACTCTGAAACCGTTATTATACTATGTTAACTAACTTGGATTTCAATAAAATGTAAGGGGTGCCTGGGTGGCTCAGTCAGGTAAGCGTCCAACTTCAGCTCAGGTCATGATCTCAGTGGTTCCTAGGTTTGAGCCCTGCACTGGGCTCTGTGCCAACAGCTCAGAGCCTGGAGCCTGCTTCAGATTGTGTCTCCGTCTCTCTGCCCCTCCCCCTCTACCCTCTCTCTCTCTCTTTCTCAAAAATGAATACACATCAAAAAAGTTAATAAAATACTTTAAAAAGAAAAAAATTTATAGAAACCCAGGACTGGTAAATGAGGAACCCAACGTTTCTCCCACATTTATTTTATATAGGTGCAGCCAAATAAATTGAGTGCTTAGAAAGAAACAGTAGAAAGAATTATAGAGCTTGGGGGTTGAAGAGATACAATGAACTAAATGTGATACCCTGTTTAATTCCGCACTTCTATTTTCACCAAGTAGACTCATTCAGTAGGACCAGTTTGACATTGATTTTTTTAAACCATAATACATTTTAGAATAAAAAAGTCTAAGATTTTCATTTGAGAAGTAGCATGGATCATGGGCTATAGAGACAGAAAGACCTGAATTTGCATCTTGATGTGACCTCTTACTTCTTTGTGATCCTGAGGACTTTACTTCACCTACCTCAGGCTGGATTTCCTCATATATACACTGGGCTAATGACAGTTCCTCCTTTTTAAAATTGTTATAAAGAAGGCATGAGAAAAATGCATGTGATAATCTAACAAATAGTAAGTGACAATTACTTTAGCTGTTGCCTTTTCGTGTTAGGGGAAAGAAGTGACTGGAGATCGTTTACTGTGTGATGTACTTTTGATGTGAATCTGAGTGGATTTTTATTGAACTTCGAGTCTGAAGCATCATAATAGCACTGTACATATGGCATTCTATGGTCTACAAAGCATTTTCATGATGTACTATGACATTTAGTTCTCCTCACACACTCATTCACTTCTTCTGCAGACATCTGTTAGATGCCTGCCATGTGCCTGATTTTGTGCTAGTCAGTAGGGATTCAGCTGTGTGGATGACAGACACAGTCCCTGCTCTCCTGGAGCTTAAAGCCCCGTGATGCAGATTTGGCTATTTTTACATTTTATTTTTTAAGGTGATAAAAATAATCACTGGAGCATTTAAGGTACTTGTCCAATATTTACACCATTGGAGAGGGTCAGACCAACATTCAACTTGCAGTCTGACTTGAGAGGTAAAGAACAGTTGTTCTTTTTAGATCTCTGGAGGGCACTCTGCTTCTGGATCTGAGGTGCCTTCGACAGAATTAGAACAAATCATGTTTCTTCTGAATATATTTTTACTGTTTGAGTCTCATTTGCCTCAGGGCTGAAGCCAAGCTGGTGCTATGATTCATAAGTCTCATTTTCCATATGTTTGACTTAGGATTTTCCTTGACAACAGTTGATTAGCCACTCTTGTGATTTCAACTCACTAATGATAACTTGACCCGATTTCAGCTGATTTCTCTTGGTTCATTGCTCCCTGGGAAAAGGAGAACTCCACTGAGAGACTCCCAGCACGGAAAGTGTTGTCAGCTTCAACCAAACCAGACATCTCCATGTGCCAAACCTGGGGGCAGTACTTTATAGGTGATAGCCCTCTAGTCCTTTAGTTAAATAACATACTGGTCCAGAATAGAGTCATGAGTTTCCAAATCCTATGCTGATGATAATGAAGCTCTGGATTACAGTTTTATCATCCAAGGAGTCTTCTAGTATTTATATAATTGCTCTGCTTAAGGCCCTCAGCATTTGTGCACTAGAGATGGATAAAATCCAACTTCCTTAACACAGAACCAGATCTTTTATGACCTGGCCTTGTCATCCTTTTAGAGCTTCATCTTTCACTAATATTTTCCACATTTCCCATGTTTTAACACAACCAAAATGATTGTGGTTCTGGATCCTCAGATACATCATGGTGTCTGTTATTTCTTCACCTGAAGAATTTATGTCTGTGAATACTAACTTGCCATTATTATCCCAATAACTAGACTATGCTATGACTTTGATCTATGCGGTCCTCAACTAAAGAATGAGATCCATGGGGCACCTGGGTGGCTCAGTTGGTTAAGCCTCCGACGTCGGCTCATGTCATGATCTCAAGGTTTGTGCGTTCAAGCCCCGTGTCGAGCTCTGTACTGACAGCTAGCTCAGAGCCTGGAGCCTGTTTCGGATTCTGTGTCTCCCTCTCTCTCTGACCCTCCCCTGCACTTGCTCTCGCTCTCGCTCTCTCTCGCTCTCTCACTCTGTCTTTCAGAAATAAATAAAAAACATTTAAAAAAAAAGAATGAGATCTAAAGCATTCATTTAGGGAGAATGTTAAAAGATGGCAAAAGTCTTTCCCTCACTTGATTTCATCTATTTGGCTTATAGCTATTTTAATGAAAATTAGCAGAATTGTCTTCATCAGAATGATAGGTTGTTGTGAGGAGAAACCAATGTGAGGTCAAGTTCAATGGGAGAGTGGGAAGTTTACAAGGCTGAATGAGTTGACGTATTCTATTTCTATGAGTTCCCTCTAAGGCAACTCTGATGGAATTTTGCAAGACTGATGGGCAGCCAGGATGTGTGAGTGCGTGCTACAGAAGCCTTAGATATTACATATCTAAGCTAGGCACCAAATGAGTGTTGGGCATTGGGAACCCGGACAATGTCCCACTTCTTACCAAATTATATTCTTTTTACAAAATATTTCAAGTGTGAAGAAATTTAGATCCTATATTAAGTCCTTTTGGTAATTCTAAGAACACTACATTTTCTACTAAAATAGCACAAGTAGGGGTGCCTGGGTGGTTCAGGTGGTTAACCTAAGGTCATGATCTCATGGTTTGTGAGTTAGAGCCCACATCAGGCTCTGTGCTGACATCACGGAACCTGCTTGGAATTCTGTCTCCTTCTCTCTGCCCCTTCTCTAATCAATCTCTCTCTCTCTCAAAATAAATTAAAAATTTTTTTAAATAAAAAATAAAATAGTGCAACTACATGGTTCTCTGCCTCAATTTACTGAATTCTATCTTTGGGCAGGAAAAGTTCTTATAAAATAAGCAGATGAATATTAGTAATACTACACCACAGGGGGTGATCTTAAGGTAAGTCCTATATAAACAAATCCTAATAGCTACAAATATTCACCAGGCATTCAAAAACTTACATATGTTAGTATTCAGTGACAGTGATCTGGTCTATAATAAGGAAAGATATTTTCCAAATCTGCCAAGCATGCCTTCTTAAAAACCCTTTAAAAATTATATTCCACACTTAACACTATTCACATTGAAATACTTAAACTGAAAAGTATTTTAATCAGTAAGAATTTTAGAAAGACAATCATGGTATATAGTAAATTGAATAATCCTGGATGGCTGAATAGTGGATGAACTTGCCTGCATTTGTACTTATTTTGTTCCATCTTTCTTAAAATACTATCCTTTTCTGTTCAAAGTCTACAAGACTTTGGTGTTCATTCTCTAGTAGATAATTTTATAGAAAATAAAATTCTCTATTAGATAATATTCAAGGTAAAGGAAAAGACACCTTCGTCAACAAATCATGAGTATCAGCATAGGGCAAATTGTAAGATTTTTGTAGAAGAGGCTAAAACTTAAACGAGTTGTTCTAGAAGCAGATGCCAGGATTTAAGTCTTGCTCTGCAAATTTCACAGGGTGACCTTAAGAGAGTTACTTAACTTTGCTGAACCTCCATTTACTCATCTGTAAAATAAGGGGGTAATACTGGCACCTGCCTCCTAGCTTTGTAGTAAGGATTAAGTGAATTAATACACAGCATGTAAAGGCTTAGAAGAGTAATTGGCATGTAGTAATTTCATGCTAATTAGAAACTATTGCTATTATGACCCAAAGCAAAAGTGAAGTTATTGTTTTATTTTTCAAAGATGCATACTAATCTTTGGAAGCATGAAAGATCACGAATGAGACATATTTCTCAGAACCTGTGTTCAATCATTATGTTTTCCCTGCAAAGCTGCTACAGGCTTCTCATTGACGTTTCAGTCTTACATCTCTCCAAAGACATTCATCCAGAGTGATCTTTTTATAACTTAGATCCTTGGAGATCTAAACCTTCAGACTGCTCCACCTTTCTCTCAGTTCTGTCGTTACCTCTCATTTAATGTGTTCTGACAGAAACACACTCCATTCCACTCTCATCACGTCTCTCTTCCAACATCCAACCCACACAACTACACAAATTCACCTAAAAAAATTCGGACCAACTGTTCAGGCTAAGCACAAACTTCACAATTTATCCAGGTATATTTTTCTGGTCTTTTCAAGTCATGTTTCTGTGTACCTTATTTATGTTCCTTGGTCCCTTGAACTTCCCTGAATAAAGCTAGACATATTATCTATTGTACCTATTGTACGATTGGTTTTAAGTTCATTTATTTTTAGTGAGAGTGTGTGTGCATGCATGCATGCATGCACATGGGGGAGGGGCAGAGAGAGAGAATCCCAGGCAAGCTCCATGCTATCAGCACACAGCCCAGTGTGGGGCTTGAAGGCATGAACCAGGAAATCATGACCTGAACTGAATCAAGAGTCAGAAGCTTAATTGACTGAGCCACCCACGAGACCCACTATTGTACTATTGTAGAAATAATTGTTAGTTCACTTTACTAGCAAAATCTCAACAGAGGGCAACAAAATTGAGCATACTGTAAATGATCACTAATATACTAGAACTGAGAACTCAATGGAATATTTTTAAAAAGAATATGAACATATCATTACTATCATGCTTAACGTTTATGTTTTAAGATCATCTATTTGATGGTATTGCTATGGAGTATAAAAGAACAGCGAGATATGGACATGAAACAAGGGTCGGTCATCCCCATGTAGCCCCAATGTAACCTTCCTGGCCCCTTTTCCAAGACACTCCTCTTGATTGTTATAATCTAACCATTGTGAGTATCATGTAATACCCTGAGTTTACCTTCCATATGCCAAAGCCTCTCAGCATTTACATGAGATGTTCCTTTTGCCCAGAATGCATGTTCCACATTACTCTGTCTGGTAAGAACCTGCACATCCACAGGGCAGCCCACATGTCGCCTTCCCAGCCAGATCTCACAACAAATCCTGACCTTACTCCATGTCTATCTCTATCCAAAATCATTATTCATTCCATGCTTTTCTGTCCAGTATGGCAGCCACAAACCAAGAGCTGTGTGCAGCAATATAAATTAACATTAAATAAAACTTAAAATTAAATTGTTCAGTCACATTAGCCACATTTCAAGTGCTCAGTCATAACATATGCCTACTAGCTAGTATCTGGAATAGTGCAGAACATTTCCATCAAGTTCTACTAGAAAGTACTAGTTTATACCTGGTAACTAGTATGCTATCACACAGAGGCACTCAATAAATAGTCAATGATAGAATGAGTGTTGAATAAACTAGCTTCTCTATTATAGTCCTTGCATCTGTCTGAATTCTGTCAAGAAACAGAATTCAACTCCATTGTTTCGAGTGAAGAGAGTTATACTAAAGGACTACTTCTGGGATATTGCACGGTTAATGGGATAAACAAGAAAGGTCAGAGCACTCAGAGAATAGCAGCATTCCAAGCTGCTACCACCAGGAGAACTGAAGTGGGAAGAAAGGAGTATTTTTATTTAGTTAAATAAATCCGAAGTGTGAACACTTCCACCCTTCAATGGAGAAGGAATCAGTGTTGCTCAGAAGCTGGTGACAGCTGGAGCTTGGGAGGAGCATAGGACACAGGAGTAGCAGTCACGGAAGCACAAAGCCACTACCAGAAGCTAGATGGCAAAGCACAGAGGAGTGAGAGGGAAAATGTGAGCCCTTGATTCTTGCCAGAAATTCAATTGGCTGAACGCATCTTGATGCAACTTGGTAAGGGAGCAATTCACTGAGGTAGCCTCCCTCCCAGAGCACAGAAGAAATGCAGAGAATGAATCTACGGGATAGGAAAGTAAAGAATAATTGTATTGCTTACTTTATCTGTGTGTTTTTCTCACCCACAAGACTGAGATCACCTTACCTTTAGGGACTGCTTCTTACTTACCTGCATTGCATAGCACAATGCATGACATGGTGGGTAGTCAATAATGGCTGTTGAGTGAATGAAGTATTCTCTATTCTTTCTGTATAGGTGGGGGTTTTCACAAGTGAGGGTCACCATCTGTGTGGACTGCTGCCTTCATTTTGTTATGGTACATACATGGCCTCGAACCATGGATTTACTTGACAAAATGAAAGTACTCCTTTCATACATCATAACTTCTGAAGACATGGTTTCAGGTTTTGATGCAATTGTTAATATATCCTCTGACAGGCTTAGCGAATATGCTGTTTTCATTTTACTTGGCATATATCTTATTGTGATGGCACAAGTCACTGACAAGCAAGTCCCCAACAGAACAATGTGATCAAACACTCAACAAATATACCACTTTCTTGAACAGTAAGGCACCATCTGCTCCTAGATCTCCTGGCAGAATTGCTGAGAAAAGGGACTGAGTCACGAAAGAGGAGAACCACAGCACAACATGGCTTTAAAACAACACAACAGAGAACCTGGGTAACACATGAGGAGGGTGGTAATGGTTCATGTCGACAGAGACATGTTTCATTTCAGCTTCATTTTCTGTTTGCCAGTGTGGCACACATGAAGTGCAACTCCATATAGTTTCTCACATTCTGTCATCACACTTGAGTTGTTTCTATAGAATTTTAAAGCACTCAAGTTCTATTAATTGTGATTTACAAGATATCCTAGCATAATTCCCATAACTGTACATGTTTTGAGGACTGACATTAGGAGTATTTTGGAGTAGGATTTCTGATCTTCTGCCACATTACACCTCCTTTTAGTAACAATGGTTATAAGACAATAACCATACCATTTATGGAGAGCTTTCTATGTGCCACTGTATTAAATGTTTAACTGCATTAGCTTATTATAGACATGAAGAAACTGACTCTGGGAATTGTTAAGAAATT
Organism: Crocuta crocuta; assembly: GCF_008692635.1. NCBI lineage: Eukaryota > Metazoa > Chordata > Mammalia > Carnivora > Hyaenidae > Crocuta > Crocuta crocuta. The sequence continues at coordinate 16,764,429 of NW_027530640.1, forward strand.
TGCCCAAAGTGTCACAGTTAGTTGGTCAAACTAATGTCCTTAACCATGAAGGACACTGTTAACTCTTGACATCTTCTGTATTAATTGGAAGTGGAATTAATTGGAATCTTTGGAATGGCTGCAGGAAATCTCTTATTTCTAAAATGTATACTTTGGTATTATCAATTGGTTTTCTTAACATTAAACTTAGAAATATATGAAAAGCTTTTGTTCAGTCTGTAGAAAGACTATTTTAGGGGTGCCTGGGTGACTCATTTGGTTGAACATCCAACTTTGGCTCAGGTCATGACCTCATAGTTTGTGAGTTCAAGCCCTGCATCTGGCTGTGTGTTGAGATCTCAGAGCCTGAAGCCTATTTCACATTCTCTGTCTCTATTGCTCTCTCTGCTCCCTGCCCCCCACTCATGCTGTATCTCTCTCAAAATTAAATAAACATTGAAAATATTTTTTAAAGAAAGACTACATTAGAATATTTTAGTAAAAATGATGACCAAACTTTCATGTAGAATAACTATTGCAAATGTGGTCATTTCAAACTCTCAGTAATTTTAAAATCAACTGTTCTTAAAAAAATGGAGTTCCTTTTCATAGAGATTGCTTTTTTATTCAAAGAAATATGGTATTCATAGAATATGCCCAGTCCTATTTGAGGAGTCTACATGTATTTGAATAAAAACAGTTTATTTTAAGTAATTCAATGTGTTCTGATGATACAGGTAAGCAATATTTGAAAATACGTCAGTATATGGTCAGAATCCATTAAATAGTATAGCAGATGGGAGGGAGAAGAGCCCCCCTTCAGATCCAAAGTCACTGGGTAAGGCTTTATACAGTAAAGTCATCAGAGCAGTTCTTCATTCTTGGACACAATTTAATCCAAGACTCTGTTTTCTCATCTACATATGGCAATCATAGTGGCCTACATTACAAAGTTGCTATGAGATAGAGAAATGATAACCTAAATTGTCTCACAGAGTCTCTGACATCCAGTAGGTGATCAACAAATGTGGTAGAATCCGAGCTGTGTTTTAAAGACACAGAAATCCCAGACTCCAGGTCAATCTCAATGGACTCATTTAACTGTTACTTAGAGACCTTGGATGATGCACTTTTCCTCAGAACTCTTCCTTCCTCCCTTTGAAACTCATCCATCAAAATCTGATTTATACCTTCGCAACATTTAAGAACAATTTGGATACCTATGGAATATGATTTTTGTTTTGCCTGTGAAATATATTATTTTGGGTGTGCCTATAGATTATGCTTTTTTTTTTTTTTTTTACACATTTTACATTAGCTTTAATTTTATCCTCTACTTTCCGGCCTCTGAGTTCATATATTATAAGTTGCCAAACCTAATACCCATTACAACTATTTTTACTAGCTCTTACAACACTGCTCCATGCTACTCAATCATTTATGAAACACTAAGCAGTAACAAATCAAGTCCAAACTTTCATAGAACTTGCATTCTATTTGAAGAAGAGAGACAATAAATAGATAAACACATGAATTAAAGAATATGTCATGTGACAGTGTTAATAAGAAATGTAAATCACTGTAAGGGGATAGAGAGTGGTCAAAAGCATTGTTTTGGGAAAAAAATGGGAATGAGGAAAAGTGGTTCAGTTAATACCTACAAATCTGAGTGAAGTGAGGAGAGAGTCTTTAGAGGCCACAGGAGATGAGAGTTTCAGGCAGGGGAACAGTCCAGGGAACTACTCTGAGCCAGGAGAATGCTAGCAGACATCCAGTATGGTTGGAGCAGAGCAAGAGAAAGGACAATAGCAGGAAGTGAGAGCAGCAAGATCCAAAAGGCATTAAGTGAAAGGGGAAGCCACTTACAGGGTTTGGGTGGAAGAGGTAGAGGATGTGACCTGGAATTTAGAAGAATCACTCTAGCCCCTGTGAGGAAGATAGACTATAGTTTTATCAGGTGGAAGAAAAGAGACAAGTTTAGACAGTGAGAGGTGACATGAGGTTGCCATTAAGTCATGGATGATTCCAGCATCTCTGGCCTGGGCCACACCTCACTCAGAAGGAAGAGATCGCTAAGATAATATAAGCCCTTAAATTGCAGTAAGTCCTCAAGTCCCCTTCTTCCATTTTGGTCATCCTGGCACAACACCTCAACTTGAAAATTCACATCATGGGAGAAGGGGAGATAGAGGTGAAGGGAGCAATCAAATAAGCCGGTAACAGATTCATTAGTGCAACTTATATCTACCCTCAATAATCCTAATAAATTGTGTATATCAGATTGAGAAAGATAGGAATTCTCCAGCATTTTCACTGATGGTATGATGGAAGAATCTGATTAGATGGTTAGAAGTCTAAAGGCCTCATTTATAAGGTATTCTACTCAATTTCCCGAGAATGAATAGAGCTGTCCTATTTCAAACAGAATGTTCTGCAGAGTTTAGGGTAGGAGTGACAAATCTGAGTTAGAGTTACTCTCTTTTATCTAGGAACATCAATATATAGTACAGTGTAAATTAGACAAGTGGACTCTGGAAACAGTGCCTGGGTTCAAAACCCTGTCTGCCACTTACTGCTGTGGCACTGAATGAGGTCCTTATATACCTGAGCCCAACTTTTCTCATCAGGAAAATGTAGCACCTCTAAATAATAATAATAATTCCATAGCACCTAGCCTAGTTCCTATCTCAGTAAAAGTGTTCCATGAATGTATATCTATATTAATTTTTTAATTGGATTTCTAATTACTAGGAAGAAACAAACAAAAAAAACAGTAGTCATATTAACTAAAGTTTCAGCTCATGTGAGCCTGCAGATGTGCCCAGGAGAAGCACTCCTTAAACAATTTGCATAAAATCATCTGTGCCTCTTCAAACTTGTGCAGGTATTCAGTTTGAGCTCTATTCAAATTTCAAGCTCAAGTTCCTGCCAATTTTATGTTATCAAAACAGGCTTGCTCATCTTAGTTAGAAGCCTCATAAAATGATCTGTCACTGAAAGATTGCGCACCCTCACAGGGAGATACTGACACTTTATTTGAAACCAAAGATACAAAAATCGTTTCCATTTTGCATTTGGAAATCTCAGTAACCAAGGCACTTAGACTTTTGTCATGCCTCCGTGGTGGGTGGTAGAAGTAGCCACAGCACTAATCCAGTCACTGACCTGGCTTCACAACATGGCAGGCATTACAGAGAGATAAGAAACCCTCCCCATAACCCAGCTTCCTGGGATCCAGGCAACAACAGACGCTTTGCATTTGAGTTACTCCTGCATACTGCCTCCTGAATTCATCATCCCTATTCATTCTCTGCCACACATTGAAATTCTGACGTGAATAGAAAACCAGGCTGATCTGCAAAGATTGCCTATTTTGTTGCATTCACTGAAGTGATGATGATTCAATATACCTAACAGGCAAACTCAGAGCATCTGATTCCTCCGAAGCCAATTTCCACTCTTCTCATTCCGAGAGAGAAAAGTAGATCATTAGTAATTTAGTGTTCCAGTGGGACCTGAGGAATGGGTAATACTAATAATCCTAACAATAATAAACACAGAAAAACAAAGATGGGTGGGAATCTGATTTTACTATAATCAGATTTTTAATTTCATGAGTTAACCAAGAACATACTCTATCCTGGTAGATAGAATTTGTGTTGGAAGACTTGTTTTAGACTTTGATATTTCCTGTATCTTTTGAAGGCTTTTAAAATCTTCTTGGCCTTTGTTATTAAAACCAGACAATTCTAAAAGACCCTGTGGTCAAGTTTAAATGAAAAGAGCCATGAAACAGAAATGATGGGAGAAAGAGTCTCAAAAGCGAAAGTGAAAACTCTTGGTAGACTGAAATATGTTTTTATTTGTGGGATTTTAATCAATATATTCCTTTGGTATTTTTGGCTGCAGGAAAATTCTAAAATGGGTTATTGATTATAGATTGAAGAATGCAAAATATTAACCAGTATAGTAAAGTAACAGTTCCTATTGGCAGATCAGAACTTAATAAAGGTGAGACCCTGTCAGAGAAGTGTGGATTTTTTTTTTCTATAGTGCACAGGGCTAGAAATTCCCAGACATGAAGCTAAATCCCAGAGGCTCCACAACCTTGGGCAAGTCTCTTGATTGTCTCCATCAAACAATAAGCATTAAGCAGTGACTTTGTATTAAACATTGGGCTTGACGGGTTGAATGGTAGGATAAACAGGACATGAGCTGCTGTCACAATTCACTGGAGAAAACCACCATGCACAGTAACATTTGTGTGAGGTAATAAACCCTATGAGTAAACATTCTTAGAGCTCTTCAAAATCCCCTTCCAGGCAGATTGCACTTTCCACCCCCTGTGAAATTAGACATGCCCATATGACTTCTTTAACCAAAAAGAAAGGAAAACAGTGACTTAGTCATTTCTAATAAGGAGACTTAACAGCCAGTACATGATTTCCATGCTCCTTTCCCTCTGATGGAAGTACATGTCTAAAGAGACTTTCCATCATCCTCAGGCCCTGAGAGACCACAATGAGCAAAGCCCTACTGACTCATCCTTAAGGCACTTAGCTATCATGAAAAAGAAACCTTAGTGGTTTTAACCCTCTGAGATTTTGGCCTTGATACCACAGTACAACCTAGTCTAATCTAAGAGACTCTGTTAGCAACAGAGATAGGATAATGCGTAACAACAGAATAGGGACAATTCAATCTGAGCCAGGCTAGAAGTCCTGCTAGAAGAATGCTGGAAGTCTTCCAGAAGTAATGACCATTGGCCTAGGTCTAGAAAGTTGTGTGGCTCTAGATAGGCAGAGAAGGCAAAGTAAGGACTTGGAGGAAGAGTAAATAGGGGGATGAAAAGTATAGAGCCAGGAAGGCACATGGTTGTCTAGGTGAGGCTGGAGCTCAGTGTTGGGAATATCTAGTGATAAGAAAAGAAAAGGTAGATTGCAACTAGAATATTTTTAGAATTTGCATTTTGATATAACTTTTAATTACAGAAAATTTGCAAGAATAGTATAAACTATCTCCATTTACACTTTATGTTTTATCATGTCTTCCATTAGTTTCATCTCTTCTACTTTCTACTTCTATCTTTCTACTTTCATAGACAGATAGAGGGATGATAGGTGAGTACCTAGAGATGTAGATATATATGTGTACGCTTATATGCAAATTATTTATTCTGATCTACTTAAGAGTAAGTAGGACGCAATATTTTCCTTTACTCACTTATTTCACAATGTATTTACTAAAAATGAAGACATCTTTTATATAATCACAATGCAGTTATAAAAATCAGATTTATATTGATAAGTACCATTATCTAGTCATAGGCCATATTCTAAGTCTTTCCAGTTGTTGCAACAATGACCTTTAAAGATATATTTCTGAGGGTCCAGCATCAAAATCAGGATTACATATCACATAAATTGTAATGTCTTTTTTCTTATCTAGAAGAGTTTCTCAACCTTCTCTTGACCTTGGCACTTTTGAATAGATTGATATTATTAATAATACGGATATTCAGCTATAAAAAAGAAGAAAACCCTGTCATTTACAACAGTGTGGGTGTAATCCAAGGGCATTATGCTGAGCAAGAGAAATCAGACAGAGAAAGACAAACACTGTATGACTTCACTCTATGTGGAATCTAAAAAAATAAATAAATAAACCCATAGAAACAGAGAACTGATTAGTGGTTGCCAGAGACAGGGGGTAAAGGATGGGAGAATTAGAGGAAGAGGGCAAAAGGTACAATATTCCAGTTATCAGATGAATATATAAAGTACACTGGGGTGACTACAGTTAACGATACAATGTCGCATATTTGAAAGCTGCTAAGAGAGTAGACCTTTTAAGTTCTCATCACAAGACAAAAAATTCAAAACTATATGTAGTGATTAATGCTAACTGAAGTTGCTGTTAGTAATAAGTTTGCCATATATAAATGTACCACATCATTATGTATACCTTATGTACACCTTAAACTAATAATGTTATATGTCAATCATAAATCAGCAAAACCTGTTTTAGATCACCAACTCAAGGATACCACATATTCTTTATGCTGCAGTTAATATAATCCACTAGTATTTTAATAAAATTTTAACAAATTCTCCATGAAATCAAAGATCTGAATGATAACAATTTCATTTCTTTGCCTCATATTATCAGAAGTATTTATTTCTTAAACACAGAGAAAATGGTTTTCTTAAAGGTGTGGCTATTATTCATTTAGAATTGGGGTGAAGATATATTACTTTGCAATAAAAAAACAATTTAGTGTAGTAAGATCATTTCATTTAAATCTAAGTAATGTGTTTTTATTAAATAATGGGAAAAAACACAGTGAATGAAAAAATCATCAATAATCTGGTCCAGTATTTTGGTTAAGGGGATTCATGAATGCAATATTCCCTTAAGAATGTAATTTAACATCTGTAATCTGTAATCTTTTAGCATGGAGCTCTATGGTGTTCAATGATTTACATCTAAAAAATAAGTTACTCTTTTTTTTAAACCAGATAGCAATACATGTTTTTGTAATACAGTTTGGAAAATATAAAAACTGTAAAAAAAAAAAAAAGAAAGAAAGAAAGAAAGTGAACATCACTCATTACCCCACTACACAGAGAGAAGTTTAGTAACATATCATGCATTTGCATGTATATTTTGCAAAACTGGACCATCGTATGTAGGAGCCAAGAACTCACATGTCAGGAAGGCAGCAGGTCAGAGATAGCAGGAGTGCTAGGGATTGCAACCAACCAGAGAGAATAGACCAGGCCTCCCAATATCCAGGTCATTACTGCTTCCAGGTTCACTGGCCTTGACTATTACCATATATCCAGAATTTTACAAAGGACCTAAAACTAAGATTGTTACACAGTGAAACCAGGGGGTACAGGAAAGGTGATGGAGTTGGAAGGTCCTGAGTTCACCCTACAGACCCATCAAAGCAACAACCACACTGATTGTAACTAATTCTGAAAACAATGTGAAGACTGGCAGAACATGTCTTCCACAGCTAGTCTTAGTGAGAAGGCCACATCAGTAAGGATAGGAGGAGCAAAGAAATGGCTGGGAAATAACCTCCCTCAGAGACTAACCACAAATGGGAGGTATATCACAAGTATAAAGGAGAAAGAAGATCAGACCCCACACCAGGCACCCCAGCCCTAGGGGCTTACACTGGAAAGATGAGTCTCCGTAACATCAGGCTTTCACAATCAGTAGGTCTTAACTCCAAGAAAGCCAGAAAGTTGTAGGACACTGACACTCAGCCCTTTAAAATCCAGTCTGCTAAAGAACTCAGCCTGAGACACAGCACAGAAGCAAAGGTTTGAAAAACCATCTGAGGTAAACCTGAAGACAATATACTGACCAACTTCAGGGTGTGCACTTGAGGGGCAGGGACCTGCGGGACATTTCTCCAGAAACAAAAGTTCTGGTTCTGGTTTGATCCCAGGTTTGAGAAGCCAAAAAAACAAAGTAAAAAGAAAAAAAAAACTTGCTGGTATGTGCAATTTTCTGCCCCTGCCCTAGCGTAGGTAGCCAGATGTTTACAGGAGCCAGTGCTAACATTATCATGCTAGTACCATATGCCCCACCCCCGCATTTCCCTAGTTACCAGCATCCTGGTACACACCCCACTCCCAGCATCTTCTCTCCCACCACACCTACTAGACAGCCCTGGCCAGGACAGTGCAACTCCAAAGCGACTCCTGCCCTGGGGATGGGGTACATAACTGTACACACCAGTGTGTCCACAGTTCCTGTGGCTAGGCCTCTTCACTAACTATGCAGGAAGCAAACCTTGACCTTCAATGCACCTGTAGCTGTTACAGCAGCTAACCACACATAGCCAGGATGAGTGACAGCCCGCCCGCCAGTGAGTCTAAGATTTCTGCTGGTGGGCTGCTCAACAATATAGGAAAAAAACAATGCCCAGTATACTTGGAGCAGGTGATAGGGGTCAGTGCAGCAAGCTGGACTGATGGCAACCCCAACCCACCAGTATGCCTAGAGCTACTAAAATTCATCTGTAACAGGAGTGCATATGCAGCCCATATAGAGGACACCCCTTGGGTGCCCCCTTCTTTTGGCCATGGGGGAATTGCACTACAGGTCACCATGGTACTTTTACACAAGGCCACACAACTGTCAAGACAAGGCAATGCAGCTGACCTGCCTAATACAGAGAATCAAACACAGAGAGTTATACCAAATGAAGAAACAGAGTAATATATCCTCAACAACATAAAATCAAAGAAAGTAAGCTAAACAATACTGAGATAAGCAATCTACCCAAAAATAGAGTTCAAAGTAACAGTCATAAAAATACTCACTGGACTTAAGAAAAAAGAGTGGATGATCTCACTGAAAATTTAAAAAGATAAAAAAAAAATTAGGGTGCCTGGGTGGCTCAGTCAGTAAAGTGTCCAACTTTGACTCAGGTCATAATCTTACAGTTCGTGAGTTCAAACTCTGCAGCAGGCTCTGTACTGACCACTTGGAGTCTGGAATCTGCTTTAAATTCTGTCTTCCTCTCTCTCTCTGCCCCTGTTCTACTTTTCTCTCTAAAATAAATAAACACTAAAGAAACTTTTCAAAAAAGAAAATACCTACCAAAAAATCAAACAGAAAACAATTAACAAAATGGCAGCAAATACATACTCATCAATAATTACTTTAAATGTAAATAAACTAAATGCTCCAATCAAAAAAAGTGTCATTGAATGGATAAGAAGACAGGACCCATCTATTTGCTGTTCTCAGGAGATCCATTTCAGACCTAAAGACATACAGAAACTGAAAGTAAAGAAATAGAAAAAGATGTACCATGCAAATGGAAGTAAAAAAAAAAAATCTAGAGTAGCAAGATATATATCAGAAATAGATATATTTTATTTTCTATTATATTTTAGAACAAAACCTTTGGGGCACCAGGGTGGCTCAATCAGTTAAGCATCTGACTCGTGATTTTGGCTCAGCTCATGATCCCACAGTTGTGAGCCTGAGCCCTGCATGGGGCTTCATCTGGGCATGAAGCTTGCCTAAGATTCTTTCCCTCCTTCTTCCTCTGCCCCTCCCCTGCTCATGCCCATGCATGACCACTTGCCTTCTCTCTCTCTCCTTCTCTCTCAAAATAAATTAATAAATTAAAAAATAATAAAAAAGTAGACTTTAATAAGAGACAAAGAAGGGCATTTCAGAATGATAAAGGAGTGAATCCAAGAAGGAAATATAACAGTTGCAAATATCTATACACCCAACATAGAAGAGTCTAAATATACAAACCAAATATTAACATACATAAAGGGAGAAGTACAGTAATACAATAATAGAAGGGAACTTTAATACCCCACTTACATCAATGGATAGATCATCCAGACAGAAAATCAATAAGGAACCAGTGGCTATGAACAAAATGTTGTCTAGATGAACTTCACAGATACATACGGAACATTCCATTCTTTCCTAAAAAAGAATACACATTTCTTTTCAGGAGCACATGGAAAAATCTCCAGGACAGATCATGTGATAGGCCACAAAACTGGTCTACAGAAATGTACTGAAAACTGAACTTGTATCAAGCATATTTTCTAACCACCACATTATGAATCTAGAAATCAATTACAGGAAAAAAAAATGGAAAAAATACCCAAACACATGTAGAGTAAACAATATGCTACTGAACAATCAATGAGTCAATATTTTTTAAAAGAGGAAATTTAAAAAGTACATGGAGACAAATGGAAATTCAAAAGAAAAATGAAGCCTATCTTCAGGACAGCAGCAAGAGCAGTTCTAAGAGGTGCCACGGGCCCACCTTATGAAACAAGAAAAATCTCCAATAAACAGCCTAACATTACACCTAATGAAATCAGAAAAAGAAGAACAAACACAGCCCGAAGTTAGTAGAAGGAAGGAAATAATAAAGATCAGAGACTTTATAAAAATACTTTACTGACAGACTAAAAAAATGAAAAATCTCAATAAAATTGCTGCTTTCTTGAAAATATAAACGAAATCGATAAACCTTTAGCCAAGTTCATCAAGGTAAAAAGAGAAGGAACTCAAAGAAAAAAAGAAAACAATTGGAAACAAAACAGGAGAGATTTAAACTGATACTACAGAAATACAAAGGATTATAAAAGAATACTATGAAAATTATATGCCAACGGGGTGCCTGGGTGGCTCACTCAGTTAAGTATCAACTTTGGCTCAGGTCACGATCTCATGGTTCGTGGGTTCAAGCCCCATGTCAGGCTCTGTGCTGANTAAAAAAAAAAAAAAGATTCTGTGTCTCCCTCTGTCTCTGACCCTCCCCTACTCATTCTGTCTCTATCTCTAGCTCAAAAATAAAGAAAACATTAAAAAAAAAAGAAAATTATATGCCAACAAATTAGACAACCTAGAAGAAATGGCACAATTCCTAAAACCATACAATTCTCCCAATACTCAATCAGGAAGAAAAAGAACCCATGAGCAGAGCTATTACTAGTAACAAAATTGAATCAGTAATCAAAAACCTCCCAACAAACAAAAGTACAGGACCATGACTTCAGGGGTTGAATTGGACCAAAATTTTAAATAAAAGTTAACATCTATTCTTCTCAAATGATAGCAAAAACATAGAAAAGGAAAGAAAATTTTCAGATTCATTCTACAAGGCCAGCATTCCCCTGATACCACAAGCAAAATACTACTGAAAAAGAAAACTACAGGCAATCATCTCTGATGAACATAGATGCAAGAATCCTTAACACAATATTAGCAAACTGAATTCAACAACACATTAAAAGGATTATTCACCACATCAAGTGAGATTTATTCCAGGAATGCAAGCATGCTTCAGGATCCATAAATGCCATATATCACATTATAAGAGAAAGAATAAAAAATATAATCTTAATAGGTGCAGAAAAAGCATTTGACAAAACCCAACATCTATTCATGATAAAAATCTCAACAAAGTGGTTATAGAAGGAACATACCTCAACATAATAAAGGCCATATATAAAAACACCCACAGCTAACATGACAGTGATCAGTAGAAAATGAAAGATTTCTCACTAGAATCAGGACAAAACAAGGATGACCATTCTCACCACTTTTATGCAACAACTTGCTGAAAGTCCTAGCCACAACAATCAGACAAGGAAAAAAAGACATTCATATTGGTAAGGAAGAAGTAAAATTTTCACTATTTACAGAAAACTCAAAAACCCCAACAAAAAACTACTATGACTAATTAATGAATTCAGTAAATCTGTAGGATACAAAAATACCTGTTGCATTTCTATACACTAAAAATAAAGTAGAAGAGAGAAGAAATTAAGAAAACAATCCCATTTACAACTGCACCAGAGAATAAAATATAGTACCTAAGAATAAATTTAATCAAGTAGATGAAAGACCTATACTTTGAAAACTGTAACAGTGGTGAAAGAAACTGAAGACAACACTAACAAATGGAAAGATAGACCATGTTCATAGACTGGAAGAATAAGTATTTTTAAAGTTTTTTATTATTTTTTAAATATATATTTTTAACATGTATTCATTTTTGAGAGACAGAGCACAAGTCGGGGAGGGGCAGAGAAAAGGGAGACACAATGTGAAGCAGGCTCCAGGCTCTGAGCTGTCAGCACAGAGTGCAACATAGAGGCTCAGAACCCATGAACCTGAGACCGTGACCTGAACCAAAGTTGGACACTCAACTGACTGAGCCACCCAGGCGCCACAGGAAGAATTGGTACTTTTAAAATGACCATATCTTGGGGCCCCTGGGTGGCTCAGTCGGTTAAGCATCTGACTTCACCTCAGGTCATGATCTCGCAGTTCATGGGTTTGAGCCCCACGTCAGGCTCTGTGCTGACAGCTCAGACTTGGAGCCTGCTTCAGAGTCTGTGTCTCCCTCTCTCTCTGGCCCTCTCCTGTTCATGCTGTCTCTCTCTCTCACTCTCTCTCAGAAATAAATAAAACACTAAAAAAAAAAACAAAAAATAAAATGACCATATCTTGAGTATACTGTAAAAATAGACTTCAACCACCATACCAGTTGTAAACTAAAGCCCTCACTTGTAAATCAGGGTTTTTGGAACTTTGGCTTGATGATAATGAACGAGTTGCAGCACCTAACACCACATGTTAAGAGGATGGACTAATCAGAAAATTTAAATTATGCTAATAAAATCAATACTAAGGATTGGCTCCCATTGTTATCGGACAATTTAATTTGGTTCCATGTTCAAATTTAGTACTATTTAAAACATTATCTTCCTCCAGTTTATAGCCTAAATCTGCATTCCAATTTTAATAACTACATTTCCTTCCTGAATTCAAACCATCCTTCTTCACCTCCTTGTCTCTGCTTGTTGCCATTAATGTTACCTAAGAGCTTTCTCAGCACCCCATCCTTCAACCTCACTGTCTTTCCAATACACATTTACTTGACAAAAAGCTCTCCAGAGATATCTTCTTGGAACCTCTTCTGATCCCTTCAGGAAAAACTGTCTTGTTTTTGTTTTGTTTTCTTTCTTTCTTTCTTTTTTTTGACTTGGAAAGGATTTTGCACATTGATTGTGAAGTTTATCTTAATTCCACCTGTGATATATATAATCATTAGATTAGCCCCTCTTACAAGATTATGCTTTGCCTTCTGGAACAAATTATCTTCCAAATTATAATTCTTTTGTATAGTTTGTCAATCCTCTGAAATTAATAAGGAGGGGTTCATGGGTGGCTCAGTCGGTTGAGCATCTGACTTCCATGCCTCCCTCTTTCTCTGCCCCTCCAAGCTCACATTCTGTCTCTGTCTCTCAAAAATAATAAATTAATGTTAGAAAAATTGAAATTAATAATCAACTAAACTCCTCATGGAGTAAAACTCGATATAAAAGAAAATTAATGTCTCCCTAAGACTTAACTCAGACAGAAGTTTCTTTACTATTTTTTTTTAAGTTTATATCTTTATTTTGAGACAGTGGTGGGGAGGGGGTCAGAGGGAGACAGAGAATCCCAACCAGGCTCCACACTGTCAGCATAGAGCCTGATGCAGGGCTTGAATTCATGAACTTTGGGATCATGACCTGAGCTGAAACCACAGCTGGACACTTGACCTACTGAGCCACCTATGCACCCCAGGAGTTTCTTTATTCTTCAAGTGAGCAAAATAATGATGAGATTATTGTGAAGCTAAAATAAGAAAACGTAAATAAAATAAAATAGCGCAAAAATAAAATAAAATGATCGTATTACCCAAAGCAATCTACAGATTCACTGTAATCTCTATCACAATACCATTAGCATTTTTTTCAAAACTAGAATAATCCTAAATGTATATGAAAACACAAATGATCCCATATATCAAAGCAGTCTGGAGGAAGAAGAAAAAAGCTGAAGGTATCATAATTCCTCATTTCAAAGCTATCGTAATTCAAACAGTATAATATAGACATATTGATCAATAGAATAGAGTCCAGAAGTGAACCCAGCTTTATATTGTCAATTAATCTATGACAAAAAAACGAAGAATATACAACAGGACAAAGAGAGTCTGTTTAATAAACGATGTTGGAAAACTAGGTAGCTACATGCCAAAGAATGATCTTGGACCACTTTCTCACACCATACACAAAAATAAACTCAAAATGTGTTAAAGACCTAAATGTGAGTCCTGAAACTGTAAGATTCCTAAAAGAAAACCTACACAGTAATTTTTTTTTTTTTTACAAAGTAATCTTTTAAACACTGGCCTTAGCAACATATTTACAGATGTGTCTCCCCAGGCAAGGGAAACAAAAGCAAAAATAAACTATTGGGACCTCACCAACATAAAAATCTTTTCTAAGCAGAAGAAACAATCAACAAAATGAAAAAGCAACCTACTAAGTGGACATATATTTGCAAATGGTATATCTGACCAAAAAATAAAAATAAAATCCAAAAAAATAACGGACTCCTACAACTCAACACCAAGAGAACTAAAACCATGATTTTAAAGTGTGGAGACGATATGAATAGACATTTTCCCAAAGAAGATATAGAATATCCCATGAAAAGATGCTCAACATCAGTAATCAGGAAAATTCAAATCAAAACTACAATGAAATATCACCTTATACCAGTCAGATATGTAGTATCAAAAGAGAAGAAATAACAATTATTAGTAAGAATGTGGAAGAAAAGGGAATTCTCATGTACTGTTGATGGGAATGTAAATTGGTGCAGCCACAGTAGAAAACAGTATTGAGGTTCCTCAAAATATTAAAATAGAAATACTATACAACCCTGTATTTTCACTAATTGGTATTACTCAAAGAAAACAAAAACAGTAATTCAAAAACATATATGGACCCCTACATTTCTTGCAGCATTATTTATAATAGCCTAGATATGGATGAGTGTCTGTCAATAAATGAATAAAGAAAGTGTGGTTCATATGTATAATCAATATTACCCATCCATAAAAAATAATAAGATTTTGCCAGGCTGATAAATACAGAGAACAAAGTGGGAGTTTGCAAAGAGGAGGGGAGAATTGCAATGGGCAGAATTGGAGAAGGGGTTTAAGAAATACAAACTTTCAGTCATAAAATAAGTAAACTACAGGGATGAAAATTACAGCATAGGAAAAATAGTCAATAGCATTGTATGGTGACAAATGGTGACTATAATTATCACGTTGAACACTGAGTAATGTACAGAGCTGTTGAATCACTTTGCTGTTTACCTGAAACCAATATAACACTGTACGTCAATTATGTTTCCATAATAAAATATGGAAAAATATAAAATATTTAGACATATTAAAATAAATGAAGTCAAATATCCTGAGTTTTAAATTGTGGCAGCTACTTTAAAAAATCAACACCAAACAAATCTATAGGCTAGATTCTACCAAAGAGAAACCTTTTGCCTTTTCTTTATTATTCTTTCACTTCCTACATTTTTCACTTAACCAACTGAACATTTCCCTCATATCATTAGTCTTCCTAAATATAAACATTAATTTAATGGCATTCCAATTCAATCATAAACATGTCATTATGCTTATTATCCTACATCCTTAATATTTCTGCTGAGTTTTTTGTTGTTATTAATGTTGTGATGAGCACTGTTGTATATGAACCTTTGTGTATAGCTCTGTCTCTGTGTGTGTCATTAATTCCTAGAAATGATATTACTAGTTCCAGTGACATTTTAAAGGTACCTATAACTAAACTTCTTTCAGAATTGTTACACCAATTTTTACTCCCACTAGCAATGTTTAAGAACACCAAATCTATGACAGCCTTACCTTTATTTTGTATTTGTCTTTAATTTTAGAAATTGAACATGTGAAAGTGATGTTGTAACAGCACTTTTTAACTTAATGGTTTGGGATTAAACTTTAAACTAGAAACATTTTCCTTTTTCCTGAAATCACCATTTCATAATCCAAATAATAATAATTTATGAGGAAAATAATTATCTAAATAAAACAGTGGTTCATTAATAATTACATTACCATGAGCAAAGAAGAGTCACCTTGCTAGAATATAGTTGAATGCTCACACACTTTCCGTTTCTTTCGTTTATTCAGCTTTGGGGACTGATTAAGCCAAGAAACAGCTACGGAAAACTACTATGTGTTTGAAGGGTAAATGACAATGCATATTTCAAAGTGTAAATGTCTCTTGCTTTGCAGGGCCAATGCATTTCAGCAAAATTGGCTATAAAGTGAACTGTGTTTCCCTACAGACTTTTGATATAAAACCAGCAAAGTGTTGTTTTAGCAAGAAAAAGAAATGACTAACTTGAGTAATAAAAATAGCTGCAAAATAAATAAAGATTGCCAGGATGTGAGATGTTGCATGGACTCATTAATTCATTCAACCAATATGTGAAAGCCTCCAAGGTCCCAGCATCATGCCAAGGACTAAAGATAGAGCAGAGACTAAAATGAAATGCCCTACCTTATAGCACTTTCCAAGATTGGCGTTCTTGCCTTACTTGAGGCACTTAAATCCCATGCTTAGGGACAAGTTTGGTGTCACATTTTCCCTAGTTTCCCATATGAGTTGCCTTCCTCTTATGTTTTGGTTGTTTATGAGATATAAAACAATTAAAATGCAATGTTGGAGTTTGCAGGTAGGTGTCAGTAGGCAGAATGTGTTATATACTCCTTTCTTAGATGGAGATGTTGGTCTCACAATGCACATTATCAGTTCTATAAGTTTTGGTTTTGTTTAAATGAATTTTATTAAAAATAAGAACACTTTTCTGAACCAAGAAGTTACTTGTAATATTCCCACATTCACAAAAGTCTTTATCAAACACTTATTAGTACAATACACTGCAGATGCTAGTATCTTGACTGTGAAGGTCAAGTATATATGGATCTGCCTTTATGGGATTTGCATTTTTTTCATGAGATTCAGACCATAAAAAGGAGGGGGGTATGCAAATCAATTAATTACATGCGATTGTACTAAGTGCTATAAAGAGTGTATCTACTTTAAGCAGAATGATTTGGAAAAGAGTATTTGAGAGTATTACATTTTATCTGGGAGTCTCTCACGTTAAGATTGAGGATAGTGTGTTCCAAGCAGAGACACAGTAACAAGTACAAAGGTCCTAAGACAGAAAAAAGAAAAAAAAGTCTTATTTGAAAAACAAAAGAAGACCAATGTGACTGGAGTTTAGTGGTGAAGGAGCAGAGACACAGGATTTGTGTTAGGACAGTAACACAGAGGCCAGAACCCTTAGGACCTTGAAGATCATGAAAAGGAATTTATTTTTATTCTAAAGCCAATGAGAAACCATATGACAGGGAAGAACTACAAAAAAGTCTGCACAAAAACTGGATGTTTTAAGTTCATAATACCCATTTCCCAGAACCAAAATTTATACAGAGACAGAGAGAAACTAACTTTCACTATTTATGGTATTAAATTGGGTATCTTTATTTTATTTTTTTAATGTTTAATTTATTTCTGAGAGAGAGAGAGAGAGAGGCAGCGTGAGCAGGGGAGTGTCAGAGAGAGGGAGACACAGAATCAGAAGCAGCCTCCAGGCTCTGAGCTAGCTGTCAGCACAGAGCCCGACACAGGGCACGAACCCATGAACCGTGAGATCATGACATGAACCAAAGCCGGGCGCTTAGCCAATTGAGTCACCCAGGAGCCCCTAAATTGGGTATCTTTAAGTATAGTCTACCTATAGTCAAGATTGAGGGAATAAAATAGATGTTACAATTTACAAAACAACCCAAAGAGCATTTTCATTAGTAACATGACTGCGTGAGGACTTATAACTCTACCTTTTCTATGGAGAAAAGTTCACACAAGCATGGCAGGTGCCCCAGACATAAGCAATGGAATAATACGATTCCACTGATGCTGGTAAATGTTAAGATTCTGCTGTGAAAATTGAATTGAAGGGGCCCCAACAAAGTAGGGGAGGGATGCTAGTGCAATCCTACAAAAAAATGCATTTTGATCTGCTATCAGGTATGAAAGTGAAACCTTCTGACACAGATCACATGTTAAGCCACTCAAATCTCAATACATTTAAGAGTAGTAAAAAATACGACCTGTCTTGTCCAATGTAATACTATGAAACGAGACATTAATTGTAACAAACAAAACACTTTTTTTTTAATGTGGGAATTAAAAAACATACTACTGGGGCACCTGGGTGGCTCAGTCGGTTAAACGTCCGACTTCGGCTCAGGTCATGATCTCACGGTTCTGTGGGTTCGAGCCCCACGTTGGGCTCTGTGCTGACAGCTAGCTCAGAACCTGGAGCCTGCTTCGGATTCTGTGTTTCCCTCCCTCTCTGACCTTCTCCTGCTCACACTGTGTCTCTCTCTCTCAGAAATAAATAAAACATTAAAAATTAAAAAAAAAAAACAACTACTGAAAACCAATAGGTCAATGAGGACCCTAAGAGGAAATTAAAAATACATGGAGACGGGAAAAAAATTGAAACAAATCAAACCAAAACCTTTGGGATACAGCACAAGCAGTTGTAAGAGGAAAGTTTATAGCCATAAAGGGCTACCTTAAGAAAAATAAAAATTTCAAGTAAACAATATTTAAGTTGTTTGTAAACAACATTCAAGTAAAGTAATATAACATTACACCTAAAAGGACTAAATAAATAAATAAACTGCAAAGCCCAAAGTTAGTAGAAGATGGAAATAATAAAGATCAGAAAAGAAATAAGTGACCTAGAGACAAAAATAAAATAAAATAAAAAAGATCCTTGAAACTAGGACCTGATTCTTTGAAAAGATAAACACAACTGATAAACCTTTAGCAAGCAGGACTTAAACAAAAGTGGGCAGTCAAATAAATGCAATCAAAAATGAAAAAGAAGTTACAACTAATATCACATAAATACAAAGGGTTTTAAGAAACTATGAAAAATTTATGCTACTACTATGTTATGTCCAACAAACTGGACAAACTAAACGAAATGTTGAAATTCCTAGAAATAGGCATTCTTCTAACACTGAATCAGAAAGAAATAAAAAATATAATTAGATCAATTACTAACAGCAAAACTGAATCAGTAATCAACTAACTCCTAACGAACAAAAGCCTAGGACCAGAAGACCTCACAGTAAATTTTACTAAACATTTAAAACTGTTCTCAAACTATTCCAAAAACAATAGAAGAGGAAGGAATTATTCCATATTCATTCTTTAAGGCCAGCATTACTCTGATACCAAGACCAGATAAAAATATAGGAAAGGAAAGGAAAGAAGGAACAAGGAAGAGAAAGGAGAGAGGGAGGGAAGGAAGGGAAAGGAAAAAAGAAAAGAAAAATATAGGCAGATAACCCTGTTGAACATAAATGCAAAAATCCTCAACAAAATTTAGCACAGTGAATTCAACAATACACTTAAAGAATCTTTCACCATGTTCAAGTGGGATTTATCCCAAGGATGCAAGGATGCTTCAAAATCCACATATCTATCGATGTGATACACCACATTAACAAATGAAAAATAAATATATAAACACCTCAATAGATGCAAAAAAAAAAACTTTGAAAAAAATCTTACATCCATTTATGACAAAAACCCTCACTAAAATGTGTTTAGAGGAAATATACCTCAACAAAATAAAGACCCACAGCTACAATCTTTGTCAATGGTAGAAAACTGAAATTTTTTCTCTGAGATTAGGATCTTATTCAACATAGTACTGGAAGTCCCAACTACAGCAAGTACACAAGAAATAAAAGGTATCCAAATTGGTAAGAAAGAAGCATAACTCTTACTTTTGCAGATGACATGATACTATACATAGAAAATCCAAAGACTCTGCAAAAAAAAAAAAAAACCCAATTAGAATTAATTCAGTAAATTTGCATGATGCAAAATTAATATAAAGAATTCTGTTGCATATCTATACACTTAAAAATGAAGTAGCAGAAAGAGAAATTAAGAAAGCAATTCCATTTACAATCAAAGCAGAAAGAATAAAAACTTAGGAATAAATTTAACCAAGGAGATGAAAGACATGTGCTCTGAAAACTATTAAAACATTGGTAAAACAAATTGGAGACAACACAAACAAATGGAAAGACCTACCATGCTCATAGAATGGAAAAAATACTACTGTTAAAATGTCTATACTATCCAAAGCGATCTACAAATTCAGTACAATCCCTATCAAAATACAAATAGCATATTTTATAGAGTAAGAACAAATAATCCAAAGATTTAATTGGAAATAGAAAAGACACCAAATAGCCAAAGCAATCTTGAGAAAAAGAAACAAAACTAGAGATAGGTCACCGCTAGATTTCAAACGACATGACAAAGCTATTGTAACCCAAACAATATGGTACTGGCACAAAAACAGACACATAGATCAAGGAAACAGAAGTGAGCCCCCCAAAACCAACACTTATAATCTACAACAAAAGAGGCAATGGAGAAAAAACAGTCTCTTCAACAAATGGTGTTGGAAAAACTGGACAGCTACATGCAAAAAAAAAAAATTAAACTGAACCACTTCTTTACACCATACACAAAAATAAACTCAAAATTGGAGCGCCTGAGTGGCTCAGTTGAGTTACACATCTGACCTCAGCTCAGGTCATGATCTCATGGTTCATAAGCCCTGCATCAGGCTCTGTGCTAACAGCTCAGAGCCTGGAACCTGCTTCAGATTCTGTGTCTCCATCAATCCGCCCCTCCCCCGCTCATGCTTGCTCGCTCGCTCTCTCTCTTTCTGAAAAATAAACATTAAATATAAAAAATAAAATAAGCTCAAAATGTATTAAAGATCTGAAGGTGAGACCTGAACCCATAAAACTCTTAGAGAAAATTTTAGGCAGTAATCTCTTAGACATTGGTCTTAGCAACATGTTTAAGAATATGCCTCTTCTGGCAAGGGAAACAAAAGCAAAAATAAACTATAGGAAATACACCAAAATAAAAGGCTTTTGCACAGTGAACGAAACCATCAACAAAACAAAAAGCAGCCTACCAATGGGAGAAGATTTTTGCAAATGATATACCTAATAACAAGTTAATATCCAAAATATGTAAAGAACCTATACAACTCAACACCCCCCCAAAAAATAAATAATCCAATTGGAAAATGGGCAGAGGACTTGGACAGACATTTCTACAAACACAGATTTCCATGTGATACATGAAAAGATGCCCCGTATCACTAATTGTCAGGGAAATACAATTCAAAACAATGAGTTATCACTTCACACCAGCCAAAATGGTTGGTATCAAAAAGACAGGAAAGAAGTGTTGGTGAGATTGTGAGGAAAAGGGCATTACCATGCAGTGCTGGTGAGATTGGAAACTGGTGCAGCCACTATAGAATACAGTATGAAGCGTCTTCAAAAAATGAAAAATAGAAATACCATAGAACCCAATAACTCCATTCTTGGTATTTCCTAAGAAAAACACTAACTCAAAAAAATATATACACCCCTATGTTTACTGCAGCACCATTTACGATAGCCAAGATATGGAAACAACCTAAGTCTCTATCAAGAGATAAATGAAGAAAACGTGGTATCTATCTATCATGTACACACAAACCCACACTAAATATTTATGTTTATATTATTTATATTTATACACACAATGAAATATTACTCATTAAAAAGCTATGCGATTTGCAGTAACATGGGTTGAGCTAGAGAGTATTATGCTAAGTGAAATAAAAGGAAAAAGGCAAATTCCAAACGAGTTTAATTATATGAGGAATCTAAAAAAATGAATAAATAAACAGAAAACAGAAAGGGACTAGCAAATATAGAGTACAAACTAGTAGTTGCCAAAGGGGAGGGAAGGGAAATTGGGGGAAGGAGGCATGAGCACAACAGGTGAGGGGTTAAAGAGAGGTCATAAGAATGATGGGGCGCCTGGGTGGCTTAGTCGGTTAAGCGTCCGACTTTCGCTTGGGTCATGATCTCGCGGTTCGTGGGTTCGAGCCCCGCGTCGGGCTCTGTGCTGACTGNAAAAAAGAATGAAAAGTACAGCACAGCGAATAGGTTCTATAATATTTTAATAACTGTATAATGACATATTATGACTATACTTAGTGTGGTGAGCATTTCATAATGTATAGAACTGTCAAATCACTATACTATATATATGAAAATAATACTGTGTATCAACTGTTCTCAGTAAAAGATATTTTAGAAGAGCTGATTAATAGCAATTCTTATGTAATCGTTAACTCTGTATGGTCTTTTATTTCTTTCCATCTCCCATACATCTCTAATGTACTTGGTATCAGCTTTTATTAAGTATTGTTTCAAATCTAGTACGTTTTTTTCTTCGAGGGAACACATTTAATTCAGTGCTTTTTATGATAATGAAGCCAAACTTCTTAATCTTAGATGAGGCACATTGGTGAACTCTTTTCCATTCATAATAATGGACTCAACTAATACTGAGGCCACTGAAAAGGACATGAGCTGCCTCAGGAATATGAGGACTTAACATTTATATCTCCATTCAAAGATTTCAGTAAAAATGCTTCTCATCTTAATCCTTCATCTACATTCTGTGTAAGACCAGGAATTTTATTATGCAGAGGAAATAATCAAGAAACTTAAAAAAAAAAAAAAAAGACCTTTCTGCGGATACGTGTCTCCTAAAATAACCACCATACTACTTCAAAGTAGCTAACACAGGAGTCCAGGATGGAAGAAGACAGCTGAACTTAATTTTCTGTGGCATTTCCCATGGTATTATATTTGCTTGTGCCAAATGGATATGGACATTTTTAGCTCCACTTTACAGTGGTTTGTTTTTTTCATCTCATCTGTGCTCCAGTGCACAATTTCATCTGCTCACACCTGCATAACCAACATGTTGGCTGTAGGAAAGTGCCATGGCTCCTACCACATGAGACTGTAGTACTAAATGTTTAATGGCCCAGTTGCTTCCAATGAAAGCAACAGATTCATCAGGATTTAGACTGCCTTTCTGATTGCCCAGTACAAATGAAAACCCCTTCATTTTGTTTATGCCAACATTTCTTCTCGAATCCCTTCACGAGGACCTTTAACCCTTCTTAGATATACTACTTAATTGGTAATTTCCACTTGTACAGTTCTGCTTCATGACTTAAAGAATTTCTCAAGAATGGCTTACAGGAATATCCAAGATTAAGCAATTTTTCTAAGATCTTGATGAGAGACTTAAAATGCTGCTAAAAATCCATATTCAGTTCCTAATTTAAGTTCACCTTGGAAGTAGTCCCTAATTTTTATCTTCAGTTATGAACACAAAACCGGCCTCATCTCTGGTTCCACTTACACAGAGATTCATGAAAAGAGCCTATATCTGCCTCTGTAGATTTAACATCTTCGACAGCCACAGTGCCAATATTTAAGTGAACTTTGTGCTTATTAAATAGAACTGTACCCCTCTAACCAGAAGTTCTGGATAATGGAGACATATATGTATGCATTCATGAACAAAGATATGTATCAAGCTCACTGTATAATGACTATAAAAATACATTTTCATGAATCTTCTAGAATAATAATAAAGTTTGACAACTAAGACACCATACAAATAAAAAGTCGCAACTGTGATAAGCACTTCCCAGGAAAGTTACAGGGTATACTGAGAATACACAACAGTGAGATCTACACTAGACTGTGGGAAGATAAGGGTTTACATACAAGTCTCAGTGCCATCTGGGAAGTAAAAATATTTAAGAGTTAAATAGGGAACATGGGGATTGCTGGAGAACAGAGGGCATGTTTTACTATGGCAAGAAGCACGATATTGTGAGAAGCAGCAAGAAGACCAGAATTTTAAAAAATAATAAAGATTAAAAGGAAAAAAGTGGCAAAGGATAAGTTAGGAGGGTAGACAGGGTCTATCTCCTAAGGTAATATCAGTAACTTTTATTGAATTATATTTCTGTGCCAAGATACATTCTGAACACATTACTTTCATTTACCCATTTGATACCACAGCCTTGTAAAGGAAATGTGTTAGCATCACCATTAGCTGATGAGGGAATAGAGTCCGGAGAGTTTAGAGATCAGCTAGGAAGTGGGTGAGTCAAGATTTGAAGCCAGGCAGGCAGTTTACAGAGTCAACACTCTTCCTAACTATTCTACATTGTCTCTCCAAATTAGAAAATGATTAAAGAGTGAAAAGTGTGTATGGCCTGCTATAAATTGTTCAAACTCTGTACTGGTTCCTCCAGAACTGACTAAATCCATAATAACAAAACTTATGGAGGATTAAATGAGTTAACATACATAAAGCACTTAGTACAGTGTCTGGCATATAATGAGAGCTGTTAAGTGCCATATAACAATGTTACTTGTTATTGCTCTTCTGCTGGAAAGTGAATAATATAAGCTGCATGTGTGTGGTATGGTTGTATCTAAGTTTTTAGAAGACTACTCTAGTTACAGTGAGAAGACTGGATTGAAGGGAAGGCATGAATGTAATAAGGAGGCCATTCTTGAAGCTACTCTGCTGTCCAAGACTAAAATGATGGTAAGGGGGTTAGGATGAAAAGCTGAAGATGAGGAGAAATGGACAGATTGGAGATAATCATCCGGATTTGGTGAGGATTGGTTATTGAAGAGGAAGATCAAAGTGTTGAAGATGCTTATCAAACCTAGGCATGGTGCTTGTCTACTAGGCATGTCTACTGGTGTTAGGAATAGCTCATTAGTACAGGGTTGGGGAAAATATTTTATTTTTAATATAATTTATTGTCAGGTTAGCTAGCACACAGTGTATACAGTGTGATCTTGGTTTTGGGAGTAGGTTCCCATGGTTCATCAGGTACATCCAACACTCAGTGCTCATCCCAACAAGTGCCCTTCTCAATGCCCATCACCCATTTCCTCCCACCCTACCCCCCACATTTGTTCTCCACATTCAAGAGTCTCTTATGGTTTGCCTCCCTCTCTGTTTGAAACTATTGTTTCCCCTTCCCTTCCCCCATGGTCTTTCACTAAGCTACTCACCGTAGGGGGAAAGATTTTAAGTTTGATCTTTCATCTGGTGAGTATGAAGACTTCTGATACATCCAAGTAGAGATATGTTAGTCTTTATTATTTCTAGGCTGCTTAATTACAAAAACTAACTTGAAGCTATTTACAAGCTACAGATTTATAAGTCCTTTATAACTTCCATAGGTGTATTACATCACTTAATTTCAATAACAACCCCAAAGTATTTACTATACCTCACATTTTACAGTCACGCATTCACTTCCCTGGGGCCTCAATAGTCAGCTTTACTCCTTAAAACTGTAAGAATATTTGGTCACAAACCAAGGGAAAGGGATCACATGAGGTTCTTGGATATGACAAGGAAGACATAGAGCTCACAGTAGAAAAGACAAACTTTAAAGAGGCAGTTTTAACAGTGATGAGTACCATGAAGGAGGAGTTGAGTATGTTGTAGGAATATGCGGTGGGAGGCCTAGACTCATTAGGGAGATGGGGATATCAGGGAAGGCTTCCTGGAGAAAGTGATAGTTGAACTTGAACCTAAAAAACAAATATCTTTTCACCATGTGAAAGCATTGGGGTGGGAGGAGAGAAAATGGTAATCAAAATCACCACATTAAAAATACCTGGTTGCCAAAGGAGCTGTGGGCCGGGTATTTCCTTCCCTCGAGTGTGGTTGCCCTGACGAGTGTGCTGGGAAGACAGAAGTGGCTTCAGCTGGTGGAGACGGACACCTGGGCTCGCGCCCATCCCAAGGTCACAGGCGGGCGTGTCGCCATGCATGTCCCTCCCTCGTCACGGTCCCAGCCGGGTCCCGGGGCGCTCTGTGCTTGTGTGCCACCTCACGTGGAGCCTGCAGCCACAGACCCGGCACACCCCTGTCTGGTGGGATGGGGGCTGGGGTGGTTTCCCCTGGTGACTGATTTCCTGGGGTCTCTGTTTTGGTCACGTGTTACTGCTACCAGCGGAGAGAAGAATAAATAGGCTGTGAAGCAGAAAAAAAAAAAAATACCTGGTTGCATGCAGATTCTTATTCCATAGAGTTTATGGAATGTTAAGGAAATGAACAAAAGTCTGTGTGACAGAAGCAGAATAAAAAGGGGCGCCTGGGTGGCTTAGTCGGTTNCAGAATAAAAATAGATAAATGAAAAGGCACGAATGAAGCTAAAGAGACTTACAGCCATGTAAGGGACTTCAGACATTTTCCTAAAGACAGGGTGGGAGGGGGGAGTGCAGCAGTGAAGTAAATAATATCAAACATTTTAGGTTACTCCCCTGCCTGTAGTATATCATAGCTCTTTCATGGTTTCCAGCTCTTCTGAGATATTCTAATTACACCTAAGAGCGTTAACGAAATGGGAAAAAATGTGGAGAACTACAAATTCCTTGTGGCTATCTATCAATCAATCAATCAATCAATTATATACCCACCTACCTATCTATCACCTGCATGTTGCCTCTTTGTTTCAGGCTTTGTTTCTTTTATTTAGCTTTCCAAAGAAATACCTCCAGTCTCTGTGTGGATTTTGGTGTTTACCTCACTGCCAACCACACTATCCTCTGCACCACTTCCTATGGTTCTTTCTCTACTACATCACCACTTGCACCAAAACTGGTGTTCACTGGACAAGTCCATTTTCATTCAAAAGAAGAAAGTGCATACCTGTTGGGAAATTTATATCTTTAGATTAGCAAATCTGAGACTTATACTGGCAAATACGGCTTTAAAAATTTGGGAAAATGTTGCATTTCAATCAAATAGGTGATGGAAGTCTACGTTTGGCTCACACACAAACATACACGCAGTATACGCCTCATTGTTATACATCAGCCATGCCTAGAATCTCCACAGAGAGTTCTGTCAAAATGTAATCAGCCCAGAGCACACCATCCTGCCTGTGACAGGAATTGAGCACGTGTCAGCATGAGCCGTGAGACAATATATAATCACAGTTCAGAAATGAGCATTTATGTTATTGAATGCTGCAAATGCACAGGCCCCAGATTTCTTTTTTCAGTCATGAAAAATCCTACAGAAGTACGCATGTTGAAATAATAGCAATAGCAATGTGTTTAAGTTCCAGTTATTTGCATAATTTGCCCTAAGAAAAAATGAGCCCTATGAACTGAGAGCCTCTCCTTATATTTTCTCAAGTAGTAACACACTTCTGAATGCCTGTATTCACTATATTCCCACTCTGAGAAAAGGGTAAACTAATCGTTGACTTTTGTTTATGTAAGCTGAGAGCATGTGTCTTCTCCATACTATGCCACCAACCCCACAAACACAAAAAGAGCAGTTGACAAAACAAATGAAAATGGGATATCTTTTTAAAATGTTTATGTATTTTGAGAGAGAGCACACAAGTGGGGGAGGGGCAGAGAGAGGGAGTGAGAATTCCAAGCAGGCTCTGTGCCATCAGTGCAGACCCCCATGCGGGACTCGAAATCACAAACAGTGAGATCAAGAGGCAGATGCTTAACTGACTATGCCACCCAGGAGCCCTACATGAGATATGTTTCTTAAGGCTTTTGTGAGTATCAGTGTCAACACAGAAAATCCAAGTTTGTGATTTGATGGTTCTAATTAACTTGGAGGAATATTCTGGACTTGCTCACCTTCGCTTAAAGACTTCTCTCAATGGCTCAGCTGCTGAGGCCAGAACTTATCCCTGAGTCTTCTTAGCAGCTTGCAATACCTTTGCCATGATGGTCATGAACCAAAAGAAAAGGCGAAGAAATTTGATCATTAGTTAACCAAACTGTTAATATTTACTGAAATGGACTCTGTGGATATTTTTAGAGCATCTTTTTAAAGGTTTTTATTTCAGTCTGGGATTTTGTTTTGTTTTTAAATGTAAGGTGACTGAGTCAGGCAAATACAGAGGCTCAGAGCAGTGTCTGCTTAAGTGGAGCTCTTGGAGCCTTTCCGTTATCTAAAAGCAGATGCGGTGTTGACTGTGGAGGAAGATGAGCACATGTGGCAGCTTCCAGATACATAATAAAGTGGACAGACAGGATCCACCACGTCCTGGCAGGATACTGACAGGATGATAATGAGAAAGTGTGTTCATCTCTAGTGGACCCTAGACTCCTAGTCATACCCAGGAGTTCTTATCGAAAGAGCAAGCTTAGCATTCTATTGCCAGCCATGACTGAAAGATGAACTCTGCTGCAATCCAGCCCAGAGAGTTGGTCTTGTTTGTGGACAGTCAAGTGTAAGTCTTGAAACTCTTTTTCACCACCCCTCTTAAGACAATGGTTCTTTCTCAGAAATGCAGGCCAGCCTGGGGAAGGCCAATCTGTATTAGAACCTAAGTTCCATCTTACTCCAGATTTGGTATTGGAACCTGCATAGTTCCCAAAGTGGCCTGCTTAGTGCAGAATTACCAAAACTTGTTATCTGCCTGGTATAACTGTATTCTAGTTAAAGCACGTTGTTGGGGCATCTGAACGGCTCAGTCGGTTGAGCATCTAACTTCTACTCAGGTCATGGTCTCACAGCTCGTATGTTTGAGCCCTATGTCGGGCTCTGTGCTCCCAGCTCAGCACCTGGAGCCTGCTTCAGATTCTGTGTCTCCCTCTCTCTCTGCCCCTACTTCACATGCTTGCTCGTTCGTGCTCTCTCTCTCTCTTTCTCTCAAAAATAAATTAACATTAAAATTTTTTTAAAAACACATTGTGTGATGAACCATCAAGAACCACAGATAACCATGAAATCAAACAAACTCTATCCGGTGTTTAGCATATAATAGAGAATCAATAAAACTTACTTAATAAACTTCCAAGATCTTTTAGGAAGTCATTGAAAAACCATATTTCCTAAACTATCAAGTACCAGCCTTAACCACTTAGGGCTACCATAAGATATGACATCTTTTCAGAACTCACTTGCTATCAGCAGTGCAGAGCAGCGAGCCTTAGTACTTTTATATCAGGATAGATAAAAGACTAAATTTACCAAGTGACATCTAGTCAGGACACTCATGTTATTTTGAACAAAGCTGGCCCATTTACCCTTTTCTGAACCAACAAGTATAATCTCTTGCGTAGGGACCTACATGCCGCTCCATAGAGCACTAAATGACACTCCCTGGACCTATGGCCACTGACATATCAATGAATCCTAGCTCGTAACTCTCAAAGCTGCGTAAGATCCACTGTACTTCTGGGTCCCCTCCTTGGGATGTCTACTATAGCAATTCAGCTTCTTACTGAGCCCTCCAGTAAGAGGAAGCCCTCGTTCCTCAGCGACTGCTCACTCCACTTTAAACTGGGAGAATAAATGTCATTACTACCCAAAGCAATCTACACATTCAATGCAATCCCAATCAAAATTGCA
Organism: Crocuta crocuta; assembly: GCF_008692635.1. Taxonomy (NCBI): domain Eukaryota; kingdom Metazoa; phylum Chordata; class Mammalia; order Carnivora; family Hyaenidae; genus Crocuta; species Crocuta crocuta. The sequence continues at coordinate 16,793,222 of NW_027530640.1, forward strand.
CCAGCATTCTTCTCAAAGCTAGAACAAACTATCCTAAAACTTGTTTGGAACCACAAAAGACCCTGAATACCAAAGTAATATTGAAGAAGAAAGCCCAAATGGGAGGCATCACCATCCCAGACTTTAGCCTCCACTACAAAGCTGTCATCATCAAGACAGTATGGTATTGGCACAAAAACAGACACACAGACCAATGGAATAGAATAGAGAACTCAGAATTGGACCCACAAATGTATGGCCAACTGATCTCGAAAAAGCTGGAAAAGAGTATCTAATGGAAAAAAGACAGCCTCTTTAACAGATGATGCTGGGAGAACTGGACAACATGCAGAAGAATGAAACTAGATCACTTTCTCACACCATACACAAAAATAAACTCAAAATGGCTGAAGGACCTTAATGTGAGACAGGAGACTATCAAAACCCTAGAAGAGAAAGCAGGAAACAACCTCCTTGACCTCAATCACAGCAATTTCTTATTTGATGCATNCGTGTTTTTATTTTACTTATAAGTGTAACAGGAGAAACTTAACAGAGGACCTTGGGGGAGGGGAAGGGAAAAAAATAGTTGGAGAGAAGGAGGGAGGCAAACCATGAGAGACTCTTGAATGCTGAGAACAAACTGAGGACTCATGGGAGTGGGGGAGAGTGGAAGGGGGATGATGGGCATGGAAGAAGGCACTTATTGGGATGAGCACTGGGTGTTATATGGAAACCAACCTGACAATAAACCATAAAAGAAAAAATAAACATTAAAATTTTTTTAATTAAAATAAAATCTAAATCTAAAAAAATAAATAAAATAAAATGAGGAGAATATCTTCTTCATTCTGAGACATCATTGGCCATCCTTGGGGCTGTGTGGCTCAAGTTTAAACCCTCATTTGCATGACAATCTCTCAAATACTTGAAGACAGCAGTCTGGACTCATCTGAATCTTTTCTTTTACAAGAAAAAATTCTTGTTATTACTTTTTTTGAAATCAAGGGGAAAAAGACTTAGCTTACAGATTAGGACAAAAGTAGATAGCCACAAATTCAGGTTCATGACCAGGACAATGGGAAAGAGAGGAAAAGGAAACTAGAATAGAAAGTACATGTGGGGCACCTGGTTGGCTCAGTCAGTGGTGCATGCAATTCTTGATTTTGGGGTTGTAAGTTCAAGCCCCACATTGGGTGTGGAGATTACTTAAAAAATAAAACCTTACCAGTGTCTGGGTGGCTCAGTTGGTTAAGAGTCTGATTGTTGCTCAGGTCATGATCTCACAGTGTGTGTGTTTGAGCCCCGCTTCTGGCTCTGTGCTTCCTGCTCAGCACCTGGAGCCTGCTTTGGATTCTGTGTCTCCCTCTCTTTCTGCTCCCACTCCACTCATGCTCTGACTCTCTCTCTTTCTCTCAAAACTAAACAAACATAAAAAATTTTAATAAAATCTTTTTAAATAGGAAAGAAAGTACATGTTTTTAATTTCTCTACTAATCTTCTTATACCGTCTCAAGAGATTTATAGATGCTCCAAATGCTAGGTCATGTCTCATGACACTGCCTGACCAGACCAGATAACTTGACAATCCCTGGGTCAGGGCCATCAGGAAGGCCCAATTCACAGTATACAGTTGGGTGGGTGGGTATAATATGGTATTAGAGAAGGAAGAGAGACTAAAGCAAGACAGGGTGCATGGAGGAAATCTACCATGCTGTGACAGTCCTGGCATCTGGACCAAGGTTGGTTTGTTGTTGTTGTTGTTGTTGTCGTTGTTGTTTTTAATTTTTTTAAACTTTTTAAAAATTTATTTCTGAGAGAGAGAGAGACAGCGTGAGTAAGGGAGGGTCAGAGAGAGAGGGAGACACAGGATCCGAAATAGGCTCCAGGCTCTGAGCTAGCTGTCAGCACAAAGCCCGACGCAGGGCTCGAACCCAGTAACCATGAGATCATGACCTGAGTCGAAGTCAGACACTTAACCGACTGAGCCACCCAGGGGCCCCTGGACCAAGGTTTTGAAAGAAGATTTACATTCTTAGGAAGAGACTAAAAGAAAATGAAGGCAGAACACCAACCCTAGAGGGGCTAAGCTACTGGACAGGACCTCTGGACTAAGTCTTAAGGAAGAATCCAGAAATCAACTTATATAAACTAAAGCACAATATGGAAACAGAGTTCAGGGAGCAAGGTAAATGCCCAGTGGTGAGCAGGGCTAGCCATGAGAACAATGTGAATATGAGTCCCAGAAGAATAGGGTATAAATGGGGAAATGTCTCTTTCCTCCAATAAGAAACTGGGGAAAGACAGCATGAAGAGAATAGATGCCTCTGACAATAAGAAGAGAAGACTTGCAAAGTTTGGACCATGGCCTGATGAATGGGGAAAAAGCAAAAAAATTCATGCATCTTTTCTTCTATTTTCCTGTTTATGATTTTAGAAGCAACTAGTACAATATCATGTTTCTCACTAGGAGCAGACTTAACATAGGCATGTCCTAATTCAGTGCTTCCTAAAGCAGATGATGCATCAGAATCACCTGGGGAGCTTGTTAAAAATAAAAATGTGTAGACATCAAACCAGATTTATTCCTGAGGGGCCCAGGAATCTGTATTTCGAATTTTTTATGTCTTTATTGTATTTTGAGAGACAGAGACAGAGAACGAGCAGAGAAGGGGCAGATAGAGAGGGAGTCACAGAATCTGAAGCAGCCTCCACACTCTGAGCTGTCAGCACAGAGCCCGACACGGTGCTCGAACCCAGACTGTGAGATCATGACCTGATCCGAAGTTGGACACTTAACCGACTGAGCTACCCAGGCAGCCCTTTATTTCTTTTTTATTAATTCTTTTGTCTTTATTTTATTTTGAGCAGGAACCTGTATTTTAACAAGATCTCTTGGTGATGTTTACCCACAGCTAGGGTTAGAGCCATTCTCTAACATACCAGAAAAGGTTATATAGAAAAGTTGTAATGAATAGAAAAGTTCCCAAAATTGAAACATCACCCTCATGTGAGCGATGTGTCTGCCATACCATAAGGTCTGATATAGTTAAAAATCTACCCATTCCACTCTCTACTTCTCTAACTCACTCACCTGTCCTTTAAAGTGAATTTCTCACTTAATCTTTTCTGCACTGATCTGTTAAATATTTGAAATCAATTGTTCAAGTGATTATTTGAAATTTGCATCTGGTATTTCAGATCCCCACCTGAATAAATACAGTATTGTTAATCAAACAAATTCATTGTGAAAAGGTAAAAACGTGCTCTGTATTAATTTCAGTAACTATTTCAGGCACTTACCAACAAATTAATACCCAGTATAAGTTAATCATCTAATCCAAAGTCCCTGAAAGTTCACAATCAAATAAATTGAAACCCCAGCAATGATAGATTCTTGTAATTATCTTTATTAAGTTAATGTCTGTGTGTAATTACCCACAATATAAGATTATGGGAAAACAGTGGGCTCTGGGACTGATTCCCAAAACAACAAGTACTTTGTCTTATAAACTTATAACAACAATTTGCACTTTACAGACCTTTTCATCCATTGGTCTCACTGCACAGATGAATTAATTTGATTGTAACATAAATTACAAGAACAAAAGCATCCTCCTTAAGACCAAAAAAATGCATTCAAATAACTATCATGACGAGAATCCATTTTTTTGTACAGTTTCCTGGAAAATATGCCTTTCATTTATAAGGCTATTTCCCCACTGCATTAAAGAAGTCAAGGAAAAAAATTCTCTGTAGAAAAATTTATTTCATAATTGAAATTTTTCTTTGATTGGAGCTAGGACTATCAGCTAAGCCTTTTCTCTTCAAGACCAAGGTTTCGTCTACAATATCACCCAGCAAATAATGATGTAAGGGATACTTCAGAGAACACAGAAACTGAACTACTGCATATATCTAAGAAATAATTATCTCTACTTAGTCTGCCCACCTAGTCCTCATTCACTGGGCCCTCTATAGCCCATCTAGAGGTCTCTATTCAAAAACAGCCTCTTCCCCCAAATCTTTCTCAAGTGTTAAGGATTAGGTCTTTTTAGAGAAAGAATACTATGCCCATCCGCTAAAGATAAGGAAAGACTCAACTATAGTTCATGGAACCATCTAGGACTCCCAAGCATTCCCTCTTCTATCCTTGCCACAGAGTGATTCTATACCCAGAATGTGATCTCAGAGGCAGCCCATGAAAAATAAATTAGAAGTTAGCGGTGTTAGCAAAAAGGCACACCGTCCCTACTGTGGCAGTGTCCACCAACTTCTTTATATGAGTCTGTTTTAAGCTTTCTCAAAAATTATTTGAGGGGCACCTTTGTGGCTAAGTTGGTTAAGCATCTGCCTCTTAGTTTCAGCTCAGGTCATGATCTCCCGGTTGGTGAGATCAAGCCCCATGTTGGGTCGGTGGGCTGACAGCACAGAGCTTGCTTAAGATTCTCTTAAATGGAGAAATGGAGAGTGGTTTCCTTGCTACAATGAGTCAGTATTAGTTAGCCATTACTGTGTGATAAAACTCTCAAAAGTTTGTAGATTAATACAATAAATATATTTTGTCTCATTGTATTTGTGGGTCAGGAATTCAGTAAAGTTTCAGTGACTGATTCAGGCTCAGAGGTTTTCCTAAAGTGGTACACACAAGATAACAATCAGAATGACAGTCATCTGAAAGCATGAAAGGATCTGGTGGCTTGACTTCTAAGATGGCAAACTCACATGACTGTTAGTAGGCCCCAGTTCCTTACTCCATAAGTCAGCTGAGTATCTCTGTGACATGCTGATTGGCATTCACAGAGAGAAGACAAGGAGGAATCCATAATACCTTAAATATCCTAATGTCAAATATCACACACCTGCACTTTCTCCACATTCTATTTGTTAGAAGCAGGTCACTAAATCAACCAATACTTAAAAGGAAAGAAATTAGGGATCACCTTTTATTTATTTATTTTTTTTTTTTTTGAGATAAAGCACAGAACAGAGCATGAGCAGAGGGAGAGACAGAGTCTGAAGCAGGCTCCAGGCTCTGAGCTGGCTGTCAGCACAGAGTCCAACACGGGGCTTGAACTTGTGAACCATGATATCATGACCTGAACAGAAGTCGGCAGCTTAACCAACTGAGCCCTCAAGGTGTCCCTAGGGTTCACCTTTGAAGGAAAGAGTTTGAAACCATTTGTTGAATCATTTTAAATTAAAACCACTAAGTGTCTTTTCCAGAACTCTATCATATTCTATATACATGTGAGCTCCCCTCTTAGAGATGATCCATTCCTTAAACTGAAAACAATGCTAATCCCATGCATGCCATTATCACTGGCCTACAACGGAGGAGACAGATAGTCAAATAATAAGAGATAATGCAAGGCATTATAGTTATTTGTAAGGCTTTAAATAATGGTTTGAAATTGACATTGGCAATTGCAAGACAGTTTGTGAAAAGTAATAGTAGGCTTAAACAGTTCTCCTTCTCATGGACAGTTTGGCCACTGACTAGATTTGTGCCTGGAGAGGTTCAAAGGATGCAATAGCCTTGGACTCTCATCTTTCTAATCCCGCACACTTTATTTGAGCATGTTCAATTTTATAGCCTTCTCCTCTCTGCTAAGCTGAAATCAATGTATTGACATCTTGGTGGGAGAAGTGGAACAAGAGACAGCTAAGTTATTCCCTGGACAGAAAACTCAAGAGAGGAAGAGACTTCTTGTTTCTACAGGTCAGGACAGTTGAGGTCAAATTCTGCTGAACATTCTCTGTGCAGAGTGATGGAGGAGACACATGAACTCCCAGATAAATACTCCTGCCTGTCCTCTGCCTTTATTGCATATGCTGCTCGGGCCATCCAAGATGCTGTATGCAATGAACAATCAATCAATGAATCAATCTCTCTCTCCCCCTCTAGCTCACTCACACACACACTCATATATACACCATCCTAAGTAATATATGCAGGCTCTTTAGAACCTGCACTGAAACTTTCAGAACACTAATGTCTTGCTTTGAAGTGTAACGAATCCGAAAGACATTCTCAGTTATGATGAGTAACACCCTTGAGAAGACTAGCATCCCGACAAGAGTGGAAGTATTTTTTTAACTATAATAATAATAATAGTGTCTACATGTTTCATAAATTGTACTAAGTGCTTGAAATATATATCTCTTCCTCACAATAATTCTGACATATATAACATTATTCATAATAATAGAGATGAAGAATATTATTATTATCCTCATGTGATAGAGGAGAAACTGAGACTCAGAGAAGTTTAGTGAGTCACTTGAAGTTAGTCAGCTAATAAGGGGTGAAGCAAAGATTTAAACTCAGGAAATATGAAGACAGACTCCATGTTGGTACCTAGCAGTGACTTAAGCACTGAATGCGCATCTGAAATAATTATTTCATAGAGGAGGGCGTGGAGGAAGAAGAAATAGTAGTAGAAGCCCTAGTGTTAACATTTTTTATCTCTTATAACGTCATGACCACCAATAACAAGGCTTGATCACTCATTATTTGGACATGTATTTTTATTTCTCAACTAATGGGCATTCTGATGGGTAGAGTCTGTCTCAAGGGCTCTCTATTCCCTCTTGAGAATGTATGAGATGCTGGATAAATAACCTCCGTATCAGAAAAACAAATTACATGATTCTCAGAATTCTCAGGCAATTATACCACTTCTTCAGGTTGTTCAGAAACTTACTCTTCATTTCCCAATTTCTTACATTTTAAAGTAATAGAATCCACCTCTTAAAGTTTTATTAGAGTAAAACTAAATGAGATAATGTTTATAAAGATTAGTACAACCCATCACATACTGGGTACTCAATGTAGTTTATCCTTACTATTATTATAATATGCATGTCTCCATTGGTTCAAAATGAACTATCGATAGGTATTTATGTGCATTTCTATTTCACTATACATACTACTAATATTTCTATTAAGACAGTATAAATTACTATTTCTTAAGAATTTAATATCTTGCAGGCCCTTAGAAGATGATTTTTATATATTATATGTATTACTAATTTTAACAATGAAACTTAGAAAGGTCAACTTAATTTATCCATGATCACATAGCTAAGATGTTCAAGAGTTAGGGAGCGCCATGGTGGCTCAGTCGGTTATGCGTCCAACTTCAGCTCAGTTCATGATCTCACAGTTCGAGAGCTCAAGCCCTACATTGGGCTCTATGCTGACAGCTCAGAGCCTGGATCCTGCTTCTGGATTCTGTGTCTCCTGCTCCCTTTGCCCTCCCCTACTCATGGTCTGTCTCTCAAAAATACATAAACATTAGGGGCGCCTGGGTGGCTTAGTCGGTTAAGCATCCAACTTTCGCTTAGGTCATGATCTTGCAGTTCGTGGGTTCGAGCCCCACGTCGGGCTCTGTGCTGACTGCCAGCTCAGAGCCTGGAGCCTGCTTCAGTCTGTGATTCCCTCTCTGACCCTCCCCTGCTCATGCTGTTTCTCTCTCTCTCCTAGAAATAAATAAAACATTTAAAAAAATACATAAACATTAAAAAAATTACAATGTTCAAGAGTTAAAATATAAACTTAGGTGCATGTGATTTCAAAATCAGTATTATTTCTGATAAAACAAAGGACAGAACCTAAGCCAGGTTCCCACTCCTCTGCTCCCCCACAAGATGTGAAGATCAGATTTTGATCTTGCATACTTAGTTATGGCTGATAGGAATTCTCCTGGTCTCTCAGTGCTACTTCCTATCCTGGCATACAACATTTCTTAGGAGAATTTCTGCCTTTCCAGTGATACTATCACTAATAGCTCTCTGGCATCTGAAGAAAGACAGACTAGGGAAAGGCACTACCTACTGAGGATCCTATTGGACGTTGGGACTCCTCATGGATGGGAAAATCAAACCTAGAACACAGTCATCTATCCCTACTGTTCTCCAGCTTATGAGATAGAAGCAGTTTTCTTCCCTAAAAAAGAAGTCACTCGTTCAGCATATTTCATCAAACACTAGTCCATTCGTGGCAGGGAGGGAGTCCACTAAGACCCAGGTTACCTATTCCCTCACAGGGCATTCAACATCTCTGCTGTAGCAAAGGTCATCTACTGTGCAATGACAAAGAAAACAAATTTTATTAAATAAGACCAAATACCAGTTTCTTACAAGCTATTCACACTGTAAGTATTACGCATAATTAACAATAAACTTCTCCCTGCTTTTTAAAAATCAGATTAATGAAGCAAGTGTGCTTTTAAAATATAACCAACCTTGGGATTTGAGTAGGACTGGGGAGGGCTGATAATAACATTCACTATACTGCCTTCAGAGTCTTTACATTTATGCTTAGGTTTCTTTTCTGCAAAGTGAGTAGCAAATAGATCATCCTATTTGAGTGGTGATTATATTTATATTGATTATACTTAATGTGTTGATGGGTGTGGGAGTTTACAAGCAAGAGAATCTTGAGTTATTGACATCTTTAATCCTATGGCCTTTTAAAATCTGCTCAGATGCTGAGTATCACCCTGTTTCATTCTGTTGTGTCTTCTTATTTTCATAATAAAAATCAGGAAAAATACAAATTAATAGCAATATTGATTACAACAGCTAAGAATTACTGAGTGGTTACTAAGACCTAACCACTTAAAATCCCACTTACAGCTCACAACAGCCATATGAAGTAGGTGTTATCATTTCCCCCATTTTATGGCTGAGAAAAATGAGATCTACAGCTTTTAAGACAACTTATCCAAAAAGTTCTTACTGTTTATCATAGGTAGACAGAGAACTTAATGCCAGGTATGTATGCCATTAGCCTCTGTTCTTGACCCCAGAGCATAACGCCTTCTTATAAAGGACAGGCTCAGAGTGGTAAAACCATTGCCTCCTCAAACATGTCTGCTTTGGTCACAGTACTTGCCAACAAAGAGCCCAATTCCTGTTACCATTCTCTTCTTGAGCTAAGCCACTTTAAGACTTTTCTTTGGCCTCCAAGATGGGAATGAGCAGGGGAATTCATTCATCCCACATATTCCATCAACACTCACCGAAGACTGAGTCTGTATACCCAAAAGCATGTCAAACGGTGAAGAAATGTCAATAACTGAAGACTTTCTTGACTCAAGAAATTTAGAGTCTACTTTTTCAGTGCACAAGATGCACAAAGAAACACATAGCTGGGCACCCAGCTCAGAATGACCCAAAGGAAGCGTTGATGAAGCTAAGACCTGAGGTTGAAGAGGTTTCAGCAAGGCAAAGTATATTTGCATGATCCATGGCCTCAGTATCTATTCTGTTCCTATCCCCCTAGCACATTGGAAATGCTTCTCTACATGGTTTTACGAAAATCAAAAGTAACAATCCCAACCATCCATCAGTTAAGAGGAAATATAGTATTTCATATGAAAAGGATACCTAATAGGACAAGAATGTTCTGATGGAAGAGGTAGAAATAGAGTCACATCTCCAGTGACCTTGACACACTATCAATGTTTCACTGAACAATCCTCTTCCTTGTCACTGTTACATAAAAACGTATCTAAAAATAATCAAATACTAATGTAATGGAGAGTCAAAGCCTTAGCCTTCAGAATACAGTTCAAGAAAGAGGGCTCACAGGCTGGTGTTCTTGTGTAGAATGACAACCCTTTAATCCCATAATCCCAGCATGTCATTTTCTTTGGGTAAAGTGTACATTTTCTACAGAACTAAACAGTTGTTACTCATTGGTCAACTTGCTCCTGCAGGTGTGTGCAAGCCCAGAGTGGGTATTGCAATCAGCTACTGTGCTGGCCTGAAGGCATCAAGGAAAATCTAGACGTGGCTCCTTTCCTTCCAACCTCAACTGCATGCAAACTGATATGGTAGGAATAAGAAATTAGCATTAAAAAAGCACGGTTCTTTGTTCTTTTGCTGAAACAGTAGTTGCTTTCTTTTTGAAATGACACCCACTGTCATTTCTTTGCTTAAAAGATCTGATTTTTTTAAGGCAAAAAGTAATGGGATGGATTTACCATCCTATAGGTTGGTAAAGGACAGAAGCCCTACTGAAGTGTATATATATGTTCGTATGGTAAACTTTGTGCATCTTTCATGGGGAAAGTATATTCCAGGCAAAATGAATAGCCTATTATTTAAAAAGAGACTTAATATCTAACTTATAATTTCAGCCTCTCCCAGGAATGGAATCTTAACACTAGAATTACCTGATCAATGCTAGTGAGGTAATCTCTTGATAGACTCCCTTCCCTGTCCCCTAAAGAAAGGTGACCTTGCCACAACCAATCTGCTTTTTGCTAGTGTAACTACCTTGTCCCTTTCCATTATGCCTATAAAGGTCTTTCCTTTTGTACAGCAACTCAGCACCTTTCTGTCTGCTAGATGGAATGCTGTCTGATTATTGAATCACTGAATAAGGCCAATTAGTTCTTTAAAATATACTCAGTTGAATATTTTTTACAATATGCAAATTTTTAAAAATGGTGTTTTCCTGATTTCTTGTGGAGTTTTTTTGTCTGGATCATAAAGATTCTGGTGAAGAGTGTCAAAATAGGAGGCCAAGGGAGTGAACAAGGGTCAGTGCTTAAATCATGTTAAGAATTTTAGATTAAGTTACCTGTTCTAATCAAATCATCACATTAAGTGTATAGTAAGAGGGCAAATGGGTTGAGCATCTGATTTTGGCTCAGGTCATGATCTCATAGTTCGTGAGTTTGAGCCCCACATCGGGCTCTGTACTGACAGCTCAGAGCCTGGAGCCTGCGTCAGATTCTGTGTCTCCATCTCTCTGATCCTCCCCACTTGCTCTCTCTCTCTCTCTCAAAAACAAAAATTAAAAAAAGATTTTAAAAGAAAAGAGTACGGTAAGAATTGTACCAAAGAGAAGAGACTATTCCACTCTGTGAGAACTGGACAAAGTTGTTACAAGTTGCTTGACCTCAGCTTTCTATAGCTTTTCTCTTCATTGCCACTGAGGAAGACCTGAAAGGTACTGAGTCACCATCCATGGACCCTAAAATGCTTTATGCTACCCTAGTAAGATCACAAGAATTTCTGTGGTAGATTGTGTTACTGTGCCCCCTCTTCCCTATACATCCTCAACCATTGCCATGTCTCCTACGGTATCCAGGCATCTTTGTTGATATTGAGCGTGGCCTTGTGATACGCTTCGACTAGAAGAATATGAGTGATGTTGACATGCACCACATCAGAGGAAAAGAATTAAGAGGCATCACCTGTTTCTGCCAGCCCTGTTGCCTAACTGGGTCTATTTCTTTAGTCTGGTATCTACGATGCAGAAATGGAAAAACAGTGGCGAAGTCCACAGCAGCAGATCCCCACTCACCAGCATGTAATGTAAGAAATACATTGGCATTACAAGTCACTAAGACTGTGGGATTGTGTATTACTGCAGCAAATCTGAATAATCTATCTTCTAAGAGAGTTCTTTAGATTTTGTTGCTAACCACTCAAGTAAAGATCAAACAAACTAAGCCAAAAAAGGAAACACCGCCTTTGAGTAGGGTGACTGTATATGCTTAGGGCTGAGCTTTCATCTCCATCCTGTGTGTCAACTCCTATGATTCTGTAAGGCTGCCTGGAGGGTTACAACAAGAACATTTCAGTGGTCTCCATCTTCAACAGGGAACGTTGGCATAATCCATCAGTAATGTCTGCCTTTAGCGTGAAAATGAGAGGCAGTGACACAGGTGACATGTTTGTTGTCTAGAGCCTCAGGGTCTCCCATCCTTCCAGCCTTTGAAAGGAACAAATTTTGTGTTTTCCCCACTGTCCTCTGCCTTCCTCTGGATCCTTCTAAATAGTCCTTGCCTCTCACTGGAATCTCACAACTCTGGGAGCAGTACCTGGCAGAGTAGTGGTAAATGACACTGGCTTTTTGCCACCACCAGTAAAATAAAGGGTGAGCATAAACATTCATCCTTTTTCCTTGGATGACTGGCCCATGTGCTTTCCCTCTCTGAGTATTCTCTCCTGTGCCTCTGAAAGAAGTGATCCATTTTACTGACTCTAACCGGCCCGACATAAAATACTTGTAACTCTTCACAGAGCAAAAGCAAGTATGGTTGGCTCCACAAAACCCTATTTCTGCCAATTCTACTAGTTCACTCGGGGTTAGGCTGGGATATAAACTGTGGACCACGAACATATTTCATGTAGTAATCAGGCATTAGCACTGAGCATATGCCATATTCCTCTAAAAAAGGCACCCTCCAACAAATCACTCTTACATTGTTAGAGCGCCATCTACAGGCCACTGTAACAAATACTGTTTCCCAAGCCTCTCCCATGAGCTTGCTAAGAAGAGAGTGACATTACAAATAAAAAAGGAAATAATTTTTGCTGTGCACCTCTGTATTATGGTGCTATTAGAGGAAGTTTAATGTTTTATCTCACTTATCCATACGATGAGTTATTTTTATTCCCATTTTAAAGATGGGAAAACTGGGCTCTGAGTGTGAGTTATTTGCTCAACCAAGATGCAGAGCTGGGATTCAAAACACTCCCGACTTTTGATTTGATTCATTGCTCTTAGATTTTATTTTATTACTCCTCAAAAGAACATGTCAACTTCAGTGACATAAATGTGTCTGAGTAGCACTAAATGCATTTACTTAGAACATCCCTAGTTCTGCTGTTCCTTGTCTTTCTCCTCCATGGTATGCACTAAATAAATGTTGTTGGATACAGGACTAAATGAATGACATGGGTTTTTTCCCCCCTCACCTTCCTTTAACTCCTCTTCAACATTACACTCCCAGAATACCTTCACTCCTATCTGACCATTCCTTACGTTTTCATTATGTGAAAGGTGCCCCTTTCCATTCACCTCCACCCTCCAAATCAATGCCATGCTACACAGTCCACGTGTTTTTAAGCATAAAGCAATTCAAAGTTAAAAAGTTAAGCAGGACATTCCAAATGTAAAGGAAGCTGTATGCAAAACCATTTTTCTATAATTAAAAAAACCATTTAATGATCTGAATAAGCACTTTCATCAGCTTTGGTAAGTTTGATTTTCTGACGCTAGTTTACATTAACTGAGGTATGGCTATATATCTGCAAATGAATGCTCACTTTTGAGCAGCATGCAGTCAAGCATCTTAAGTATTTTTTCTAGGACACTATGCATCATTTCAGTGAGAGTGCGAGCTCTATGAGGACAAGTAGTCATTTTAAAATGATTTTATAATCCTCGAATTCCCACTACAATGTCTTCAGCTATCTTATTTAATGTTTATAACTGACCAAGGATTCTTCCCCATGTCTAGCTAGTCCTTTGAAAGAAATATTAATGAGCAATTAAATGTTAAAAAGGACCCAGAGAATGAAGAGTACAGCTTCCCAGAATGTAATTATTGGGAGCCTACCATATTCCAGGAACCACACTGGGTGACAGGAGCACAGTCTCTGGCCTCAAGGATATAGTCTAATGGGATAAACAGACCATTACAATGCAGCATTGCGGGTTTGCAGAGGCCCAGGGGTATCCTACACTTTGAGGGAAGGCGAAAATGACTGACTGCACAGGTCTCTAATTACGGAGCTTCCTCCTGAAGTGATGGTAAACGCTATAATGCAATTATAATAAATATTATAATGCAATTACAATAAATGTGTGTTGAATTGAATTAAAGCAAATTGCTGCCTTGCTCTCCAGAAACTCAAATGTGAACCATGAAAATTGGAATTTTTTTTTTTTAATTCAGGGCTTCTCAGTAAGTTGCCCATGGAGGTATTTCAGAAGATTTTAACCCATAAGGTTCTTAAGAAATTTTATAAGATTCTGTCCTATCCAAAGAGCCCTTCGATTTGATGAATATGCCCTTATAGAAGCTTCTTTATAATTTTCTGTCATTTAAGGTAAAGGAATCCAAGAGCCTGGCAAATCTAGAATCTTTTTTTTTCTTTTTTGCCAATGAATGACTTAATGTTGATAATGGCAGCTAACTATGATGGATATTATACACAATTTGTACAAAATTATGTCACATAAAACTGTGACTGCCACCAAAACCTATCTGTAAATTCTATTCTCTTAACCTTGGGGCATTTTCAGCCCCTTTCCTACCCTGCTAAGTAAGTTCTTTAAGGGGACAGCCTGTTTCCTTTTTATTGCCATACATTGAGTCCTGCCAGAGTGGAAGACATGGAAGGGTAGGCATCATATATATAATAAGATGAGTGAGTATATGCTAGCTGAATGCATGAAAATGATTATAACTGAGAATCTCTCAAAATGGCCTGAAGTTTTGTGGAATTTATAAACTTCTACCTCTCTTCATCACCTTTCATGTTGGGCAAATATATCATCTTTTTAATTTAAACTTCCTACTTTGTTGCTTTCTTTTTGTTGTCATCAAAATATGTTTTTATAGAAATGTCAGAAAATAAAAATGAGTAACATTTTAAAGATTAAAAAATTCTACCAACTGGGGCACCTGGGTGGCTTAGTCAGTTAAGCGTCCGACTTTCGCTTAGGTCATGATCTCACGGTTCATGGGTTAGAGCCCCGCGTCGGGCTCTGTGCTGGCTGCCAGCTCAGAGCCTGGAGCCTGTTTCAGTCTGTGACTCCCTCTCTCTCTGACCCTCCCCTGATACGCTGTCTCTCTCTCTCTCTCTCCTAGAAATAAAAAAAAAAAAAAAAAAAATTTAAAAAAAGGTCTACCAACTAAAGTTAACCAACCAATATTAATATTTTTGTTAAATGTTCTTAAGGTTCTCATATTCAAATGCACACTTTTAAAAATGTATTTTCCTGGTGTATGTATTATTTTGTGACTTGTATGTGTACTATTTATAAATACTAAATAAACATATTTCATGTCATAAGTATTTGTGTATATTCCCGTATGTAGCGGCTACAGAACAATCCATTTGTGTGTCTCAAAATGTATTTAACCTGTGCTTATTGTCCGACAGCTAGGTTGTTTACAAATTTTTTCTATTTTAAATAACACTGTGATAAAGGTCTTCATCTTACAACTTCTTGCACTCATCTGAGAATGCAAGGAAACTAGTAGAATTTCTGGGCTAAAGGGAAAGACTATTTTAAGGGCTGCTAATGCTTTAGGCCTAAATTTCTCTCTGGATCAACTTGAAGAGAGCTGTGCCAAGCCTAGGTATTATTATTATTATACAACCTAGATGATAAGGAAAACAGTTTTTTAGCATCATTTATTTTCTACATTCAGTGAATAAGAACATGATTCCATAAACCCTGTCTAGGTGTACAGAAGCAGAATGTGTAATAGTTAAGAAGTGAGTTCTCAAGTCAGATTACTTGATCCCCCATCCTGGTTCAGCTGTTCACTAGTTCTGTGCCTCAACCAACTTACATTACATTCCTCATCTGGAAACAGGAAAATTTAAATCTCTATCTCTTAGGGTTGTTTCTGAGGATTACATGAAGTGATCCATCATATGGTTTAGGAACAGTACCTCGCACTTGGAAGCATTCAGTAAATGCTACACACTCTCTCCTTCTTCCTGGCAATACTGCTAAATTAGTTTTTTGGCCTCCCTTGCAATGAGGTATGTCCATTGCTAGTACTATCCGGAATGAACTAATAGGTGTCACTTACTGGCTTGACCCACATTTAAGACATGATTTTCATCCATTTGCCAATCAGCTAGCTGAATAGAGACAACTCCAAGCACCTAGAGTAGGTAGAACCAAAGGATGGAGGGAGGCTGGATCTATGAATGGCTGTAGAGAACGAGAACCCCACCACCACCAAGCACAATGAACTATTAATACACTGGTGAGAAATACATGCATATTGTGTTGCATCTGAAATGTCTTGTTGCTCCTGTTATAGCAACCAGCCTTTCTAGACTAAGAGAGCTGCCTATCATTATTCTCTTATCAGGTACTATCTTTTTAAAGAAGAGAGAATTTTGATCTCAAAATATGAAGAAGGGATAGATGAAAGGAGTTCAGAATAAAACATTTGCTACAGAGTCTATAACTTGATAATACATGAATTTAAGGGTCATTTATTTATCTAGAATGTATTTTACCTCATCTCTTTCTTATATTCCCCATTTGACTCTGGGCTACAGAGGTTAATCTCAATACAGCTAAATGAGTTTACTCAACTTAAAAACACAGATACCTCATATCCCCTCTTAGCTTCACTGGTGAACACTGTTTTCTTATATTTATTAGAACATCTGGACCATAAATTCCAAAGAAGTAGCTGAGAAAAGCCAGGAGGAAACATTCTTCAGGAAAAAGAGAAATATTCCAAAGAAAAGCTATTGCAGTAAAAGAAGGAGGAGGAGGAGGAGGAGGAGGAGGAAGAAGAAGAAGGAGGAGGAGGAGGAGGAGGAGAAGAAATAATTCAACAGCAATGAGAGAAACTTCCCTATAATGGTTTTTAAATGTCTAAAGCAAAGTCATACCAAACAGGAACATATTTCAATGTTTTACTCTTGAGGACAGCAAACATGAAAGAAAAATGCTCAATTTGGGGTATTGTTCATTTTGCAAAAATGTCGTTTGTTGCCAAAGGAAGGGAAAGCAAAAAGGATACCCAAGGATAGTATAGACTATACATTTACATACGTATGTGTCATTTTATGAGCAGTGAAGCAAAAATTTATTGAAATGTTAACAACATAATTTATTTTCTAGGTTAGAGCTTCTAGTTGAGACAAGCTCAAATATTTTCCAGAGCATTTTGACTCTTAAGGGAGTATAAGATATTGAATAACACTGTCAAATAGATCTTTCTAAATATAGAATTAAAAGGTGTCTGGGTGGCTTAGTCAGTTAAGCAAATGACTCTTGATCTCATAGTTCATGAGTTTGGGTCCCAAAGTCAGACTCTGCACTGATAGCAAGGAGCCTGCTTGGGATTTTCTCTCTCCCTCTCTCTCTCTGCCACTCCCTAACTTGTGCTTGCTCTCTCCTCCTCTCTCAAAATAAACTTAAATATACATTTAATATATATATTTATATGATATATTAAATATATATTTATGATACATTAAATATATATTTATAATATAAACTTAAATACATATAAATATATATTAATTATATATAAATATACATATATTTTATGTTTATATAGAGAGAAAATTACATGGCAATCCTCTTGCATTTACATCTTGCTCTGTAATGTGTTGGGTGTAGAGGAAGGCATTATCAGCTTCACCCCACAGAAAATGAAATCCAGAAAGGTTAAAGGGCTTGTCCCAGGTTACCCAGACAATGTAAACAGGCAATGCAAACAATCACCCACTAAGTGATGTGTAAGCTTCAACTTTCATGTATGAGTATTCTGAAAATGGTCAAAGAAACCATATGATCACATTGATCAATGTAGTAGTTACGGATGTGCCTATGAGAGAAAAATGTGAACCAAAGGACGCATTTGAATTAAGCCCAGTTTAAAGCACAGAAAAGAAAAACTGAATCACTTAATGAGCATTGGGCTAAACCCTAATCCAATAATTTCAATGAAAATATCTGAAATATTAAAGGTTTATCAAGGCACACTGTAAAAGCTTACTATTTGAAGGAAGAGTAACTAAAACTAATTTTTAGCCTACTGAAGTGATTTAGTAAGTGCTATTTACCTTTAAATGGCATGATTTAACCTCTAGATGTTTTCCTGAGCAACAGCTATATAACACAGGCTTATATGTTTAAATCTTATTTCCCATTATTTTCATTATTCCATTTTAGATGTAATTATTTAGCAAAAGAACAGCTAAGAGACCTTTTCAGAAAATCACACAGATATAAAAAAAATTTGTAAATGATCATGCATGTAAATGAAAATGATACTTTCTTGAAAATGTAGTAAGAATATTCCTGTAGGAATTCAGAGTAAGAACTCAAAAGCACTTCAACTTGTTTTGTTGCTGTTGTATAATTTTTATGCTAAATTGAACAAATACAAAACAAAACAGCTAAAGACAGAAATGTCTCTCAACTCTCAATCAGTTTGGCAATATGCATTGAATACCTTCCTTATTAGGAAGCATGCCAGCAGGAAACAGAATTCACCCAAGATGACTCAAATGAAGAGACTTTAATAAACCAATTACTTAAGGAGATGTGAGCAAGACTAAGAGAACGGAAAAGGAATGCAAAGGCTAGGTCAAGCTTTCTTTCCCAAATCAGGACAAAAAAGAGTGCAAGCACTCAAACAGTCAAGCCCACCATAGTTGTTTAGATTGACACTCAAATTTTGCTTTGATATCTTGGGAGGCAAGCTTGACTTAAGATATAATCATTTATATTATCTCCCTCAATGTAATCACCATCATCATCATCATCCTCATAAAAATATTCATTGTTTATCGAATGTCAAGAGCCTGGCACAGTGCCGATTAATTTTTGGAATGAACGGTCTGGAGTTAGTATGGGTGAAATGAAAGGAGAGAGAAGAGAATCCATGAGCCCAAAGGCAGGTGAAGTCCCTAAGAAGTGAGAGAAGTGGAGAAGAAATGGAGAATCTATGAGGACCAAGCCAGGGACAGCCATCTGGAAACGGTGAAAGGACGTGGTGAGGCCAAGAAACACAGTGGGAGGAGGTTGTGTGGATGTGATGCGTGACTGAAGCTAAGGGTTATAAGACAAATGTGTTTCTGAGGTTCTACGCACAAATGGCCCTAGGAATCATGAGGCCATTGACAGCTAAGAAAAGAGAGAAGGAAAGAGGTTAGAAATAAGAGTGAGGAGGGGCGCCTGGGTGGCTCAGTCAGTTAAGTGGTCGACTTCAACTCAGATCATGATCTCACGGTTCGTGGGTTCGAGCCCCGCGTCGGGCTCTGTGCTGACTGCCAGCTCAGAGCCTGGAGCCTGCTTCAGATTCCGTGTCTCCCTCTCTCTCTGACCCTCCCCTGCTCATGCTGTCTCTCTCTCTCTCTCTCTCTCAGAAATAAATAAAACATCAAAAAAGAAAAAGAAAGAGAAAAGAAATAAGAGTGAGGAAATAATGAAGTATTTCTGATCTCAGTGGGCATAAGAACAGGAACCTAGTCAGATACATGTAGATTCAAGTCCTAGTTCAGTCCCTTACTGGTTGTGAGAAGTTGGGCAAGTCTCTGTATCTTTGTCTCCTCACCTAAAAAACTGTGCTCATTTAGTACCTTCCACAAACAGCTATTTTGATTATGATTATGATTATGAGACTATTTTTTTCTGGCAGTTTTATGTTTACAAAACACTGAGCAGAACATACAGTCCAATATACCACCCCACTCTCCTGCCAACTTCCCTTATTCACATCTTGTATTAATGGCATGTATTTGTTAAAACAGAGAAGCCCATGTTGATATATTACTACTTAGCGAAGTCCATAGCTTATATTAGGGTTCACTCTGTGCTCTATGAGTTTAGACAAATGCATAACATCTAGCCGCCATTACAGTATTGCTCAGTATAGTTTCACTACCCTCAAAATCCTCTGCGCATTACCTCTTCATCCCCGCCCTCCACCCCAAACTGATGATGACCAGTGATCTGGTCTCCAGGGTTTTGCCTTTTCAGAATGTCATATAGTGGGAGTGATATGGTACACAGCCTTTCCAGATCGGTCTCTTTCACTAAGAAATACTCCTTTAAGGTTTATGCAGTTAGTTTAATGGCTTGCAGACAGTGAATACTACACAAACGCCAGGTATTATTATTAGCACTGTTATTATTTCATAAATGCTCCATTTTCCTAGGGCTTCGAAAAGGAGATCATGCATTTTTCTGGAGCCCTGTGGTTCCTGTTGGCTGGTCCCCCTGTTCTATCTCCATCCTTTCACTCCCGACCTTTTGGTGACATTTATTTCATTTCTTATTTGCTCAGTCAATCCCCTTCCCCCCTCTAAACTGACAGCTTTGTGAGAACAGGGACTCCTTCTGTCTTGTCCCCTACTCCATCCCCAGCACTACCTCAGTGCCTGGAAGGTGGCAGGACCACCATCAACCTCTGCAAAGTGAATGAAAGGCCAGCGTGGTGACCTGAGCTGAAGAGACAAGAAGATACAGTAGCACAGCTTTGGAGAATGAATAGGAGGAAAGGGTGCTAGGAGACCGTGCTCCCCTGGACTAGAGCAATGGAGGAGGACTTGATACAGTCCTGCGGCCCTCTCATGCAGGGGCTTCAGTATTTGCTAAAGGGAGTGTGGATTTAAATTGTTCCCTGTTTTCAACTTGAGCATATTAAATTTGCGTGTAGCTGGGAAGTTCTCAAATGGGTTTAGCTAGCATCCTGAATATGTTAGTCAATGGCTGTTACTTATTGAAGTCCAGCTAAGACAGGAGGGAACTTTACCCTAATTTTCCTCCAGAAGCAAAACAAATTTGCCTACCCACAGTTCTATGTGGGGAAAAAAAATCAACACTATACCTTATGAGTCTTCCTTAAAACTTACTCCAAATAAGAAAAAATTGTTCCATTTTTATTTTAAACTAATGATAATGATACTCCACTGATGTCGCTCTAGCAGAAAGGTTAAAGAGGAAAGTTTCCTCTAAACCAAAATGTTCCTTGAATCTACTGGGAATTCTTAAAGCTAGATACTAATATGTCCTGTAATTAAGAAATAATGAGCTTTGCATCATGATTTATTTCCAGAGATTTCGAGTCAACGCTGAGAAGCTACTGTTTAAATTATTACAGTGCCCAATGGTAAAAACTCCTAGAAATCCTCAGAGGTCATTTTTAAATAAACTTGCATTTCAGCAAAAATAAAGTTAAATGAAGATACCCTTCGTATCTTTTCCTTCCGCCCAAAGTAAAGGAACCAGTCAGCAGGCAGATGCAAAGTGATACTGTAGGGAGGAGAGAGGGAGTGGAGAAGAGAAAGAGAAAGAACAGTAATGGGGAAAGCATTACTTACCCTGAGGTCTTTGGGTAGTGTCTCCGGCTAGATCTGCCCCTCTGAAGTCCAGAGCCCTTCCATTTCCATTCCTTAGGGAGCCTACAGTTAACTGAACAGTAAGAAAAAGAAAGAATGACAAGGTCAGAGGCCCTGATTAAGATACTTCTCAGCTGCCCTGAAGGATTAACAATGACTGCACAGGGCAGGCGGGGGAAGCCACTGTTCACTCATAAGAAGCTGAAATTTAGCCGATTCAAGCAGCTCTTATATGCAACAGTTAAGAGCACAGGCTTGTAAACAAGACCACTTATTAGCTGTGTAAACTTGGGCAGTTCACTTGATCTCTCTGAGCCTCAATTTCTTCAACTGTAAAATGTGGCTAAGGATTCCTCCTTTAATGGACTGTGTGTGTCAATGTAGAAAGAACTCTGGCGCTTACCACATTTCCACTTTTTTTAATTTTATATTTTGTGAGCTGAATTGGCCTCAACTAATCTTCAAAGCTTTCAAAGTAGCTTCTAGAAAGAAGACAAAGGAGGGAGATCACAAAACCCTTGGCCTAATTTGGGACACCATGACACGGGGGAGATCTTGTGTGGTTATGAAAGCCCTGAACTGGGGAGGGGGTATTTTACTTGAATAACACAAAATTGGGATGGAGAAAACAATTATAAAATCATAAATATGGCAAATAAGAAGATCATGAAGTTCTGTTTTACCCTAATTAATGTCAAATATATTTTTCTGTCATCCCCTAACAAGAAAATCACAGATATTGAGAAAAACAAAATTGGATCTTTCTCACTAAACTTCACACCCAACAGAGGTAAAACAGCCCACAGAACTTCAGATTTTGAAGGAAAATGTTAAAAATCATATTTTTATGTAATAATTTTTATCACCTTCTGGGAATATAATAATGAATAAAGAAAGTATGGTTTTTCTTTGCTTCATGGATCTGACAGTCAAATGGAGGAAGAGAATCATACATATATAGTCACATAGATAAAAAAAAAATTTTTAAATATAGTAATTACTCTAAAGGGACAGTGTGATTATTTAAAGGTATTCTGATTTAGACTAAGAAGGGCTCTCTGGAGAAATGCAATTATATTTCTTCCCGCTCCTCAGCATGGACTCTTCCAGAGCCCACACTTGAGTAAAATGCCAGGCACAGTCGTTTATTTAGTAGCAGACATGAGAGATAGGGAGCAAGAGAGCCAATACAGGGCTACTTTATACAATGTGTTGCCATTCCAGACAACTGCATGGTCAGTCCCATAGAGATAGCTGAGAAATTTTAGGAAATGCCTCTGTGTCCCATCTGCTTGAGGGAAGAAAAGAGAAAGCATTTGTCTATGGGCTTCTGACCCACATTAGCCCAACACTGTTCCATGGAGGTCCAACTTCCCCAAATTCTGGGTTGCCCATGACCGAGTGCCTGTAATTAACGGCCAACCAGGCCTGCCTGTTCCTGCAGCAGAGAAGTCCCTGGAAAAAACAAGAAGTATGGGAGTATGTGCTTTAGACAAGGCTCTGTCGCTCGCACCTGCCTAAGTGGGTCCCTGAAGCAGGAATTAGAGTGAAGGCCAAGAAGGTCTGACATGGAGCTTAAATAAGAGGGCTCTGATGCATCCCAGGTCTCACAGCCATCCTACATTCCATTCCAGATTTGTCTTCCAGAAAGTTTTTATCACGGCACTTCCAACTGTAAAAACCTGCTAGTGGCTATTATCATCTCCTAAAAAAAGGCCAAACTCTTCAATACAATACTCAGGCCTTCCCTACTATTTTTACATGACTCTCTCCCATAAACCACACTTGTCTTCACTTGCACCTACACGTCCCAAGATTAGAGAATATGATATGAGTCTTCTACATATCACATTCCAAAAATACTTGTGAACTACGACACTTATGCTATAGAAACTAGGATACATATAATACTTAAGTAACATACTCATCATAACCACAGTTGTTTTTAGCTTGATTAAAAAAATTTTTTTTCAAGGACTATGTTAGACATGCCAGTCAGGATCTATACCACAGTCAATCGTTTTTGAGCAAAATTGACTAGATATTATTAGTAGATCCAGGGATACTGAATACCATGGAACCCAGGGGCAGGCCCCTGTTCCAAGGCCGATGACTCCACTGCAAGTATAAACTCAATGAGAGAGAGACATCTGAGAAGATTTCCAAGGTCCTGATTAGGCTAACCAGGTAAAAAGTGTTACATTAACCACATTACATGAGGATCACCTTTGAGGACTTTCTTGAGTTTGTGTTACTTGTGGGAACCTAGGCAAAGATACTGCGAGACAGGAATACAGGGCTTCAGACAGACTCTGGAGAGGTCTGAACATATAGAAGGATATAGAAGAGCTTTAGGGAAAAATAGAAATGTATAAAACTGATGAAGGAGAAAGGTAAGAATGAAGAAGACAAGCCAAAGATAGACTTTTGAGTAACATCAACGTTTGAAATGTAGCTAGAATCACAGGAGTTCATGAAAAAAAATCATGGCTAATATATCTTGTCAAGTCTTTAACTGTATCCAACGGCAGAGAAATATTGTGATATAATAAAATATGAAGTAGCCATTAACAATGATATTTCAACAAAGTCTTCATGATCTGAGGAAGCATTCGGGGCATAATAGTAAACAAAAGGGCAAAATCCCTGTACTTCCATTCCCCTCCCAACTCTTGTACGTATAGGTAAAGAGAGGGATGGAGGGAGGCCCTTGGTAAAATAAAGAGACGAAAACATTTATGTTGTTCTCTTTCCTGAGACATATTTTTTAAGTTTTCTAACAACAGCATATTTCCCTTTATAATTTAAAAAAATGAATTGAAAATTGTAATTACAAAAAATGCATCATACATTTGTGCAGAATGAAAAGCCAGCTGTGTTAACAGGAAAAAAGAATCTGAGAGTCAGGAATATCCCAGCTCTAAGTTTATCTCTGGCAGGTCTTTGTGAGATCAGAGAGGTTTATCTTATCCCTGGCATCCTCTCCTCACCTTATACTCTAGGGAACCAGAATCATTGGAGAAATAATCAGATGCCAGCTACTCAGTTTAAGAAGGAAATGTATCAGGGACCACAGTGAAAACTTCCAGGGCAAACCCATCATTTTAGGTCATCGTGCATTTCAGTTACATAAACTCAATAAATATCATGCCGATGTTCGTTCAGATGCAGGAGCACTTTCCCCCTAATGCTGTTAGCGTATTTCCTGGATATTAATAAGCATCACCACATTTCATATGAACTAAATAATATGAGCTTCATTTTTAAACAAGTTACAAAACCACAAATTAGCAATTTGCTGGAGAATGTAGACATTTAGAAGTTTCCTGTTTTGGCTTTTGCACCAAGCCCAAAAGAGATGAAGCTGATTAAACATCATGCCCCCTTTCCAACCCACAAGTTCCTGCTAGCCGGTAAGCACCTTGCTATCCTCTCTCTCATGCTTCTTCAAATTCTAAACCTTTTCATCCTTCCATTACTATTAGCTGATAACATTCTTTTAATCCGGTAGCATTTGGGCTGTCTGAGTCTTACACTTAATTTTGAGTACTTTGAATATATAAATGCTCTTCTATAATTACCTTCCAAAATTCTCAGAGGACTGGACAATAGAATGTTACATTCCCAAAGTCTATTTCCTGTTTTAACAGTGAAGGTCAAAGTCCTCATTTTATTTCCTTTCTAGAGCTTTGTCCACTTCAGATAGAGGAATTATATTTTTCTTCTCGACATAAATCTAGGAACATTGCAACTGTTGCCAGGAAAAATAAATTACAGTTTTAAGCTGCAAATCTGTAGGTTTAAAGGTTCACCTTCCTTCAGCATTATTTTAAAGGAAAAATACTATATTTCAGCCAGCAGAGGAGACAGGTTTTTGGGTCTACCTCCTGCTATTAAGTTCAGTTCTCTCTTTTGGAATGCCTAAAGGAATCTTATGATTCTTTCCAGCAAAGACATATAATTTAAAATCCTTGGACACTAGCCTCAACAAATAGTAAGGTGACTGAAGTATGGGTATGTCATTCTTTCTCAAAACCACTTCCGTGTATTTTTATACTCTCTCTCTTTCTCTCTCTCTTCAACTCATGGCCAATTACACTGTGCATACAACCTTGCTATAAATATTGAACTGGAAATACAAAACCTGAATTTTCTTTTTAAATCTAGTCTTTTTCAATTGCGATGCCTTTCCAAAATGCAGTTTGGAAAGGCAATATTGTATCAGATTTTGTGTTCTTTCTAGAGAAACTACTACTATGTTGGATTACAGTAATCAGAACTGAAATATATTCTCAAATACACACAAACCTCTTTGACATGAATTATGGGGGGGCGAGAATCATGTTTGCAATGTGCGATTTTTTGCTCAAATATATCTTACTTGAAGAGTATTTTCTAGCCTAAAATACCTTAAACATATGTGTAGGAGCTTAATCCTCACAAGCATTGAACATTCTGCATCAATGGTTGTGAGGATTAAGGATGTCTGACTTGAGAGGAGGAGGCAAGATGGTGGAGAAGTAGGGCTCTCCGTACATTTCACTCACCCCCATCTCTCAAACGGAGAAGGCCTGAAGCCATAGGAACCCTTACAGAATCCAGGAGTTTGGGAGGAAAAGGAGACAGAGTCTGCTGAGAAAACAACCTTATAGCATGAGTGCGAACTGGAGAAGATAAAAACAGGTTGGGGCCCGGAGACATGGACGGCAGGGAGGGAGCCCCATGTGCAAGGAGCCACAATGAGTTGAGGGGAAAAGAAAGAATAGCTGAAACTGCTCAAAGAACTGTCCCTGGAGAAGAGAAAAACCTCAGCTTGGTGCAGAGAGCGATCTGGTTTCCAGCTGTGGTGCTGACTTTGAGCTGGACACCCCAGTCCCAGGCGGCGGCAGGAGAAACTGCTCATCTGCTCTACAGCTCAATCCAAAGGGGAAGCGGCAGGGCCTGAAGCCGCTCTGTTGCTCTTCCGGCTCAGCTCGATCCCCAGTGGAGAGGTGGCTGGCTTGGAACTGCCCAAAAGGGTCTGCAGGTCTATATTTCAGGCGGTATCAATAAAGTGGGCGGACTAAGATCTGGAAACGAGGCCTGGCTTGGGACATAGAACACAGCCCACCTTGGTTATACTCGCTGCACACGGAGATCGGACCCAAAAGAGTGATTTGCAACACTTGGTTCTTGAGGGGACTGGGGCATCGCCATTTTTCTCCTCACAACCAGAAGGGTGAGAAGTCAGGGAGCCGCCCACAGCCCACGAGATGCAGTGGAGGCTAAGACCTGCCTATACCAAACCACAGCCATCACACCCATCCCCGCTAGAGAGATGCTTTTTTTTTTTTTTTTTTTTTTTTTTTACGGGAGCCCAGGCAAGACCAACATGGATGCACTGCCATGATTAATTCTATATCAATTCTTTCTATTCAGATATATTTTCCCTTTCTCATTCGTATCCCTCCCCTCTGCTGGACTGTGCATTCTGGTCATTGGTTTGCTTAACCAGTCACATTTAATCCATTCTCCAGATGTATATTCTATACCTCCACCACTACCTTTCTATCTCTCTCTGGAGTAATCAGACTATATAGTTTCTCTGAGTAACATTATCTTTGTTTCTTTCTCCTCGCNTTATACTCGCTGCACACGGAGATCGGACCCAAAAGAGTGATTTGCAACACTTGGTTCTTGAGGGGACTGGGGCATCGCCATTTTTCTCCTCACAACCAGAAGGGTGAGAAGTCAGGGAGCCACCCACAGCCCACGAGATGCAGTGGAGGCTAAGACCTGCCTATACCAAACCACAGCCATCACACCCATCCCCGCTAGAGAGATGCTTTTTTTTTTTTTTTTTTTTTTTTTTTTTTGNCGTGGTCATTGTCCAATTTCGCTTCCTCCCTGCCCTGTAATTTCTCTCTTTGTATATGCTCTTCCATCAGCACTGCATACACCCTGCTCTTTATTTGTAGCTGGTAATTCTCATGTTATGCTTTTAGACTGTCCTTTGTCTTTTGGGTTTTTTCTTTTCTTCTTTTTATAATTTTTATTATTTGTTTTTCCTCCTTTATTTCCATCTTTTTTTCTTTTTCCCTTTCAGTTTGTTTGTTTTGTCCATGCATTTGTGTACTTTGTTCTCTGTCTGTTTTATTTTCCAAGGCTACCTCAAGAAACAAGCCAAAGTACACATGGTGGAGAGTCCCAAATACCACTACGAATAGGAAAATAAAATAACCAAAGTCTCAACAAGAGAGACCAAGAGACACCATTCCTGAACATACAGTCCCTGGACAGTCAAAGAGCCTTCTTTAATTCATCAGTACTCACAGGTGCAGAGTGCATAACAAGCTTTTAAAACTAGAGAGAGACAGAAAGCTAGCCAAAATGACCAAACGGAAGAACTCTCTTCTAAAGAAATTCCAGGAAGAAATGACAGCTAAAGAACTGCTAAAATAGATATAATCAACATAACTGAAAAAGAATTTAGAACAATAGTCAAAAAAGTAATCACTGGGCTTGAAAAAGGCATGGAAGACATCAGAGAAACTACTGCTACAAAGACTATGGAGCTTAAAAATAGTTGTGATGAATTAAAAATTGCTATAAATGAGGTACATAATAAAATGGAGGCATCCAATACACAGACTGAAGAGGCAGAGAGGAGAATAGGTGAATTAGAAGGCACAATTATAGAAAAAGAGGAAGCCTAGAAAAAGAGAGTTAAACTGATTCAGGAACACAACACGAAAGGAGAGTTCTAGAGCTGAGTGATACAATCAACAGAACAATATCCATATCATAGGAATTCCAGAAGAGGAAGAAAGAGGGAAAGGTGCTGAAGGAGTCCTTGAACAAATTATAGCTGAGAACTTCCCCAATCTGGGGAAGGAAACAGACATTGAAATCCAAGAGGCACAGAGAACTCCACTCAGATGTAACTTGAGGTGATCTTCTGTATGACATATCATAGTGAAACTAGCAAAATATAAGGACAAAGAGAGAATTCTGAAAGTAGCGAGGGATAAAAGGACCTTAACATACAAAGGGAAACTTATTAGAGTGGTTATAGACCTATCTACTGAAACTTGGCAGGCCAGAAAGGAATGGCAGGAAATCTTCAATGTGATGAACAGAAAAAAAATATGCACCAAGAATCCTCTATCCAGTAAGCCTGTCGTTCAGAATAGAAGGAGAGATAAAAGTTTTCTTTTATCCACTGATGAATGGATCAAGAAGATGTGGTATATTTATACAATGGAATACTATATGGCAATCAGAAAGAATGAAATCTGGCCATGTGTAGCAACATGGATGGACCTTGAGGGTGTTATGTTGAGCGAAATAAGTCAGGCAGAAAAGGACAGATAACCATATATTTGCACGTATAGGAGGATTAGGAGGAACTTAACTGAGGTCCATGGGGGAGAAGAAGGGGAAAAATAGTTGGGGAGAGGGAGGGAGGGAAACCATGAGAGACTCTTGAATGCAGAGAACAAACTGTGGGCTGATGGGGGTGGAGGAGTGGGGAAGGGTGATGATGGGCACAGAGGAGAGTACTTGTTGGGATGAGCACTGAGTGTTATGTGGAAACCAACCTGACAATAAACTATTTAAGAAAAATAAGGCAAAAAAAAAGATGTCTGACTTTATTCAAAATGCAGATGTCTGAACAAAGCCATCCGCTTCAGAGAGAATCAGAGTTGTTCTTATAAACATGCTGCTCCACTGTCCTACTTGCAATCAAATCACTGATAAGAGAACAAGGAAGTTGAAAATAACCATGAGAAAAGAACTTGAAGTTACAAACTGTGGGGTTGTAGGGTTGGTCTGAGAGGACAGAGAGACATACCGAAATGGTCTAGGTAAGAAGCATCCAAAGGCATTAGCTAATAAGTAGAATGAGTGGTTTAGATTTCTGAAATGAAATACTAATACTATGCAGCCATAAAATAAATAGGTAATGAGAAGAGGATATTTTTCTCCCAACACTGTTCAATTTGAAACTGGGATATCAACAGTATGGGGAGCATGATCCCGATAAAGTCAAAACAAAATAAAAAGCTATCTGTGATTACTTATGGGAGGTAGGATTATGGGATACTACAATATTTGTTCACCGCTACATCTGAAATAAGCACTTCGTAAATTACTTTCATCTTCTATCCAGCTTCTTTCATTTTCCATGATAAAAAACTACCTTTGCACCAAAAAAAAAAAACAAAAAACAAAAAAAAAACTACTTCAAAACATACTTGTTTCTGAAATGAGACAATAGTGGTAGATGATAGAAAATGGATGGCTCAGTGAATGGCTCAGTGATTTATAGCTGCTAGATAATTCTTCCCCCTCTGAGGTGTACATCTAGATCAAGGGGGATTACAAGGGAAGAATCAAGGAGATTTTCTTAATCCATCCAACAGCTTCTGATCTTGAAGACTGTATGGACAAGTCTCCATTAGCACAGCACCAGAGAGCAGTAGAGAGAGCATATTCAGGCTGAGATCATATGGATAACGGAGTTGTTATGCCTAGGGAATTATCTTCCTAATTATCACCTTAAAGCGGCAAGTCAATTATTTTTCAGGTATAGAACACACAATAGCATCATAGCTAACCCTATCAGCCAAGGAGACTTCTCAAGTGAGAGAAGTTCTCAACCTCTAGTTGGAATATTCCACTGGGCTCTGTGTCTTTGTAAAGCTGTAGCCCTGGGAAAGGAATTCGTTGTTGTTGTTTTTTTTGTTTTTTTTTTTAAGGTTTTATTTATTTCTGAGAGAGAGAGAGAGGCAGCATGAGCAGGTTAGGGTCAGAGAGAGAGGGAGACAAAGAATCTGAAAGTAGGCTCCAGGCTCTGAACTAGCTGTCAGCACAGAGCCCTATGTGGGGCTCAAACCTGTGAGATCATGACCTGAGCCAAAGTCGGACGCTTAACCGACTAAGCCACCCAGGCGCCCCATCTTGNCCTCCCCTGCTCATGCTGTCTCGATCTCTCTCTCAAAAATAAATAAAAATATTTTTAAAAAAGAGTCTGGGTCTCTGCCATTGAATAACTGCCTGCTAATATTGTTTATGGAAGTTACTCTTACTGTGAAGGAGAGCTTGAGCCTGGTGGTCTTCATTATTCCACCCAGGAGAATAGGCTGTGCACCTCAATGCATCATGGGTGGTCCAGCATGCCTGTACTCACTCCATCAGGCTACTTCCAACATCTCTAGGTGAGTTTTATACTCCTCATGGTCTTTTGTAGATTATTTGAACCCCGGGCAGCCCTGTCAGGAGAGTGGGGCCTCTTCTACTTTTTCTGCATCTCCAGACCCTCCTTTGTTCATGGGCATTACACCTTGTTTAATGCCCACAGTTTGTCTTGACAATCCAGCCTCTCTCTTCAGCTCTCTATTGTAAAATCAGCTAATTAACAACCTTAATTCCATCTGCAAACTTAGTTACCTTTGGCCAGGTAATCTTACATATGTACAAATTCCACAGATTAGCACACAGATGTCCTTGGGGATCTCATTCTGCCTACCACAGATGTCAGTTCACACATTCATAACTCTCAGGAAACTCCAAGCAGAACAAATAGGAAGAAAAGCATACCTGGGAACAAAAATCACACCTAGACATCAAATACTGAAATATAATAATTTCTTTAAGTGTTAGAAGCGGCCACGGGAGTGAGGGGCAGGATACATTTTGTATATGGAAACAACCAAGAAAACTGTGAGCAGAATTTTAATCAGAAAAAATATTAGAGAATAGAAGACAATGGAAATGTACTAAAAGAAAAGCAAACTAGAATTTTGTATCAAGTGAAAATACCACCCAAAAATAAAGGCCAAATGCTTTTTGTATTCAGAGAAGACAACTAAATCATTTTTAATGAACTTGCACCACAAGAAATATTTTTTTAAAAATATTATTTGGCTGAAAAGAAAGTAATAGCAGATAGCAACTTGGTGATGCAAGAAGGAATAGAAAACAACATAAAGAGCAAATAGGTCAGTAAATATCAAGAAAACTTAAAAAATATTCTTAATATATGATTTCAGAAATTGAAAAACTACTGATTCTTCAAATTAAAAATAAT
This sequence comes from Crocuta crocuta, assembly GCF_008692635.1. Taxonomy (NCBI): domain Eukaryota; kingdom Metazoa; phylum Chordata; class Mammalia; order Carnivora; family Hyaenidae; genus Crocuta; species Crocuta crocuta. The sequence goes on from NW_027530640.1 coordinate 16,824,144, forward strand.
ATAGTAGCATAATACGTGGTTTAAAGAATATTTAAAAATAAAATATCTGACAAATTGTTTCCATAAATAATCCGGGGAGTGAATGGAGCATACATTTGTAACATTCTTACGCTGGCAAAGAAGACTATTTTGTAGATGTTGATAAATCAAAGATGGCTATTGTAATCTTTAGAATCACTGCTAAAAATAATTAACAGAAGAAAGTATAATTTTAAGAGCCAAGAGGGACCATAAAAAGTATACTGAAAATACTCAATCCTCAAAGAAAAATGGAGACAAAGGAAGAAACAGAAAAACACAAAGTAGATGGGACTTAGAGAACTCAGAGAGATGACAGACTTAAGTGCATAAATATGTAAATAATGTGATACATGGAGTAAAGCGTCAAATTAAAAGACATTGTCAGAAGGATAAAAACATAAGACCTCAAACTATACTTCAAGAATGAACAAAAATATAGAACACTGAAAAAAAGGAAGGTAACTGGTATACCATACAGACATTAACAATAAGAAAACTGGTATAACAATCTGAATATTAGAAGCGTACTTGAAAATGAGGAGCATTATCAGAGACAATGAAAGACATTTCATAATGATAAAGAAGTCAACTGGAAAACAGAACAATCCTAAATGCAGGTATAACTGGTACAAACGCTCCCAAACATATGCAGTAGAAATGGAGAAAACTAAAGAGAGAAAGAGAGAAATCCACAAAGTTTAAGACTTGAACTCACCACCCACAAGAATGTATAAAACAGGAAGAAAGTAGATTTATCATAAAACTTGAACAACACTATCAACCAACTGATATCACTGACATTTAAAAAGCACCACATCTAATGACAGCAGAACAGACATTCTCCAGTATACAAGGAACATTCCTGAAAATCGATAAATTTTTTGCATTAAAAAAAGTCTAAGTACATTTCAAAGAATAGAAATTATGCAGACTATACTTAGAAGTTAGAAATAAATAAGAAAAAGGTATTTTGAAAATCTACAAATATTTGGAAATTAAGCAACAACTGTAAACTAGTATGAGTCAAAAAAGAAATCACAAGTAAACCAGAAAATATTTTCAGCTGAATGAAAATAAAAACATAACCTATCAAAATTTGTAGGTTATAGGTAATGTACAGGAAAATACACGCTCCCATAGGAAAATATATTCATTTAAAATGAATGTATTATAAAAGAAGAAATTTGTAGAATCAGTAATCCCTGTGTCATTCTTTAAAAATCTCGAAAAAGAATGGGTGAAATAGGTAAGTAATAGGGATTAAAGAATACACTTGTTATGAACACTGGGTGATTACTGAATTGTTGAATCACTACTGTACACCTGAAACTAATAAAACACTGAATATTAACTGTGTTGGAATTAAAAAATAATAAAGCCCCCAACTAATGTTTAAAAAATCTCAAACAAATTAATAATTAAACCCAAAATAAATGGAAAAAAGGAAATAATAAAAATAGAAATAAACTAGAAAACTAATTAGACAATATAAAAGAGTCAAAATTTGTTATTTACAACGGCTAATAAAAATTACAGATTCTTATTAGAACAGATCATGAAAGAAATGTTAATTATCAATGTCAGAAATTAAAGAGGGGACAACAATATAGAACAAATTATTAAAAATAACAATAGGGGGCACCTGTGGGGCTCAGTTGGTTAAGCATCTGACTTCAGCTCAGGTCATGATCTTGCAGTCTGTGAGTTTGAGCCCCGCATCAGGGTCTGTGCTGTCAGCTCAGAGCCTGGAGGCTGCTTCAGTTTCTGTGTCTCCCTCTCTCTCTGCCCCTTCCCCATTCATGCTCTGTCTCTCTCTGTCTCAAAAATGAATAAATGGTAAAAATATATATATATGATAAAATGTTTCATAACTTAGATGAAATGAAAAACTTGTCTTAAAAAACAAAACTTACAAAAACTATTAGTTTGCTAGGGCTTTGCCATAAAAAAATACCACAGACTAGATGGCTTGATCAATAGAAATTTATTTCCTCCCAATATGGAGGTTGAAACGCAAGATCAAGGTGATAGGATAGCTTAATTTGTTGTGAGACATGTCTGCTTGGCTTGCAGATGGTGAATTTCTGGCTATGTCCACACATAGTCTTTTTTCTGTACATATGTATCCTTGGTATCTTTTCCTCCTATAGGAAGAGATACCAGTCCTATAGGATTAAGGAATCACCCTTACGACCTCATTTAACTTTAATTACCTCTTTAAAGACACTGGCCTCAGAAACAGTCACACTGGGGGTAAGAACTTCAACATATGAATTATGGGGAGACACAATTCAGTCAATAACATTGACAAAACAAGAAAGAGAAAATCTCAGTTGCCTTATAACTATTAAAGAATGTCCATTTTCAATTTTAAAATGTTCTGTTCCTTAATAGGCATGTATGTTGCATAGAATTGTACAATTACTATCTTTACATGTCACTACATGTAAATTATAGCTAAAATCATGACTGTTTGAGAGGTCCCAATTTCTATTATCCCTAAGGTTAAATCTACACCTATCCTTATTCAGTGTGGTGCCCAAAGACAACACAGTTAGCTTTTATGCTTAAATTACTGCCTGTTGGATTTCTTTCCTTCCCACATGAAAAGGTATATATTCAAATCCAGAGAACCATTACTTTCTTCCTCTATTGTGTTGCCCTCCCTCCAGATTTGGAGAAATGTATATGATATGTTTTACCTCTGGTGTGTCTCTTCTTGATTATAAGTACCTCTTACCAACAAGTCAAAGCCAGAAATGTGGTCATTCCTCTCTTCCCCAACATTTAATCCATCCCCAAGACTTACAACCCTACTTCCTAAATGTCTCGCTAAGTCATCAAAATGTACCAATTTTGAGGATATATCAAGTATTCTTATTACTTAATTTGAGAGACATAATTTTCAGGTAGCAGGATTTATTCCATATCCAATAAATTTCCTGTGGATTACTTCCCTGTTCACATTAAGTTTCCCTGGTTGCTCTTTGTCCTGTGGATTCCCCACCCAATTGATGTGAAAATCCTGGAATCTATGAGGCTAAGATGGGAGCATTTTCTATTTCCAGAAGCATCAAATGACCTACCTTGCAATTGTACTATGTTCATTTATTACTCTGACTCACTGAAAAGACACAATTTTCACGTCTGGGCATAGAAACATCAACTACAATAATTAAATTTGATTATACTGAGAAGATTAACATTTCAATCCTTAGCTGGAAGATGAGATGAAAGGTAAGGGACTTGATCGGGTGAGGAAGCCAGCTTTCAAAATTTGTACAACCTGCACACAAGATAAATTCAGCAAACATTACTATATGATGACTGTACCAATGCTACAAAATGTAAGCACTCATAGTTTTTGGTCCTGGAATAGTCAGCCTTACAATGGACAGACACAAAATAACACCACAAATTACTATAAATGGCATGACATGTATTCAAATACTTAATACTTGTTTGTTCAGAATACGGCACTGCAGAGGTAAATTGGGGTGTGGTAAATAGCATGAGCTCTGGAAACAGATGACTTCAGTTTAAAGTCCCATTCTACTCCTATGAAACAGTGGAACTTTAGATATGTGACTTAAGCTTTGGACTTTAATTTCCCATCTGTCAAAAGAGCTGTGGACCTGAGAGGATTGAGTTATATACGTATGTTATATATTTTTATATGTACATAGAACATATTTAAAATGGTAACTGAAACATTGCAAGTACAACATAATTTTTAGATAGGTGGGTAGGTAGTAGATAATTTTTCTAAGGAAATGTTAAATTTTCATAATATTTATATTTTAATTTTCTATAGAATTTTCCCTTACCCTTTGTGGGATAAGGATCTGTGAAGATCTCACAAAGGGCAACCATGTCAAGAGGGTTCCAAAGTATGAACTAACAGTCAGTCAGGTAGAGAGGATGGGAGGAAGAGAGATACGATCTGAGGGAGCAGCATCTCCTGGAGAGTTCTGAGAATGCTAGTGTTGCCTGGACACAAAGCATCTGGGACAAAGAAGAGAGTAGCAGTAGCTGATGCCAGAGAGGGAGATTAAAATCAGCTCATCAGATCACAGAGGAAATTGTTTCCCATGCTGAAAAATGTGCACATTATCCTACATTATCCTAAAGGGCAAGGGGAATCCCTGAAGCACTTTAAAGTTTGGGCTCATAATTGTACTTTAGTAAAAATCATTCTGATGGGGAATGGACTGAAGAAACATTAGAGAGGATAATCCTGAATTATTTTTTTCTTGAGTTCTACTGTAAGAAGGAGACAGTAGTACTAAGAAAGAGCTTTATTTGTCTTTCAGATGTTGTTTCCTGGATAAAAAGGAAGAACATGATTTGCTGTCCTTCTCTCTGCTTGTCTGAAGCCCTCCCCATCCTCCAGCCCTCCCATCTTGACCACCTACCAAAAACACTGAAAAAATCTGATGTAACCAACTGATCAACCATCTAAGCCAGAGACTGAGAGGAAGAAAGGCAGCCCTGTGGACAGTGGTATGGAGGGTATAGAACCAAAGCACCTCAGGATGGAAAGAAAGAGTGAAGGGCCCAGACAGGAAGATGGAGTATTGGAAACAAATCACTCAAAGGGGGGAAAATGTTTTGTAGCATCTTCTGGGTACATGTGTGTGATTGATAGTCTGAAAGGAATGGGCCCATATTTTTCCCTTCCAAATATTAGGAAGAAAGCTAATGGATTATTGATTTTGAACATAAATATTTAACATCACTGTGACCAGTGCTCTGAAGAAAACTAACATGCATATTTGGGGACCCATTATGAAAACAACTGTGTCCTGGGGTATTGAGGGAAGGCTTCGTCCAAAAAGTGGCCATGAAACAAGTTCTCAAAGTTGAAGTTATCGGGAAAAGAATGTGGGGAAGGTGGTCATAGACAGAAACAACAACATGTATAAAGGGGTTGATTTTGGAAGGGGCTTGATATTCAACGGTTTCCTGAACACTGGAGTGACAAGAACATGGTAAGTAAGAGGGACAGTGGCACATGTGAGGATGGAGAAGTAATGTTTGGCAGGGTGTGAAGTCACAACCTTCTAATATAGAGACTATGGGATGCAAGCATTTGGGTATAAGATTATTAAATTCAAAGGAATCACTGCCTATTTTTGACCACTTTCCATGTATTCTAGATGGAGTACAATTATTGTTTATTTTCTGTGAACATCAAAGGCTATACATATAGCAAGAGAAGAATGGGGTAAGACCCCATCTTTCTCCATAGCTCTGTTTCTAAGCAGAAATTTTATTTGCACTGCTAAAGAATCTCTATACTAGGTAGGGAGATTAACAAGCAGTGCAGCAGAAATGCGAGAGTCATTACTGCTGATTAAATGATAATTTTCTAGAGAGATATTATGCATCAGAAAAGAAAATAATGAGGATCACTTGAATTTATGGACCTGTGGCAGCTGGGAGAAGTTCTCTCATCTGCTCGTGAACAGCTTCTATGCCAAGTATTTGAAGGGATTATATAGATGCCTGCGATAGGCACAGACTTAGAAGTTAAAAAGTGGGCACCTTGGCAAGGAAGCTCACATCATTGCTATCAGCCTGCAGGAAGTAATAAATAACACTAGTAAAGACAATAAAAAGCATTTGCATATATATTCTAGTCTATCAATTACTTTGAGTCAAGATGAGGGAAAAAGAAGACAGAGCTGAGTGCATAGAATGGAGTAAAGAGGAAGGCTTAGCTTGACATATGGAAAGCAGTGGAAATCAGAGTTCAAGGAAGTCGAGTTTGACACAGAGAGTGTCAGTCATTATCCAGTGCGTTATTTTGCTAGAACCGCCATAATGAAATGCCACCAATAGGGCAGCTTAAACAAAAGAAATTTATGCTTTTACTTTATGTGTATCAACTCACCCCCTTGTAGATTTACTTGGCTTGAAGCTCCTTTTCAGCTTCCAGGCACCTTTCCCCAGCCCTCCATCCTGTCAGTTTTCTTTACAACAGGTGGCCACAGGTATGATCAATTACTAAACTACTTATTTGCATAAAACCTCATATGGGAAGTCTGTCTTCCCCACTTACACTACTTAACCTATCTAGGCATATGTTTCCTCAGCTGGGCATTGGGACTCATCATAGTACGCAGCCCATACATATAGAGTTAAATGAGTGGATGCAAATAAAGTACTTTGCACAATTCCTGGCACAAAGTAACATTCAGTATATGCCAATTTTTATTGTTAGGAGGAACAAAAAGAGGTAGAATCTACATAACACATGAAGAAATCACTTGAAAGTGGGATAAAGGTAAAAATCAGAACATTTTCTTAATGATTGATTCAGCAAACATTTGGTGATTAGCTCCTCTCTTGCTCTCAAATGTCATTTTGGTTTAGATACGGGTTTCCTTCAAAAGGTCTTTAAGGAAATTGGTGGAAGCACATTGATCACAAAAGAGCATTGGTTAAAAGTGCTGGTGTGGTCCTGGAGATCAAATGTGCCTGGGTGACTCAGGTGGTTTAACGTCCAACTTTGGCTCAGGTTATGATCTCATGGTTCATGAATTCGAGCCTCCTGTCAGGCTTTGTGCTGTCGGCTCAGAGCCTGGAGCCTGCTTCGGACTCTGTGTCTCCGTCTCTCTCTGCCCCTCCCCTGCTTGTGCTGTGTCTTTCTATCTCTCTCAAGAAGAAATAAACATTAAAATTCTGTAAAGTTCCCCTTTCAGCTTACTCTGTCATCTTTGTGCATGTCCATATGGTCAAAGTGTACATATTTAATATGTGAAAGATTATGATGGAAAGCAACTCTCTCTTAAAGAAGGGGTCCAGAGGAGAATCACTCAAATATTGGTACTCTCTAAAATCATCCAGACCAACAAGATTCATTACATAAAATGCTATCCCTGATATTAATAGCATAGTTATCCTACCCTCTCTGTCAGATAATGGTAAATTATCAAAGTCCTAACTCTTAAAAATATCAGCTCAATTTCTTACTTATTTACAAAGGATTACTTGACTCATCTAGTGGGTTCATTAATGCTTGTAATTCTATCACAAAACTCTTTCCACAATAGTAAATGTTCCCATTTGCCAGTGTGATAGATTTCATGTCTGGAAGATATGATGGTATAACTCTCAGGAAAAAAAAGTTGATACAAAATTGGCATGTTGTGGGAACTCAGTATATATTTGTTGAATTAATGAAACAGAAATAGCTCTTAGGGCAACTCTGCAGGTTAATGGTCATTTCCCCATTTTACAAATGCAGGAGTTCACATTGGTAAAGTGTACCAATAGGGGAAATGAAGCCCAGGTCTTCCTGATACAGAAGCCACCCCGAGCCTGGTCAACTCACTTGCATGGAATGATAAGAACGGTGGAAGGAACTTGGAGGAGTCTGGGCTCAGCATACCTGCTCTGTGCTGCCCATCAGTGGCACTTGCCACAGAGCACAGTATGTATCTCTTTCCTGCCTGTAACCCTCACCAGGCTGCATGGGTCACTTCTTTCCAAGCACTAGCTTGGGACTTACCAAGTGTTTGGTAAATTTTGTTGAGTGGTGAGAAGCAATAAAAGCTTTGTGGCTATTGAAAGAAAAATAGTAAGATTACATATAGTACGTGGAGCCAAAGAGTAATTGTGACTTTACACATGTTTTAAAATGTGAATATCCACCTTATGGATCTAATGCACAGCAAATATGTTTTGGGTCACAGAATATACGCCTTTTATTTGATGGCTTATCATTTGTCCCCAAAACTTTAGAGTGCTGCTCACCTTATACAAAATTAAACCCTCCCACTCATTCATTTCTTCAATAATGTCATCCCTTTCTTCACTTCAGGGTGTCTCTGGGGTTCCCCCAGGATTTTACCCCTCTCCTATGTCCCTTTACTTCTCCATCTTCCAACTTCCCACGAGAACTCACAACCGCGCCCATAGCATCAGCTGCTGATACAGTGAACATCACCCTAGAGGCTCAGATTCCCTGTACTGCTGAAGGACTTATTCTTCCAGCTTCTGGCAGGGCTGGCAGCCAGTAAACCTGAGCTTCAGAGCCCCCAGTGTGGTCAGTGGAAACCTGTTTTGAGTCTACATTGCACACATGTTCTCCGACCACCCTACCCTTGTGGCCTACTTTTCTCACACAGGTGTTGATCTTAGGACACTCCTAATAAAATTCCTGCACATGAATTTCCATCTGACATTCCACTTCTGGAGAGCCTCTGAGAACTAATTGATTTACAGTTGAGTCTCCTTTGACAAGCCCCAAAATCATCTGCCTGCCTATTGACCATCTTTCATCTAGGGTCCCTTAATCACCTGAGACTCTACCTTCCTTCCCAAACTGAACTCATTTCATTTTCTACATCTTTAGACTCTGATATTCCCTTGAATTATCCTTCTTAAGGAATTTCACCACCAGTATTTAAGCCTCCCAAGCCAGAGTTGGTGCATTAGTTATCTATTGCTGCATAACAACATCGCCACCAATTTAGCAGCTGAAAACAGCAAGCACTTATTACCTCACAGTTTCTGTGTCTCAGGAGTAACAGCAACAGCTGAGTCCTCTGCCAAGCTACAGCCAGGGTGTTGGCCAGAGACAGAACACCATCAGAGTGGAAGGATTCACTTCCAAGCTCATGTAGTCATTGCAAGAGTTCAGTTCTTTACAGGCTGCAGGAATGGTGGGCCTCAGTTTCTTAGTGGCTGTTGGCAAGAAACTCAATTGATCTCAGTTCGTCTCCATAGGCAGCTCATAATATAACAGTTTGCTTCTTAAAAGTCATCAGGGGCAAGAGAGTTCTAGCAAGACAAGTAGTACAATCCTATGTAACATAATCACAGAAGTGACATGCCATTACCCTTGCCATATAGATGGCTAGATGCAAGTCACAGGTGCTGGCCTTGGTCATGAGGAGTGGCCCACAGAAAGGTGTGACACCAGAAGGCAAAATCATGTGGCCACCTTAGGATATGTCCATGACTTGGGCTATATTCTGTTTATTTTAGCCTCACCTAAAGGCACTCTTTATCAATAAAAATAAATACCTTCTGTGATGCTTATGGTTCTTGCCTTTCTGGGATATTTGACCTAAAGTTCAGAAGGAAAGTAAGAAATCCAGAAATCTTCTCAAGTTAGGAATGAATTTTAGGAGGAGTGGGAGAAAATGTGAACAGAGATGGCCCTACTCTCTCTTATCCAGAGCAACACTGCAGCAATGCGACCTAGTAGAGTGTGCATGGCAACAGGAGAGCTCTCTTCAAATTATCCAAAGCATTTACACCATAACATGGGTTACTCACAACATAAAAAAGGAATTCTCAGTTTCTGCAGCTCCTTCCAATTCTGTCAAGCCACGTGTTGTCTTGTCCAAAAGCCTTCCAGAATATGACACCTATAAATCTGTGACCCCATTCTCATTTTGGTATCTACTAGCCATCATTCTCAGGTTTCTTTTGCCGAGCTGGCTTGAAAAGATGTCACCATCATTCTCCCTGATCTATCAGAGTCACATTCTGAGTGACAGGTATGGTAAAGTTCTGAATAACAAGACCTTTGGGACAGAAAAAAAAATGGCTTCTTTTCGATTAGGACCATGTATTGCCTGACAAGTTCCTTAAGTTGTATAAGCTTCAGTTTCCTCAGCAGCAAAATGGAGCTATAATAGCACCTTTGAATTATAAATGGGATTGTTTCCTTAATTTCTCTTTCTGCTACTTTATTAGTAGTATATAGAAATGTCTATTAATCTATCCTGTGACTTTGCTGAATTCATTTATCAGTTTGAGCAGTTTGGGGGTGGAGTCTGTAGGGTTTTCTATATATAGTATCATGTCACCTGTAAATAGTGAAAGTTTTACTTCTTTAATAGTTTAAATGCTTTTTATTTCCTTTTCTTGACTATTGTGGCTAAGATTTCCAGTACTCTGTTCAATAAACATGGTAAGACTGGACATTCTTGTCTCGTTCCTGATCTCAAAGGAAAAGCTTACAGTTTTTCACCATTGAGTATGAGGTGAGCTATGGTTTTTCATAGATGGCCTTTATTACATTGGCGTATGTTCCCTCTAAATCTACTCTGTTGAAAGTTTTTATCATGAATGGATGAGGTAGATTGCTGAATGCTTTTTCTGCATGTATTCAAATCTTGCCATTTATGACAACATGAATGGATCTAGAGGGCATCATGCTAAGTGAAATAAATCAGTCAGAGAAAGATAAATGCTATATGATTTCACTCATGTGGAATTTAAGAAACAAAACAAAGAAAAAAGGGAAACAAAAAAACAGACCCTTAACTATAGAAAACAAACTGGTGATTTTCAGAGGAGAGGTGGGTGAAGGGCTAGGTAAAATAGGTGAGGGGGGTTAAGAGTACACATACCACAATGAGCCCTGAGTGCTATATAGTATTGTTGCAGCATTATATTGTACACCTGAAACTAACATAATACTCCATGCTAATTATACTTGAATAAAATAATAATAATAGCCCTTTTTCAGTAGAGAGAGTTGAACGAGGCCTAAGTAAACAAACCATTTAGCATAGTGCTCAGCATATGACAGAACTTCACAAATGTCAGTGCCTAACATTAATACTATCATTATTGCCAAGAACAAGACTGGTTGCCAGACCGATAAAATTTCAAGGAACATCAGGGTGCCAAGTATTAAGTTTTCCTATTAATCTTCAGAACTATTGTTTAATATCACCATTCTTTTATCAAAGAAGAATATTTTTCTAAATATTTTAAACCTAAAAGGACATCATCTTGAATTAACAGATAGTCTTTTTTAAGTGGTATATATTTAGCTTTGGAGAAAAAAAACTCACTCCCCAGCAGTGATTTTTCTTATGTTGCCAAGGCATGGTGAAAACTTCATCGTGGATTTCCACTGATGATTTCACTACTGCTAGGGTTTAGCAACTGCTGGCTTAGAGGCCCAAGGTCCATCAGGCCAGCATAATAGAGCTGGTGTGACTGCCCTTCTCTATCTCAATCACTAAATGAATGATTGGCTTATCCAGCATCAATGCCTATTTTTTGTCAGGATACCTCCAATCAAACTGGGCCTCAGACTTTCAAGCTCTCTTGATTGACTCTCTGTGAACAGAACCAATGAAACTTCTCAACGACTGGTCATCTTATTTTTGCAGTAAATGGGGTTCGTGAGAGCTATTACAACTTGATGACTTTGTTTGCACCATGCTGGTCCCACCCCCATAGAGTAGGGAAACTTAAGGGTGGGTGGGGGGCTTTTAAAAAAACCTCACACATTTCAAATACAGAAACATTATGCAGTCTTTCTGGTAAATTACACTTGATTGGGATGGAAGATAAATGTCACAATTGAGAGCAATTTGTAAAAATGCAACTGGAAATAATTTCTTTGCTTGTGTTGTTAAAAAGAAATATACTCCCGGTCACAGATTTAAACAGGGTGGTGATGTATGGCATGTATTAAATGAACAATCCTGCAGCTCTATGTGACAGTTTATTTACATATATACGCGTGTGTGTGTGTGTATTGGCAGTCAAGAAATGTTTGTATTTTAATCTACTATTTCTGTCTGGATGGGAGCAGGAAGAACAGAAATGTGTTTTCTAGACTTGGCTTGCTTATAGATCCTCTTAATAACAAGATAGAACACAATTCATAAAAAAAATAGATTGAAATATTTTCTCATATATTTTTGCTGATTTTCTGGAATATACTATATAGTTTTAGTTGCAAATGATAGCAACCTAACTAAAACTGGATCTGGGGATACGGGCTAAATTAGCTTATAAAATGAAAAGATCCATGGGGTACTCTCCTTTAGAAACAGCAGTATCCACATGCAAAAATGATGAAATCAGAATTCTCCATCTCTCCATTCTGCATTCTTCCTTGTTGGCTCTGCTTTCAGATTCTCTCCAAGAAGTGGCACAACTGGTGACCAACAAATCAAGATTGTAACTTAATAGCTTCACAGCTTGAGGCTGTGAAGCTATTTTAAAAAAGCTTACTGTTTTCTTAGTCATGTAATGATTACTGGGCTCCAGCTAGGTCCAAATGTTCAACTCAGATTCAACCATTAGCCATAGAAATGTGAGGTCTCAATCATTAGAAGTGGGTCAACTGTTCACCTCTTGGACATGGAAGTAAAGTCAGTCTTCACTACCAACACCCATAGAGTCTGTAAATCGGGGAGGTAGGTCTCTTAGAGAAAGGGAAAGGTCCCACTGAGGTACAGCAGGCAGTCAGAAAGAGATGTTCCCTACTCCTCAGTGATTATTATGTTTGTTTCAGAGCTAAGTGGGATTCTGGTCTAGTAGTGCATGCTAGAACTTCTAACCCCTTAGTTATTGACCCTGTAGCATGTTACCTGTCTGGATAATGCTGTATGGTACTTATATACTACCTTACTATATTACCATGAAATAAGACAGTAATGACAGCACCTTCAAAATAAATGACTGTGAGGACCCATGAACATTTACATAATATTCTCACATAAAATGAGCAGAGATCATGTGCCCGCCCTCCATGATTAGACTCTTGTTTATGTGTTGCTTTACCGACAAGCTAGTAACTTAATAATTACAGATTATTAACTCCAAGGAGAAAAAGGCAGTATCAACATAGCAGAAAAGGCATTTGATTTAGAACTATACTAACTTGGGTTAAAATTCTAGCTCAGGTCCTCAGTAAACTAGGGCTATAAATTTTTTAAGTTAATTGAGTGTGTCGTGTTAGACAAGCTGTTTAGCCTCTCCAAACCTAAGTTTTCTCATCTCTAAGATAGGGATAAATCTATTTACCTTGCAGATTTGTAATAAGAATTAGACACAGCAGAAATTAAGTGCAAGTCTTCTAGGAATTTATCCATGGGATACAGGAGTGGAGATGCATAGGGGAGGGGAAGGGGAAAAAAATAGTCAAGGAGAGGGAAGAAGGCAAACCATAAGACTCTCATGAGAACAAAGTGAGGGTTGATGGGGTTGGGGGAGAGGAGAAATGGAGGAGGGCACTTGTGGGGATGACCACTGAGTGTTATATGGAAACCAACTTGACAATCAACTATAAAAGAAAAAAAATTAAGGGCAAGTGTCATATAGCAATGAAATAAATAATAGCTGTTATCTTTAGGAATAAGATGCTTTAATAATGATATTAAAAACTACTGAGGAAATAATTGATACTTTGGAAAAACCAGTACTGGAAAAGACAAGAACTTGTTAAAAAAAAAAAAAACAAAAAGAACAGGGAATTGAAACCAAGACACAGAAAAAAGACTGATTCTGACCTCTCAATTATAAATGTAGCACAACGCTCAACTTTTAGAAAAGACACATTGTAAGGAAAAATATATGTGTACAGAAACTGTTTAAAAAGCACTGATAGGTATTTTACTCTCATAAAATGAGGGTAAAACCCCATAGCTTTTGGCATCATTACTGGGATAGCACAGATGGAGTACAGGGATGAAACCTACCTGTACATGGCTCTGTAGAGTTTACGGTTCACATGCACAGTCTTTCACAGGAAGGAAGGCAGCTAAAGACAGTTGACACTGACTTCCACCTTTGGTCTTCAGGCATACATTTTTATAGTGGGCTTTCACTAATTCCATACTTGATCCATTAGGTTCCCTGGATTAAAACGCAGACAACCTGTGTTTGACTCCCAAGTCTGCCATTTAACAACTCTGGGACACTGGTAAAAGGACTGACCTCTGTAAGTCTGCTATCTTATCTGCAAACAATTAAAGCATAGGAGGATAACAGTGCAGAAAAGCATTAACTGTGGAGTTAGACTGCCTGAATTAGGGTCTTAGTAGCCATGACACGCATGTAAATTACTCTACCTTTGAGTTTTCTCATCTGTACTTTGGGCGTAATTAAAACACCTCTGGTGATGATCAAGTGATTTAACCACGTGATGTGTTTAGTATATTGTCTGGTATGTGGTAAGAAGTCCACAAACTCAGCTATTGCTGCTGTTAAACATAATACTCATTTTAATGACTGCTATGTGGTTGTTCTAATAGATTTTACTTTTGTTATCTTATGACCCTACTAGCATATAGTACATGCTCAATAAGTAGCCCTACAGCTTGCTCACTATGATGATCACTATCCTATCTAATCTTTTGAGTGGTAGAGTAACTATGTAGCTACTACACTGACAGTGTCTTCATAGTTAAACATACTCTTCCTAACGGTGAGCCTCCCATGCTTCTAACCAGGCATGAAATATAATCACTTTTTAGTGAAGTGAATCAAATCTTCTCTCTCAGCTTCACTATTTAACCCAAGATATCAAAGCCAAATTTTACTGGGATGAACTGACTTTCCCAAGTGTTATTCTTGACTGTCATTTGCATACATGGATTTATATATTGGAAACTCTCCTTCTGATATTTTGCTTCAGTTTTCCTCACTTTCCATTAGTTCTCCATTTAACGTTTGCCACTGGAGTGTAAGTGGTTACGAACGCGTTTGCAAATTTCTGCATTATTTACCAAACCACAGAAAGAAGATAGCTTCAAAAAGCCTTGCTTTTCATTTCCCTTGCCTCCTCATAGGGCCACAGCTATGCATCCCATCTATTACAAGTTCATTGCAGCCACCTCCAGAATCAGCCTTAAGGGGCTGCTAAACTTTAATTGGAATGAGGAAGTCAAGACCCTCTGCAGCTTTTTAAAGGACAAAGCAATGCACCTCAGTGGTTTGGGGGCTTCTCCAAACTCATGCCACCATATTAAGAGTCTCATTCCAAAGCATAAATGTCTTGGAACAATTCTCCAGAAATACAAGCAATTTGAGTGACAAACGCGAAATTACACAATTGGGGGGGAAAGACTGTCAAGCCAAAACATAGAAAGTAATGATTCATTTTAGAAAATAAAATACTCAAAGAAACATCAGGGAACTTGTTTTCGGCTGCAGTTAGCTTAATGAAATGGTTCTCTAAGTGGATGTTTATTGGAAATCTGTGTTTAGAAGGCTGGAAATAAATTCCATTTTTAAGTTATGCTTTTTTTCCCCCCTCTCCCTCTGCATTTGCTGGCCCATTTTATTCAAAGCTGAACACCAGATATAAATAAGAATTCTTGAACTGCTTTTAAACTGCTGGCATCTGTTAGATTAGAAGGAAGTCTGATTTAGCAAAACTTAGAACAGTACAGAACAATTGCCAAAACGAGAGAATCTTTTATTTATGTTGTACAACAATGTTATGTAACCAGGCAAGTTGTTCATCTTCATTCTTTATGATGAGTATATGGGACAATATATCTCTTAATGTTTGGCCAGCTGAGAGCCCATTAGCTGGTGCTGCATTATTTAGATGTTAAATTGATTTGAGAGGAAATTAATTATGTATGTTCAGCTAAAAACCATCACTGCATTCAGTAAGCTCTCATTATAAAGACCGCCCTCTGTTTTTTTCTTTTTTCTTTTTTTTTCAGGGGAATAGTGGTGATTGCTTTATCATTCTTCCCAATTTTTAGAGCCTCCAGAAACCTAGTAGCTAAATGTAAGAAGGCTATAACTACAGAGATCTTGACTTGAAACGTAGTTTACCATTTTCAAGGTGTTTGAATTTGGAAAGTTATTAATCAAAGCATATTGTTCAACTATAAAGGGGGAATAATAATAGTATCTTCTTCATGTATTCATTCTGTGGATTAGCGCACATTAACACACAGCACATTGTCTGATACAGAGCATGTACTCAATAAATGCTAACACAAAAAAATATTTATCAATATATCCTCATGAATACAAAGTTAGCTTCTGCAACATGAACGCAAAGTAGTTTTGCTTTGTTTTGTTTGTTTTTACAAATCTATATAGTTTCAGTAGGGAATGTGTTAGCTAAATGATTTTAGATATTTAGGGACATGGTCTCTGCACTGAGAATAAGGAAACACAACAAGAGACTGGGAAAGAGTGTTTATCATAACTATTCTGACATTAAAGTCCATCAGTCATGGCTGGATAACAATGCTGCGTAATATGGATAAAAAATCAAGATAATGGAAAATTTAAGAAGGTTTTTCAGTGATTTGCTCTTCTTATTTTACTATAAGGATAGTACTATATATCATACATGTTATATCACTACATCAGTATGACAATTCAGTAAGGTAGATGCAATTATTGGACCACTTTTATAGATAAGGAGACTGAGTCTCAGAGATAACATGCAATCTTCCCAGCCATAATAAATCAGGATAAACTCAAATTCAGACCATCTCGCTCAGCCCACATCCCTAACTCCTCATCACTCCTTTCAAGAAGGGATTTTTTTCCCCATCATTAAGTCTTTAGTGCTATGAGCCAAGGAGAAATGATTTGTGACAGGGTAAACAAGGAAAATGGGATTAGAATTCTAACAGAGAGCTTCCTATTCTTACACTTCAGTGGGATTATCCTGTATGCTTAAACTACATTTCTGAAGCTATTTTTTTAAACACACTTAATTTTAGAATGTACAGTTGACCTTTGAATAACATGGGATCATAGTCCAGTACTACTTTATTTATTTATTTGTGGCTCAAGTTGTTTCAGCTTTGACTACTGACATGCTCTTTCAGTTGGTTCCTGAGTCTTTTTGACATATTCCTTTTACTGTATTTTGTTTTGTTTTTGAGTAAAAGTTCTGGCACTATATGATGCTCCTGATTCAACCTGCATATTTTCTAACAGACCCCAAGGGTCAAGTATTTCTCTGAAGTTCTTTCATCAGAGAAGGGTATTAGAAACCAATATCTGAATGTTAAGTGTGCTCCCTGCTATTGTCTTTCCTTTCTTCTAGCCTTCTTCAGCTAACAGAGCAAGGATACGTGTGTGTGTTAACCTGTTTATATACACATGTCTAAAACTACAAAATATGTATCTCTACTCTACTCATCTAAATAGTAGTTCATACTGAAATCTCCAGCTACAATGTTACCACAAGGTCATTATAGCTTTCACCCATTTGTCTATAGCTTCACATAATAATGAGAAACTTGGCTTACACCATTTACATCCGTTGAACTGTTCAGTTCCAGGATACATGTATAGTAGTATCTGAACCATTAACACATACCCATGGATAACAACTTTATCAAGTACATACAGTATTACATGCATTTCCTTTTGGAGTCGTAAGACTCCACACTTTTACAAAGTTATTTGGTCGGGACATTTCCCCACTGACCTCCTTCCGTAAGGTTGTTTTACGCATTATTAATATATTTACATATTTTTGTCATCGTATTATGCATTCCATACTGAGTTCCTTAGCCTCCAAAATGATTGTTTAATATGCAGACATCAAAGCTCACTCTTTTTGTGTGCTGGAAAGTTCTACAGGTTCTAATAATTTCATGCTGTCATATATCCACAATTACAGGATCATATAGAATTGTTTTTCTACCCTAAATATTTCTCTGAGCTTCACCTATTCTACCCCCTCCTTCAAAACTCTGGAAATCACATATCTCTCTACTGTTTCTATATTCTATCTCTTTCAAAATATCATATAAATAGAATCATACAATATGTACTCTACTAGACTGGCTTCTGTTAATTAGCATTGTACATTTAAGATTCAACATCTCTTGGGAGGGGCAAGATGGCGGAAAAGTAAGGAGCTCCGTACTTGCACTCGCACCCATACCTCACCCGGAAAAGATCTGAAGCTGTTGGAAACCTTACAAAACCTGAGAGATTGGGAGAAAAAGGACGCAGAATCCACTGAGAAAGACTTCTAACGTGAGTGCGAACTGGGGAAGATAAAATCGGGCTGGGATTGGAGACTCCAGGGTTGGAGGCGATCCCCCTCTGCCGGGAGTGAGGGGAAAAAAGAAAGAGTCCGAAACAGAAAACCCTCCACTCGGGGGAAAACCACTGCTCGGGGCATAGAAACACCCTGCGCGCCAAATATCTGCACGCCAGGTCCCCTTGCGTCAACTGGTCCCGGAAGGGCTGAGCGCAGAGACTGCTTCTTTCTGCGGGCTCCTGGCGGCTGGACTTCAGAGTGGCGGCGCGCCTTACACCACTGTAGCTCCCAGGCGGCTGGGGCCCCTGAAAGAGCCGCGCAGACACCGGGCGTCAGCGCTCCTGGCTGGCTGGGGCTCCAGAGGGAAGACAAAGAGCTAAAAACTGGGAAATTTGCCTGTGAGTTCGTGTTTTGGGNCTCTCCTAGAAATTAAAAAACAAAAAAACAAAAAAAAAAACAAGAAGGGACTGGAGCACCTTCACTCTCCTCCCCACAACCCAACCGCCAAGGCAGAGGTCCCGCCTGAGGCATTGGATCATGCCACGCCCATCCCTGCTTGAGAGCTGCCCTCCGCCCTTTTTTTCTTTTTTCTCTTCTCTGTCTTTTTTCCCCAGAGCACTGACCAGATTAACTCCAGTCACTGACTTGCTTAAACAATCACAACTAGTCCATTCTGTACATGTAAATTCTACACCTACCGACATTTTTATCTCTTGCTCTCAGGAGTAATTAGACTATATAGTCTCTCTGGATAATACCAGCATCCTTCTCTCACCTATCCAACCATATTCTACCTTTGAGCTCTTTGAAAAAAGCTTCTTATCCCTACTGCCTGTTCATTCTATTTCCAATTTTGCCTCATCCCCACCCTGTCATCTCTTTCTCTATGCTCTTCAACCATCACTGTATGAATACAGCTATTTATGTGTAGCTGGGAAATCTAGTTATATGCTTTAAATCATTCTTTGTCCATCGGTTTTCTTCTTTT
>NW_027530641.1:0-8701 GCF_008692635.1 Crocuta crocuta
TCGAACTTTAGCTAAAGATTCTATTATTACACCCGAATGGTCTGCATATAAACAGCATTCTTCCTTTAATGCTGCACAGAGTCCTCCTTGTTGGAGGAATAACAAGTCTAGTCCCCTTCTGTTTTGAAATACTACTTCTGCCAGTGAAGTTAGGGCTCTTGTAAATGGGCAATGTAGTTTTCAAGCAATCTATTCAAATGACAAAATCTCAGATGGACATTATTAATCAGAATATTACATGATAACCCTATACCAAAACATTAAAACTTTAGGATCTGCATATATATTATAGCATTTACCCATGCAATACAACCTAAGGTTTACTTTTGTACACAGTGCTTTTCCAAGTAACTTCGCATCTCAAATAAAAGGGCCTAATTGGCCAAAAGACCCCTTTTTTACTATTCAAATCCTGGGAAGTTTGTTAAAACCTTAGGAAGCTATAAAGCGTATCCTAAATAGGATTACAGATCATTACAAATCTTAAAACTTTTTCTATTCAACCAAAGTGGCAATAAAAGATCTTAAAGGCAAATGTATAACATAATATAGTAGTTAGAAACCAACATTGGTTGGAGTAGTTCCTTCAACATTGAGAAGTTTTAACTATACAATTAAAGACCTGATAAAGATGAAACCTAAAGCTTTGGT
Organism: Crocuta crocuta; assembly: GCF_008692635.1. Taxonomy (NCBI): domain Eukaryota; kingdom Metazoa; phylum Chordata; class Mammalia; order Carnivora; family Hyaenidae; genus Crocuta; species Crocuta crocuta. Next base: position 652 of record NW_027530641.1, read on the forward strand.
TTTCTTGGCAGCAAAAGGAGAAAGCCTTTGTTTGCATTGTCTTATCAAGAGTAGATTTACAATCCAAGAAAACTGTCTTTTGACCAGAGAGAAAAGTAGAGTTTTAACCTTATACCAGTGTACTTTTTGAATTCCATTCATCTCAACCTTCCTGAGCACACATAGAATTCCTTTCCAAAAATTTCCCTTCACAGACCTTCTACACCTTCTCTTTACCTTTAAACTTTGTCCCAAAACCATTTCTTTCTAAGCAACCAGTCTTATTTAGGACAAAATTACTTTCTTTTACCCTCAACAAAAATGTATTTTCATTTCTTACATCTTTTTTTATGTATCTCTGTTTCCTATTACAGGATTGCTTTCCTTATTTTCCATCAATCTTAAGTACACTTAGCAGAATTTTAACTTAGGAAACCTTAGTCTCCAGTTGAGGACTTGGTAACCAATTGAGAGATGTTTACACTAGAATTTTCAAACCAACCTCAAGCGGGCCCAGAAACCAATTAAGCATAAACCATCTTCTTCAGAAGGTCCAAATAATCTTACTTTTTCTGCAATAGAAGCTGAAACTCAAACCTATGTTTAGTAATCATGCATTCTATACAATTTAGGCCAGACATATATGGGCCCACCAGACTTTTCTTGTCTTCCCATAGGTGCTGCTCTTCAAACTCGTTAATCACCTGTGCTTGGAGATTGGGAATGATGGGAGGGGTCATCCCAAACATGATTTCAAAAGGAGTTAATCCCATCTGGTAGGGGGAGTTGCACATCCTAGAGAGTGCAAAGGGGAGGAGAGCCACCCAGTTTCTGCCAGTCTCCAAGGTAAATTTAGTTAAGGTCTCTTTTAGGGTTCTATTCATTATTTTTCTATCTGCCCTGAACTCTGGGGTCTGTATGCACAATGTAATTTCCAATTAATCCCCAGGGCCGTGGCTAAATTCTGGCTGACCTTGGACACAAATGTAGGTCCGTTGTCTGACCCTATCATCTGAGGAAAGCCATACGTTATGAAGATGTCTTCTAGGAGTTTCTTGGCCAAGATCTGGGCAGTCTCATGTTTGGTTGGTAATGCTCAGTGGGCGGTGATTCCTTAGCCTGTAGGTGTCCCTCTTCATCAAGGGCCATTATGTTGAGCAGGTCGGCGCCGGCACGCTGGTGCACCTGGTAGCTGTGCTCGAGCATCCCACCATGGAGACCCAGAGCTGGCGGCAATGGCCCGTGACAACAAGACGCAGATCATCCCCAGCTACCTGCAGCTGGCCATCTGCAATGATGAGGAGCTCAACAAGCTGCTGGGCGGCGTGACGATCACCCAGGGAGGCGTTCTGCCCAACATCCAGGCCGTGCTGCCACTCAAGAAGACCAGCGCCACCGTGGAGCCAAAGGCGCCCATGGGCAGCAAGAAGGTCACCTAGGCCTCCCAGGAGTACTGAGGGGCGCCCGCACCGCAGCCGGCCCTCCATGCCACCCAGTCTTAGCTCTCGCTGATGGGAACTGCTGGAGCCAGGGTTGAATCCCCGCATCTGGTGCCAGTGGCATCTCATGCAGGCGATATTCGTCCACCAGTCTTAAAGTGAGTACATGTATTGGCTGCCCAGCCTGGTCTAATACCCTAGTCCCTCCGGCCGAAAAATGAATCTGAGCTCCCAGCTTGGTCAGCACATCGCGGCCTAGCAGGGGTAGGGGCAGTCTGGGATGACCATAAAGGAGTGGGGTACCTGGCCCACACCAAGGTCCACCGTTCTTCGGGTAGTCCATGGATACTGTTTCATCCCTGTGGCTTCCTGGACCCGGGATGTTTTGTTTGCCAGGGGACCAGCAGGTTGTAGGAGCACAGGATGTTGAGCCCCCAGTGTCCACTAGGAACTCGGTGGACTTCCCCTCCATTTTTAGTTACCCGGGGTTTGGGGAGGAGTGCCAAACCCCGTCTCCCCTAGTCACTGTCATTTCCCATTACTAGAATGGGAGCTGTAGACTTTTTCTTGGGGCAATCTTTGCCCCAATGTCCTTCTTTACAGTAGGTGCACTGATTTTTGCCCAGGCGGGGGTGCCCTTCGAACCTCTGGGAGTTCTCCTTACCTTCTTCTCTTGAAGCCAACTGCCTGAGGGTTTTTTTTCCCCCTTGGTTTAGCAGTTGCCTCTTGGCTACACCTTGGTTTTATCTCTTTTCAGCTTTTATCTGTTTATGCTCTGCACTTTCCCTGTTGCTACATACCCTTTCTGCCACGGCCACTAGATCTTGGAGGCTCTCTCTCTCTCTCTCTTTTTTTTTAGACGATCTAACTTTTTTGAAGTTTTCTCCGAATGTCGGGGCGGACTGATTGATAAAAGCCATGGCCACTACAGGTAGGTTTGCTGGGGCCTCAGGATCCATAGAGGTGTACTGGCGGAATGCCTCTATTATACTCTTAAGGAATGCTGCGGGGCTTTCCTCTGGTCCCTGACTGACAATGTAGGCTTGCGAGGCGCAGCCTTGAGACCTGCCAATAGAGTCTGGCGGTAGACTAAGAGACTCTCCTTACCTTCAGACGTTGTAGTCCCAATCTGGCCATGCCAGGGGAAACCCAGCATCAATTCGAGCCTGATAGCCCTTGTAAAAAGGAGGTTGCAACCTATGAAGAAGAGACAAAGGTAGAGGATGCATTAATAGCCTGAATCTGTTCATGAAGGGTTTGGACATCAATGCTAAAATTAGAATGATTCCAAATACCAAATAGGTGATTTTGGATATTCTCCCAAGTGTGGGTGGTTATGATTATGTTGGAGGGGAGTAACACAGATCCAATTATACTCCTTGTGACATCGAAGAGCCAAACGAGATTTTAGAAAACTTATTCATTTCCGATAAACAGTACTGCCTCTTCTAAGGCGTTAACCTTAGTGCCCAATTTCCTATCAATTATTTCTTGAGTGGCCAATGCAAAAGAGACCTTTCTAGTTAATTGGTCAACGTGTTGGGCTGTTTGCACTTCCTGGACAAAGGAGACAGTGGAAGCAGCCACAGACCGTATGATGGCGATCAGTGCAGTAATGCCCAATATTTGGCATGTGAGAGCATAACTGATCTGCAAGACCTGTAACTCATAATCATCATACTCAGGCCATTAAAGGTGCCCTGCGCTTACAAATTGGGTCTAGATTAGAGACAATTAATACCAACAGAACATAAGAGGAAGGTGAGTATAAAGAGGAATGTTTTTGCTGTTTCCCCAGCTTTTTGAACAAAGAGTAAGGACAGTTTATCTTATCAGACCGGTGATTCCTCAAGCTTCTGCCTTGCGTAGACCAGCCAGCTTCCCGGGTGTGGCTGGAGCAGGGCTGGAGATCTCAGGGGTCAGTGTCCTTTTGAGCATCAGTTTAAGCTGGTTGACTAGATCTGGATTATCTCACCAGGCTGACGGTTCTTCTGAGTTGGCCTACTTAACTCCAGAGCGATGGGTCCCTGGGGTGATGCCTGAAACTTTAAGAGCTGAATCCTTTGGTTATATATCTGAAGTACACCTCTAAGTCTTTGAAAGGGGTGAGTGACTCCCATCCCTCAAATAATCCAGATATCCTGGGTTTATTTGGGGTGGTTTTAGGGAGGATATCGTTTGCATATCTAAAGATCCACCCTGTTTTCCTATTGTTCAAGGTGACAGCAGGAGGCAGAGAGAGAATTAGCAGTTTTAAATTTTGGGAGCTCAGACAGAGGAGTAGTAGTCTTAAGTCTTTTTAGTCAGTCTATGTCAGTCTGGAGAAGACAAGGAATTTCCCCGAAACAAAAGGAGTTTCGGCAGCTGCTTGGGAATATTCCTTAAAGTCCCCGTCCCGAGGTAGACTAACCACAGTTGGCTCCAATTATAGCCATTTATCTGGGAAAAGAATGAGTGCGAAGCCCTCACATCTAATAGAAAGAGGAACAGAGAGATTTAACGTCCCCTTCAGTCTGATTTTATCTTAGCCAGACCAATAAGGTCCCCTTCACAAGGTTTCTCCGGATATCGGCTGGGTTTTGGGGCCCTTTTGATCAGGCACTCATTCCGCTGAGGCAACGCCACAAAGAAAGTGTTGGGGGTGCCTCCTCTAATAAGGAGACCAGTCAGATGCCAGTTTGGCCATGTCCCGAAAGAACTTAAGGGACGCTTAGCTGTAGCGGTCTCCGCTTCGGAAACTATTCCAATGCTGCCATAGACTGTATGCAGTTCACCACAAAATCGCAGACAGGCACACTCAGACTCCGTAGGCTTTTTGGGACCATAAGGGTGCCCACCCGTGGGGCCACCGAATCGAACCTATCGGGCAAGCCAGACCGGACTGCACATTCACACTTACATACATACCAGAGGTTACTATATTCCCTCCCACAGAAATTCTACAGGTAAGACTAACAACGACCATGACAATGACAAACAGGACAAGAGAAGTGACCACAAAACAGGTTTGAGTTTACTGAAGGGCCCACTGACATCTCGGTGTGCCCTGGGGGAGGAAGTAGCTGCGTCCAGCCTTCCATTTAATCCCCCAGACAGAAGCACATGTGCATTAGAATTCAGATGATAAACTGATTTACCTCATTTTTTCTAGTAACAAAAATGGGAGTATTCCATGGACTATTGGAAGGTTCGGTATGTCCTTAAAGCTGTTGTTCCATAAGTTGGATTGCTGCTATTTTTTGAGAAGGGCCATTGTTCTACCCAAACAGGAGTATCTTGACTTCCAGACTATTGGGTCAGCCGCAACAGGAACAGTGGCCCCTTCTACAAGTGTGGCTAGCCAATCCCTTTTTGTCATCCACTAACAGATTGTGAGCTTGAATCCTAACTTCCTTGAAGTGAAGCAGGACTAAATCTAGAGGTTTTGAAGTGAACTGTCCCATGACGTTAGTCCAAACAAGATAAAGTATCACAGAGAACAAAATTAAGACACAGAATACAGGAATCAGTCCTTCTGGCCAACGGAGGAGAAAATGAAAATGAGATGATGGTCTTCGCTCATTTTCCAAAGAAAAAGAAGAGTATGTGGGGTGGAGACCCCACAGTCCCATGAAAGACAGAGAAAAACAGATGGGGGGCTTTGACCCCCTTCCCTAAACGTCCTCGTCAAAGTCACTACAAAAATTATACTTAGACAAACAGCGCAGACACAAGCGTTCAAACCAATGATCGAGAAGACGAAAGTACGACCAACAAAATGTGTAACATGAATGGGATCCCGCTGCTGCCACCAGCAAGACCCCTTAGAACTCCACCCTTCGTGCCGCCAGACTTGACTAGCGGGGGTCCTCTGCCCAAACTCCACCCTTTGTGCAACGGGACTTGACCCACAGGGGACCTCTGCCCGAGTTCCACTCCGGGTGCCGCAGGACTTGACCCACGGGGGACCTCTGCCCGAGCTCCACTCTTGGTGCCGCGGGACTTGACCCGCAGTCTCACCTTCCCGTGGGTCCAAGACGTTTCTTGGATCCCACGGCCTCGGGCTTTCGCGTTGCGTCCGCCTGGCTCCTTTGAGACCCCTAGAGACCGAGCACCGACCAAACCAGCACTAACCAGACCAGACAAACAGCAGTAATCACCTAACAGACCAGCACCGACCAGACCAGACAAACAGCAGTCATACAAAAAGACTTAGACATACAAGAACAAGGAAACGAGTGCACTCACCAGCCGGCGATCAGGCCCAGCGTTTTCGGGGTCCCAAGGGGGTTCTGGGGAGTGAAGGATTCCCCCTCTGAGGAGGGAATGTTTGAAAAGCTGAAAGAAGAAAAATGGGCAGCCTTTGAGACCTATGAGCTACCGTCAAGTATACCAACATATGCATAATAAGAGTTGTGAAAGGAGGAGAGAGAAGGGGAGGAAAGAATATTGGAAGAAATCATGCCCTAAAACTTTGTAAATTTGATGAAAAACACGCACTTAAGAAGTTCCATAAACCCCAAGTAAGATAACCTCTCTACCACAACCTACCATAATCAGAATCTTGAAAGTGGCCAGAGAATCAACTCCGCAAATAACAAGCATTCTTAGCCTAACAGCTGGTTTCTTACCACAAATAATGGAGTCTAAAGACATTAGGATGACATAAAGCACTGAAAGAAAAACTGTAAAGAATTCTCTATCAAAACTATCCATCAGAAATAAAGGGGAGATGAAGACATTCACAGATAAAAAAAAAAAAGACAAGAGTCATTGCTTAAAGACTTAGCCTACAAGAAATTCTAAAGAGTCTCCTTCAGGCTGAAAAGAGAAGGCATGAGACAGTAATTTGCTTTCACTTGAAGGAAAACATACAGGTAAGCTAACTACATAGGTAATTGTAAAAATCAGTAGTGTACATTTTCTTTCTAATTCCTCCCCCCATTTGATATAAAAGACCACTGCATAAAACAGATTATAAACCCATATTTATGAGCATACTATTTATAAAGAAGTACTTGATGACAAAACATAGAGAAATTCTGTAGGAGTGAAGTTTGTGTCCTACTGAAATGAAATTGGTATTAATCCAAACTGGGTTGTTATAAATTAAAATGTGCGGGGCGCCCGGGTGGCTTAGTCGGTTAAGCGTCCGACTTTCGCTCAGGTCATGATCTCACGGTTCGTGGGTTCGAGCCCCGCGTTGGGCTCTGTGCTGACTGCCAGCTCAGAGCCTGGAGCCTGTTTCAGAGTCTGTGTCTTCCTCGCTCTCTGACCCTCCCCTGCTCACGCTGTCTCTCTCTCTCTCCTAGAAATAAATAAAACATTTAAAAAAAAAAATAAATTAAAATGTGCAACCACCAAATTGGAAAAATGGTAAAGAAAAATGGTATCGTTAGAAAAAATATATAGTGAAAGAAATGATAAAAGAGAATTAATGTGGTACAATAGCAAAATTAAAATCTTTAGTTAAAAGGCAGAGGTTTTCAGAATACATGAANCTCACAGATCCTGGATTTTTTTTATATATTAAAGGTTTGTGGCAACCCCGAATGGAGCAGATCTGTCAGCACAATGGTCCCAACAGAGTGCTCACTTGATGTCTCTTTGAACATTTTGGTCATTCGTGCAATATTTCAAACTTTTTTGTTATTGTATTTGTTATGGTGCTGTCTGACCAATGACCTTTGGTATTACTATTGTAGTTGTTTTGGGGTGCCATGAACTGTGCCCATAGAAGATGGAGAACATAATCGCTTAGTGTTGTGTGTTTTCTGACTGCTCCACCTAGCAACTATTCCCCCATCTTTCTCCCTCTCCTAGGGTCTCCCTATTCCCTGAGACAACAGTGTTGAAATTAAGCCAATTAATAACCCTACCATGGCCTCTAAGGGTTCAAGTGAAGAGAAGANATTATATAGTAGCCATTGAATTGATAAAGTCCGGAAACTACAATTGCCTGTATTTAGGGACCACAATTAAGGATTGTAAATTTCTAAATATTTTAAATTATAAGTAACCATAGTGGAGCCTCGAAATACAAAGGAAAGTTTTTCATAAGTTTAGAAAGTCTTGGTCTACCGTAGACTTGTATAAGGCATCAGGGTGGTTTCTATTGCATCCTCTACTTGATGATTAATCAAATTTATTTCTTAGCTTTCCCATATTTCTGGTTTATATGTATTCTTTTTGCCTTCAACATCCCAGTGGAGGGATGCATAAGGAGGATTTGTTGAGCAATGGTAGAATGGTGTAGCCTGGAGAGCCCTGGAAGGTATTAGGTTTGAGATCTGTTAAAATGTAGGTATGTGGCCTTGAGCAAATTCTTCCTCTCTACTCATAATCTATGAAAAGAGGGAGGAGGAGATAGATTTGATTTTTTTCTGAGGTCCCTTCTAGCTGTCATATTTGCAGAAGGTCAAAATTTATTAAAATATACTATGATTTGTGCTCTCTGTTACAGACCAGTCATACTTAACTCACAATGCTTGGTGTCCTTTTATAAGAATAATTACACTTCCAGATTAATTTTTTAGCTTTTTTATCTCAGCTTTTTAGAAGTGATGTCGCTAGTTGTTTGCTTTTTAATAAGTCATTTGGTAGTTTATAAAAGATCTTAATTTTCCTGTAAATATGTTTTGCTTTTGTAGGTG
>NW_027530642.1:0-242500 GCF_008692635.1 Crocuta crocuta
TGCACCTATAGGAGGATTAGGAGGAACTTAACGGAGGACCATGGGCCATGGGAGAGAGGAAGGGGGAAATGGTGGGGGAAAGGGAGAGACGCAAACCATGAGAGACTCTTGAATGCTGAGAACAAACTGAGGACTGATGTGTGTGGGGGGAGAGGGGGGGAGATGGGCATGGAGGAGGGCACTTGTGGGGATGAGTACTGGGTGTTATATGGAAACCAACTTGACAATAAACTATTTGTAAAAATAAATTCGTATTAAAATAATTTTTTTTGTAGGAAAAAGAACAAAAACAAAATATCCTGTTTATATTTGAATGCCACTTCTGGGCTGTTCCCCATACACCTATGCATATCAATGTTCTGGAAAGTTTCTACTGATCAAGAAATTTATCATCAGAATGCCATTTTTGTGCCATCCCCCAAACACTTAATCATAAAATAGAGTCTCAGACAGTGTGGAGACAACTGGCTGGTGACCAGAAAGAATCTCGTGGTTCTCTCATCCCTCTCTCGCCGACACCGTCCGTCCTTCAGGGACCCCTGGACCTGCTGGAGTGGATCTCCGGTGTCTGTCTTTACTCATCTCTGCCCTGGCTCAGACCCTTGACTTGAGAGGTCCATATTCCTGCCTCCTCCACTAGACCATAATCTCTTCAAGGGCATCTCCTATAGGTCTCTTATCTTTACATTCCTGTCACTAATGGGAAGCTTGGCCCACATAGGCCCTTCATAGACCATAGGACTGACAAAAGAACAAATTGAAGATTCAGGTGCATGATAGAAATCTAGTTAGGGGTGAAATGAGGACAGAACATGGAAGTGGATCCCTAGAAACCCAAGGAGGTTGCATGGAAGGCCATACTACTGGGAATAAACTAATGGGGAGAAGCCTTTTATGATATGGAGGTGGAGGTGACAGAGATGGTGTTAAAAACATTGATTCCTTCAACAAACATTCTCAAGTGTCTACTATACATTAGGCCCTAAGCCAAGCCATACAAGTCATCAGTGAATTAGGCATTTAGGGCTCAACCCTGACAGAGGGAACAGGATATTCTTTAACTTCCTCTAAATCCTAGGAGTGAATTTCTTTTGCTTCACTAAATCCTTAATATTTCAAGATAAGTGGGGTCCTCTAGATTTACTGGTACACAGCTTTGAATCAGAGGAAAAACTGTACCAAAACATCCCCATATTTCTTAAGAATTAAAAAAAAAAAACATCCCCATATGTTCCCATGGTCACATGGATGTTGAGTCAGATTTACCCTGCTCAAGCCAGTTATTATGCCAGAGACACAACAGGGGGTGGCATTGTTTTGACAAACTTAAAAGGCTTCAAAACCCAAATAGCTTAAATGTAACACGCTGTTTCTGTGAGCTGTCAGTCAGAAATTTCTCCAACTATTGATCCTGCAAGAGTGAGGACAGATCAAGAGTTGGGTAAGGAGAGGTCTGGCTTTCAAGTTCATGCCATCTTACTCATAACTCTAGCCCTGTAGAAGGATGGGAGAGAGAAGGCATTGGTTTAGTTTGAAAACCTTGATTTAATCACAAGGAATAAATCTTAGAGACTGCAAAGCGTAGGGTCCTCATTCGACAGATATTAATAAGGTAAAGGACCTTATTAGTGACTTCCCTAATAAAATCATTGGCTGAGTTCCTCACTCATCTCCCCCTTATTCACCCACTGGGATTAAGGAGTCCCAAAGGAGGGGAACAGCTTCTTTTCCTACTGGGTCACTGACATATAGTGGGGAAAACTAAAGGTACACATATGTCAAAACAAATCAGGAATATTGGTTCTTGTTTGACAAATGCATGTCTAAGTCACAGATGTTTGAATGGGACCAAGAACTACAATTTATTTTTTAATGTTTTTATTTATTTAAATAAATAAAAGACAGCATGAGCAGGGAGGGTCAGAGAGAGAGGGAGACACAGAATCCGAAGTAGGCTCCAGGCTCCGAGCTAGCTGTCAGCACAGAGCCCGACGCGGGGCTGGAACCCATGAACCACGAGATCATGACCTAAGCTGAAGCTGGACGGTCAACCACCTGAGCCACCCAGGTGCCCCGAACTGCAATTGATTTAAAAACCTAGACTTATTCCTCATGTCTCAGGCCCAGTACCTACTCCTCTGGAATAGCTTTCTCTTTGACTATCTTATTCTCTTTGTTTTCAAAGAGATGGATTAGTAAGCATTTAGTAAATATCTCGTTGGTTAAGGAACAAACACCAATTATCACATGCACCCCTATATTAGAGCAGCTATGAGAGAAAGAGATGGAAGTATCAGGGTCAGGTGGGGGAGTTCAGAGAGCCAGAAGGAAAGAAGGCCATAGAAAAGGGAACAAGAAAGAGAAGCAGACAAGAAAAGAAAGAAGTGGAAGGTAACACTGCAGGAAGGAAACACAAACCTAGAAGGAGCTCAGTGGCTCTGAGTATGATTCCAGGAAAACATTGATCAGACCCTGCCTTCCCTGGAGTTTGTTGCTGTGAGTGGATTCCTGTTATCGCTTCTCTCTGAAGTGCTAATTAGAAGATTAGCCATCGTTCAAAGCTCTTTAGCCACTCTTTATCTTCCCCAGCCCCAATCTGAAGGGGAGGACTTTAGGGGAACTAATTTTCTGTACGGATGCCCAAAAGCCAGAATACTACTACAGGAGTGGATGAAACCAGATTTGGTTCCTTGAACTGGCTCATGGGTTTTTTTGTTGCTGTTATTGTTCTGTTTCTCTGGTTGAAAAGCAAGGCTTTTGCATCTACTCTGATCATCCATGGAACTGGATTTCATTCTCTCTGCTCAACCACATCTATCACAAAAAGAGAGATACAGAGAGAGAAAGGCAGAGGATGAGAAAGGGAGTTTTAGGGTCCACATCTCCCATTTATGAGACTTTACCATGTGCCAGGCACTGCGCTCAGCAAATTACATGCATTGTCTCACTTAATCCTCACCTTTGAGGCAGGCATTTTCATTATTCCCATTCACAGATGAGACAACTGAAGCTGAGAATAAATGGATTGCCCAAGATCAGATACCTGGTCCCCGTTAGAGCCCATATTTGAGACCAAGACGGTCTGACTCTAAAACCCATTCCTTTCACCATAATGCTGCTGAACTACCACCTACCGGGAGGCACAGAGTCACTAATGAAGGATAAGCTTAGGACCCAAAGAGACTCAACCAATGGACTTATCCAAGGTTGCCTTGCTTCAAATGGAGACACGTCTCTTTGACTCTAAAGATGGTGCTACAACTCTGAAGGGTTAAACCAGAGGATTTCACTGACTGGAGTTCCCTAGGATTCACAAAACTTTCCTGGAGGACGCGATCTCTGGTGATTTTTTAGTTCACCCCTCTGCCTTTGGGTTAAGTCATTCATTCTCTACTTTTGATAGGTGCAATGGAGTCAGAGACTTTTAAGGGGCTCCTTCAAGTTCACACAGATTGGGTACTCAGAAATGTGTTTATATCATTTCAAGTCCACCTACAATAGTTGGGTGATTAGGAGTTGTCTACTCTTGGGGGCGCCTGGGTGGCTCAGTTGGTTAAGCATCTGACCCTTGGTTTCAGTTCAGGTCATGATCTCATAGTTCATGAGTTTGAACCCTGCATCAGTCTCTGTGATGACAGTGTGGAGCCTGCTTGGGATTCTGTCTCTCCCTCTCTCTCTGTCCCTCCCTGACTCACAGCCTTTAAAAAAAAAAAAAAAAAAGAGTTATCTGCTTCATCTCTCTGTGGTCTCTAGGCCTTTCTCCATTTCATTCTCCTACCTGGTACCCAGTGTCCTTTTGATGGTGGTGGGGTCCTAGGCCCATCAATACCCCTGCCTTGGCTGCCTTTTTAGAATCCCTTTCTCTCACTAGAATTTATCTGTTTGTGTCCCTCCTGACCCTGCCAGGTGGCTAAAGTCAATCTGATCAGACTCATTTGCATTAAAGCATTAATGGCTTATTATAGCAATCCTTCTGGGTAAGTGCTACATTTTAAAATACCCCATCCAAATCCTGGCCCAATGCTGTATGCTGCAGCACAGTGGCAGGCAGGCTGGGAGACATTTTGGTGAGGTGTTCTTTCTGATTAGGCAAAGCACTCGACCTGCACTTGAAGGCAAGTCCCTCCAGCATTTGCCAGTTTGGAGAGGTCTTTCCCTGTAAATCTTCAGTTGCCTTAATCTGCAAAATGGGGATGGGGAATTTTACCTGAAAGGAAGTCGTTGGGTTTGCTGCTCTCTTGCAGCATTAAGATCAGTCTCATTCCAGAAATCAAATCTGGGGAGGCAGCGGCTGTCAGGCAGCCAGAAAAATTAATGAGAAAATTGGAGTAAACACAATGTGTGTTTTGTCGACTGAGGTTGGGAGAAGGTGACCGGGTGCCAGTCTGCAGAGTCGGGCTCTCCGGGGTGTATATACTCAGTGTATGAGCCTCTCTGGAGATGCTGTGTGCTTTGAGCTAATGAATTCAAAGGCACGAATAAAGGTTTAGAAAAGAATGCCTATACCTGGATAGCTTCTGGAGAACCTTTCATTTACTTGAATCACGTCTTAGATCTGCCCTCTGTGATCAAACTAATGAGGAGTAGGACACACAATAAAGCCCCTCGGTGTGGGATAAAAAAGGCATCATGCGCAATAGGAATGGCAAGAGAGGAAAAGCAATAAGTGATTGAAGAGCTTCTGTGATTCACTGCCTGGCACAAGCTTTACAAAGCAGGGCTTCTTTTCTCTGCATTGGGGGATGCGAACATCAGGAATGGGAGAAAGTTGCCCTTTGATGGAATCTCTTGTAATGAGGAGATTCTTTTATAAAGGACGTACACAAGAGGAACTGCCATTTCCTGACAATCCCCTTGCTTTAATTGATCAAATATTTGTATTCTCGGTGTATTCCTTTGACGGAAAATTTGCTTGGCAGAAAACTGGTACAAGATGGGTTATGGGGACTTAGTCCATGAGTCTGGTGCTCCACAAGTGGGAGCTGAGAGTGAGGAACAACTGTAGACAGGGTAAAAGTGGCACAGATTGTCTTAGTGACTGTAGGTGTTTTGGTGACCTAGAAGGTGAATTAAAAGGGCATGAATTACCTATTAATCTTCATTATCAAGGAAATACAGCACAGTGCAAGATTGCATATGTGATGCCCACAGGAGAAAACGGGTAATATAAATAAGTAAATTGGGCTGTGTTTAGGAACGTCACCAGGACAAGCCTGAAGACAAACAGTACTTACCCTTGGTGTCTGGGATTAGTAGGGAGTGGCAGGGACCGTGGTGAACTGCAAAGCAAGCTGGCTGTTAAGGATCAACCTCTGGATCTGGAGGTTAGTTGAAAGCATAGTCTATTCCATCAGAAACACTTGGATTAGAACGCCAGTTCTCTCTCTTCTTGGTTTTGACCATGGACAAATGATTTAACTTCATAAAGTGAAAATAGGGTGTTGAAAAGCAGCATAAGGACAATCCGTGTGCTGGTCAGTTTAGGCTAAGATATGGTGTTGTAATAAACAGCCACTGTGATAGGTTCAACTGTGTCCCTCCAAATTCATATGTTGAAGCCCTAATCCCCAAGTACCTCAAAATGTAACTTTATTTAGAAGTAGGAACACTACAGGCCACCTGGGTGGCTCAGTCTTAAACGTCCGACTTTGGCTCAGGTCATGATCTCATGGCTTGTGAGTTTGAGACCTGTATCAGGCTCTGAGCTGTCAGCACAGAGCCTGGGGCCTGCTTTGTATTCTGTGTCTCCCTCTATCTGCTCTCTCTCTCTCTCTCTCAAAAATAAATAAACATTAAAAAAAATTTTTTTTAAAAAGAAGTTGGAACATTACATATATAATGAGTTAAGCTGAGCTCATTATTGTAGGCCCTAATCAAATAGAACTGGTGTCCATATTGAAAGAGGGAGGAGTGCCTGGGTGGCTCAGTTAGTTGAGCATCTGATTTTTAATTTTGGCTCAGGTCATGATCCCAGGGTCATGGAATCAAGCCCCACATCAGGCTCTGTGCTGAGCATGGAGCCTGCTTGGGATTCTCTCTCTCTGTTTCTCTCTCTCTCTTCCTCTGCCCTCTCCCACTCTCATTCTCTATCTTACTCTTAAATTAATAAAATAAAATAAAATAAAAAATAAAAGGGGGAATTTTGGACACAGACATGCACACTGGAAGGACACCAGGTGAAGATGAGGGCAGAGTCTAGGGTGATGCTTCTTCAAGCTGAGGAATGCCAAAGATTGGCAGTAAACCACCAGAATGTAGCAAAGAAATACAGAATAGATTCTCCTTCACAGCCCTCAGAAGTGACCAAACCATGCTAACATCCTGACATCTTGATCTTGAACTCTAATATTCAGAACTGTGAGACAATATATTTCTGGTGTTAAGCCACCTGGTTTGCATGGTTGGGCACAGTAGTGCTAGAAAACTAATACATCCACTGAATCCTGATAGCTTAGTACAACAGGTTATGTCCTTCATAGGCCACATGCCCTTTCTGGACTGACAGGGGGCTATGCTCTCATAACCTTTCAGGTTCCCTGGGCCGATGGAGTAAGCACCATCTCAACGTGAAGCTTCAGGGTTCACCTTAGCAGAGGAAGAGGGCATGGAAAGTAGAACACCAGCTCTTAAATATACTGCTCACATTTCTAATCAAGTCATATGACCTTGCCTAATATTGAGGGGGAAGGGAGATGTAATTGTACAATGAACCTGGAGGGAAAAGAGAACTTGGTGATGGGCATAGTCATGTCTATCTATTTGAGAAAACCTACATAGAAAAAATGACTGGGTACAAATTTTCTGAAAAGAACTGGGTGATGTTAGGATGCTTGGATTATTATACTTTTCTAAATTTGCTAAAGATTTCCATAAAAGACATCTATTACTTTAATAAGCAAGGAAAGAAACCTTTCACTTTTAAAAATAAAATAAATAGATCACTTATCTAAGGTTAATAAGTAGATGGACCAGAAGAAACTCAACTCTAGAAGTCTTACTTTTTTCTTTCTATTGAGAGACTGGGATACTATTATGTGTAGTGAAATTGAAATTCCCTTACTCTAAAGGCTTTATATGGAAGATGGACATGAATGCCATCAGACTGAGTTTATTTTTGCCTACAGAGCTGTTGATAGACCAGATAGATACCTTTGAAGAGTATCATTCCCATTTACCATATTCATCTATAAGACAAACTTCCATAAGGGAGACTGATTCAGGACATAATGGGAGAGGGTGTTTAGTCAAGGGAAGATAGCCTGCAAACATGGAGAAAAAGAAGGTAAATGATGGATGAGAAATGGCGTCTCCCCAGAAAGAGCCCCTGAAATGATACTGTATTTGCATATGACTTTTTGGGAGTGCTCTGAAAAAGAATCTGGTGAGGGGTGGAGGGTAGCAGAACGGGATGAGAAGGGACCAGACAAAGGTGTGATTTCAGACTCCATCCCAGTATCATCTGTGGGGATGTCTGGAGTGTAGATCACACTGTATAGCTGGCCCTGACTTGAGGCAAGACAGCCAGGTTTTCATATGCCTGCCCTAGTCAGTTGTTGGCTCTCAGGCACTTCCAGTGCTCTGAAAGCCAGGGCAGAGCACATCCAGCAGCCCAAGGAAAGGACTCTGGAGTAAGTCACGGGTGTGAGTCATTGCAAGCTGGCTGAGGGATCACAGAAATGGTAAAAGGGGTCTGAGGGGCTCTGGGGGGAGCACTGATGGTACCTACTACTACTACTTATGGAGGCTCCCTGAAGATGGGGCTTCTGGCCCCCCGTCAGACTGCATACAGACTACATAGCTCTCCACCTGCTCCCCACTGGCACTGGTGGGAGGGACCCAGGTGGCTTTTGGAGATAGCTCCATCAGCTGTCATAGGGAAGGACTGATGGAAGGTCTCAAATCTACATAAATGACTGGGGGAAATGTGCATTGTATTGACCATGTAGGACACACAGTGAGGAATAGAAAACAACAGTGTTGTTGAATGGGGTTGGTACCCTTATAAAGATGGATGGTGGGGGTGGGATTCCCCCTTGAATCCTCTTTCTATGATCTCCCTGGAATCTGCCTGTTGCTTCTCTCTTTCTCTCTCCCTTTCACCTGCTAAATGCTAGAAGGCAAAAAGGCAGAGTTTTCCTGAGGCCTGCATGAGAGGAACACGGGAATAAGACTTGTGGAGTTAGACCTGGGTTCAAATCCTGACCCTGTCACTTACTAGCTGAGTGAATTAATCTCTCTGAAGTTCAGGTTCCTTACATATAATTTTTTTTAATGTTTATTTATTTTTGAGAGAGGGAGAGAGCACACAAGCAAGGCGGAGGTGGGGGCAGCAGAGAGAGAGGGAGGCATCCAAAATGAAGCAGGCTCCAGGCTCTGAGTTGTCAGCACAGAGTCTGACGCAGGGCTTGAATCCACAAACTGTGAGATCATGACCTGAGCTGAAGTTGGACGCTTAACCAACTGAGCCACCCCGGTGCCCCTCAGGTTCCCTACATATAAGGTAGGAAGCAATATCTATGCTGATTAGGATTGTATTGAAGTTGGAGGGGACTACAATCTTTGAGAGTCTTCATTTCTTCATCCATCCACTAAGTTATAATACAATTCATGATAAATGATGCTGGTGCTCATAACCCCTGCCCTTCAGGATTGATGTGGGGGCTAAAGAACTAAATGCAGTAGATTTTTAGTACAGTGTACTATAAATAGGTTAAAGTACCAGGCCCATCCTGGCTGCCCTGCACCCTTCAAGTCTTCTTAGAGTTAAGAACGGTCTTCCCAGTCTAGCCACTACTGGTCAGGTTATTTTTCATTTAAGCTTGGAGCCCATTTGAAGTGCTGCATTGTGTATTTTCTGATAAAAACCTCTCTTTTCCTTCCAGCCCTTGTGAGCTTATAACCACAGATGTCTCTGGGTAAACAGACACAGGCCCGGCCAGAGGGAGAGAAACCCCATCAGGCCTGGCCTGCTGGGCCCAGGTGGAGGAATAACTATGGACAAGGATTTTCTCTTTCTCCTGGTAAATGCCCTGGACCAATCTGGACCTGTTTAATTTTGAGGCCAGAAGCACAAATTGAATCCTGCACCATATGCATTTGTCTCCTCACCTTTTCTTGCAGGAATCTAGATGGGGATTAATAGGCTCACTCTAAGAGCGAAAGGCGCAGGAGTGCCATTGAGTCTTTCGTGTTTACAGGGTTTGAAAGGATGGATCTAATTTAAGTCTAATTTAATCTTGGCTCTGTGAAAGTACGGTAAATTCCAAGCCAGGAAGAATAAACTGGAATGCCATAGAATGTTAGAGGTAATTTAATTCAACTCCCTCACTCAGTAGATAAGGAACCCCAGGCCCGGGATAAAGGGGAGGCAGCCCTCATGTGTCCACAGCCACAAATCAAGCTGCCGCTGGCTGGAACCCTGGCCAGGCTGCCTGAGTCTTGGGCCAGTGCTCGGCACTGTGATTCATTCCTTTGCCGTTGTCATGATTTTGTCATATTTACATGCCATCTGCACCATTATTAACATGGTTTCTTTAATAACTGAATTGACTCTATTTTCTATTCCTAAACAAACTTATTTTGAAAGGAAACTGCTGTGAAGCAAGAACAAGGATCGTTGGCCACAAATAGAAGGCGACCGTAAAAATAAATGCTATGAAACGAAGCAGTACTGTTAAATTTTAGCAAGGTATGTGAAGAGACCACCCACTCTCTCTGTTAAAAGGGATATTCATAACGTTAATGAAAATTTTAAAATGAGATCTTAAAAGGGAACAACTTTCTTACCAGGCGAGAGGATGTTTTTTAATGTGTTTGTGGACCATGTAACATTGTCTCTCATATCATGAGTGGCTAAATTGATCAGGAAAGAAAACAGGTGTGAAAGTTTCTAAGGGTTCAAATCCCCACTGTGCTATTTACCAGCTACATAGCCTTGAGCAAGCTACTTAACCTCCTTCTGCCTCAGTTTCCTCACTCATAAAATGGGAATAACATAGTGTGTGGGGACCCGGGATTGTTGCAAGTATTAAATTAGATAGTATGTACAAGGTCATCAGAACGGTACTTGGCACAGAGCAGGCACACAATAGTCTCAGGTATTATTGTAATTATCGGTATTAAAACAGAAATAGTATTTACTCTGTAGCAGGATTGCAAAATTTCTTTGAAGGGTCACATAGAAAATGTTTTAACCTTTGTGGTCTATGCGGTCCCTGCTGCAACTACTCAACTCTGCCCTTGTATCGAGAAAGTAGCCACAAGCAGTATATCAACACAGGCACATGGCTATGTTCCAATAAAACTCTGTTCACAAAATTGGCAGCAGGGTGGATTTGGCCCACCGGCTATAGTGTGTGCTAGAGGCTTAGGGGTATGGAAAACAAGAGGGTAAATGCTTTGTGGACTATTCTGAATAAAATATGGACCCATGTAAGGTAGCATCATATCTCATACCTTAGCCCAAATCCCAAACTTTGGAAGTCACTCTTAGACACCTCAGATTTAGTTTTTATTCTTACTACCTGCCACCATCTTAACCATCCCCCAAGTGGCCATGGGCCTGAACAGCTCCTGAATTTGAGGTCGAGTCAAGGTTAAAACCATGGCCTTGGGAGTCAGAATGACTTGGGTTTGCCACTCACCCTGCAAGGTGGTCATTTTCTTCCTACACACAAGGACATTGCCACTCAGCTGGATGGAGTAATTTGCCCACTATCATGTAGCCAACTAATTGACATCAATTTCACAAGGGTGAAATTTGGCTCCAATCCAGAAACTCCAGGGCCAGGGTCATCCTGACACTTTGTTTTCCAGTTTCTAATCTCTGTGATAAAGGTGGGGAGGGCTTGAGAAGGGTTGATATTGAGTTGGAAATGATGCTGATGGCTTGGGGCACTTGAGACGCAAGAAGGAAGAAGTGTAGTCCTCAGGGACCTTAAAAGAAGGTGGAAAGTGCACAGAGCTGATCTGCTGTCTTTCACTGTTGACCCCTAACCATGTACCTGGGGAGGTCTTCCCACCTCCTTGTGCCTTACTTGCCCCCAGTGTAATAATAAGAAACAGCAGTTACTGAGTTCACACACAGGGCACAGTGCTTCCCAATACCTTTATCTCATTTTCTCCTCACAACAGCCCTGAGAATTTCATCTCTGTGGCACTGATGAGTTAGGCGAGGCTCCAAAAGCTCATTTGAATTGCCCAGGGTCACAGAGCTAGAAGTAGCACTGCTGGAATTTGAGTGCTAGTCTGGTTTTTTCAGTGCGAAATATTCCTTAAAGGAGTCTATATCCTCTCTGAGGTGAGTCCACAAATGAGGAGGACACACATGGATGTTCTAGAATCCTAGAAACAAAGCTAATCCATGTTGCACTCACTATGTCCTTGGCACTGTGCAAGGCCAGTCCTTCCAAATGACCCTATGAACTAGGGGCTAATAGTATCCTCTTTCACCACATTTGGAAACTGAGGCTCATAGACCTTAAGTAACTTGTCCAAAGTTGCTCAGCTACTAAGAAACACGCTGTGGTTTGAATCCAGGTCAACCTCACTCCCAAGTCCACGCTCTTTAAGAGTTTATTGTCCAGCCCAGAACACTTTTGGAAGCTAGCATTAATAATTATACCAGAACAGAGGCAGAAGCAGGGATGTGTGGTCATCCCAGCTTGGGATGAGAACCCCTTGGTTCTCCCCACGCCTCAGGACCACTGTGAATCATTGTGACACAAACATGAATCTACTATAGCTGGCAACACCGCCATTTTTATTAACAACACTTCTATTGACCTCAGGAAGCATTTTAATTTTTTTAAAATGTTTTATTTATTTCTGAGAGAGAGAGAGAGAGTGTGTGTGTGTGAGCAGGGGAGGGTCAGAGAGAGAGAGAGAGAGAGGGAGATACAGAATCCGAAACAGACTCTAGGCTCTGAGCTGGTTGTCAGCACAGAGCCCGATGCGGGCCTTGAACCCATGAACTGTGAGATCATGACCTGAGCCAAAGTCAGACGCTTAACCGACTGAGCCACCCAGGTGCCCCAAGGAAGCATTTTCGAAAAGAGGTGAAGTCCTGTGCAAGTGAGGCATTCGGGATTGGGTACTTAAGATTTTTAAGAAGGAGTGGTTTTAGTTATTTCTGGAGTTGCTAGTCACTGACCAGCCTGGACTAAACCCCCACTTTCCTTCCAACTCTGACTGCAGGCACCCAGTGAAAAGAGAGAGATGGATTAAAAGACTGATCCAAGGAAATGGAGATAAATGACTTCAAATGTGGTATGATAAGAAGACCAAGGAATTTCTTAGATCCAGAAAAGAGACCAGATCATTATCGGCTATTGCTTGAAACCACATGGACCTCTAACTCAAGGTGATTATCACCTGGGGGTAAGGCTGGTGGCTGTCCCTGCTGGACACCTGGAGGCATCCTGGGGAGAACTGTCTGCATCAGAATTCCCCTAATTGTACCATAAGAGCCTTATCCATTTGGGATAAAGTTTCATTCCTCTAGGAGACCAGTTTTAAAAATAACCATAGGACCGTTTGAGTTCATTAACAGTCATAAATATGGTAGAACTTATTACACGTCAGATTTCCTTTAAAATTTTACAGGTGGCTGGGATGTAGGAAAGGTAAGTTGTGATAGAGAAGTGGATAGAGGGGACGCTTCAGGACATGGGTTTTTGCCCAAGGAGGTTACCTCAATGTGGGGCTCCTGGCAGCCAGGAAGCAGCAAAACAGGCTTTGGGACCTAAGTGCCGAGGAGGAGATAGCGCCAGGAGGGTAAAGTCCACCTCTGCTGCATTGACCATGCTGGAGAGAATGGTGAGGTATGGGAGGCAAAGTGGTACAAACCAAAGAGGCTGGGGTGCTGGGGCGGCTCTACTAACATGAGACTCCAGGCAAGTTAATCATCCTATGACACCTTGTCTACTAAGCATGAAGCTTCGTTGCAAATGGAATAATCTCTGAGGGCTGGTTCAGCTCTAATATGACATAAGGTTCTAGACTTTGTCACTAACTGAATCCTGCTGTGCCTAAGTAGGTGCCTTAGGGCTAAGAGGCCTTTGACTGGAGTGCAGCAGTGACCCAAGCCCGTGGTCTCCCTCCACACTGTCCTTCTCCTCACCTTAATTCTCTTGGTGAACAAGGGTGCTCTAAACCTCTCGTAGTCCCATTTCTTGTTTTTGATTTCTGGAGAGGGGGCAGGGAGGAAGTTCCAGTTAGAACGGAGGGTGGCTGGGCAAAGGGTTCTGGTGGACTCCATTCCCAGGGTCCCAGCTTGGGGGGATCAGATATTGCCCAAGAGAGAGCTGAGAAAAGCAGTCAAGATCTTGGACTATCCACTGCAGCAAAGATAAAATTTTATCTGGACATGGCCCAAGGACTGACCACAAAGTCTAAGAGAACCCAATGGGTAATGTCATCTAAGATTTGGCTTCTCAGTGCTTTGGGTTTTTTCCCCCCTATGTTTAATGAGGAATCAGTGGTGGACTGTTAATATTAAATGGACACCTACTCTGACAGAAGCTGGCTTGGTGCTTTATGTATTATCTCATTTAGTCCTTACAAGAAACTGCAAGGGAAATATTATCTTCATTTTACACAGGAAGAAACAACAGCTTAGAGAAGATAAATAATTTGCCCAAGCTCATACAGCTCAGGGGCCGCAAACTGGGAACACACCAGGTCTGTCTGACCCTAAGGTCCAAGGTTGGGCTCCCACCTTGTGCTACCGTTTTAGGAAGGAGCCAGATTTCACTAGTCCTCTAGCTTACTCAACAAGCTTTGGTGCAAGAGGAGGGGGAAGAGGGCAGGCTGCCGGGTCCAAATCTCATTTGTTAGCCTGTTACTTGGGGCAAGTTACTTAACCTTTCTGAGCCTTAGCTTGCTTTCCTAGACTAGAGGGATTAGAATAGCCCTTATCTCAGAAATGTGTTGTAAGGATGCAATAAAAGTAAATATGAAATGAGTTTACAGGCCCATAGCAAAGGCATGTTTTAGCCATTATTTTAATTCATGTTATTCTTTTTTTAAACTGTATTTATTTATTTTGAGAGAGACAGAGGTAGTGCAAGTAGGGAAAAGGCAGAGAGAGAGAGAGAGAGAGAGAGACAGAATCCCAAGAAGGCTCCATGCTATCAGCACAGAGTCTGATACAGGGCTCAAACCCAGGAAGATGTGAGATCATGACCTGACCTGAAACCAAGAGTCGGATGCTTAACTGACTGAGCCACCCAGGTGCCCCCGATTCATGTTATTCTTAAACAATATGCAAATCAAACTGTGGCTCCCTTGAATTCTACAGTTGGGTGTATCTTCTGATAAATCCCAGCTGTTTTCAAGTGTCCTTTGTGAAAGCTGAGAAGTCATTCCCACCAGCGTCAAAAAACCTGACCTGACACTCGGATCGTTCACAAGGAGCTTTCACAGGATTTTATCGGCACAAACACCCGTGAAATAGAGAACACAGATATGCTCACCACTCTTGGCAGGTAAGATGAGTTACACAGCTAGAGGTGGGACAAAAGCCTTTTTTTTTTTTTTTTTGGTTTGGTTTGGTTTGAATTCCCAAGCCCAGAGCTTTAATCTACTGAGCTGTAGAGAATGAAAATGGATTCTCTTGGAGCCGACTTCAGGTGTCTGTGTGTGTACATGGAAAGATAGATGCCTGCATTAATGAGGAAAGAGGAAAGAGTGGGCCCTGGAACATCCCAGATTCAGAAAGGGAGGTATTCAAACTAGGCGCCTCACCTAACCTCTGGAATTCTTGGAAATTTGGTCTCTGGACTTGAACTCAGGGTGACAACCCCACTCGACCTAATTCTGACCTGGGCTGTGTCTGCCCGGATCAGACTAAATCCTTTCTCTCAGCCCTTCCCCAGGAGCTGGTGACTCTCAATCCCACTGGGGGCTTGTGGAAATGCACACACCCTGATGTGTTCCCTTTCAAAAGCTTACTGGGGATGGGCTGCCGCTGATCTCCAAGAGCGGCCTGCCTTGGTGTTTGGCACGTGGGTTTAGTAGATAATAATGTTTCCATGTCCCAGCTGGGTCTGGTTGGCCACCCAGGTGTCTGTCTGCTGTCTCCCACTCAGGACTCTGCATTAGAAGGGCAGGCTGTGAGAGGAGGGGCAGCTGCTGGCCTTCCTGTCCCTCCTGCGACCCAACAGCGGCCTCTCGTGTCCATCAAGAGAACTGCAGGCACTCTTGTCTGGTCTCTTCCTTCCTGGGTTTTCTTCAGTATTTCTGTTTATATTTATTGAGACCTACTGTGTGTCAGCCATGGTTCTAGACACTGGACATACCAGGGAACAAAAAAAAAATCCTTTCACTCATTACACTCTAACATATGCATCGGGGAGGCAGAAAATAGACATACATGTATGTGCATATAGATGCTGGATGTTCAGAGGAACCATGGAAAAATTATGCAGGGAAGAGGGGTCCTGAGGGGGAGCAGGATAACACTTTTCAATAGGTGGTCAGGAAAACCTCGATGAAAAGGTGGCCTCTGAGAAGGACTTGAGAGAAATGGGGAGGGGCATCCTGGTGGATGCAAGGGCAGGAATGAAAGCCCTTGAAGTGAGGGGGTGCCCCGCTTGTTTCAGAGACAAGGATGCTAGCTAGGCTGGAATAGACTAGTGAGAGAAGAGCAGCAGGAGATGCTGAGAGGCTGTGGGTCCAGATCGAGTAAGGCCTGGGTCCAGGCCTAGCCTCACTGTCACATGGAGGCTTGTTAGAGATGCAAATTAGCAGGCACTGCCCCAGCCATATGTAGCCAAGAGCTCTGTGACTGGGTTCCAGTGGCCCATATTTTCAAGAGCCTTCCTGAGGAGTCTGATGGTGCTGCAGCCTCAGAACCACTGACTGCAAATCTTAGAGGCCATTGCTTTGTCAGAGTCAAAAACGTTGCCTTTTGTTCTGAGATGAGAAGCTCTTGGAAGTTTGGGGCAGAGTAGTGACATGATACAACTAATAAAAAAGTGCTCGTGCCCTAGTCCTATCCCCAGAGATTCCCGTTTAATTAGTATGAGATATGAGCCGGGCAATGAAATTTCTAAAACTCTCCGGGTAATTCTAATGTGCGGCCAAGTGTGAGGTCACTAGCTTCTGGGTTGAGAATAGGCTGAAGGGGGTCAGAGGAGGAAACAGGGAGCTCAACTGGGAGGCTGCCGATATAAGGCAGGCCAGGCATGATGATAGCTTGGATCAGGGAGGCAGCGACGGAGGTGGTGAGAAGCACTCAGATTCTGGATATATTCTGAAGGTACTACTTTCAGGATTTTCTGATGGGTTCAATGTAGGATGTAAGAGAAAGTGAAGAGTCAGGATGACTCCCAGATTCTTCCTTTGAGCTATTTGGAAGGATGTTATTTCCCTAGGGGGACAGGTCTCCTTTGTCAGGGGAATAATATTGATTTTGAACATGTTAATTTTTTAAATGTTTGTCTATATTTGAGATGGGGGGGGGGGTGCAGAGAGTATCTGAAGCAGGCTCCAGGCTCTGAGCTGTCAGCACGGAGCCAGATGTGGTGCTTGAACTTCTGAGCTGTGAGATGACCTGAGTGGAAGTCCAACGCTTAACTGACCAAGCCACCCAAGCGCCCTGATTTTGAACATGTTAAGTGTGAGATGTCTGAGAGCCACAAGGAGATGGCTGGGCTGGACATCCAAGTTTGTGGTGCATCAGGGATAGATTATGTTTAAAGTCATACAGCTGGGTTAGACTTAGGGCGGGAGTACAGATAAAAAAGAGAAGTTTGAGGAAGACCTAGGGGGGACTTTGATGTAGGAAGGAAGGAAGTAGGAAGATAACCCAGGAACCCAAGTGAGAAAGTATTTCAAGAAGGAGAGCATGGTCAATGGTCACAAGCTGCTGACCATCCTGCAGGATGAAGAGTGAGCTTTGGCTGCTGTACTTAGCAACATGTAGGTCATGGGGGTCACAGCAACTAGGAACAATGTCAGTAAAAGGATTGGGAGAGGGTGAAGGCCTGTTTGTAAAATGGGAAGAGAGGAATTGGAGACACAGAGGATAAGCAAGTCTTCTGCAAGATTTTGCTGTAAAGGGAGGGTGTTGGAGGTGAACAGGGCCAAGAAAGCCCCCGCCCTTTTAATATGAGAGAAATAATAACATGATTCTACCTTTGTTAGGAAAAGATCTTTCAGCACAGGGAGAAATTAATAGATATTTTAATAACAACGAACATTTATTAAGCACAGTTTTATGTTCCTGGCACTGTGTTTAATGTTGCACATGAATTATTTTCCATACAACATTTCCTCCTTGCCACAATCCTAGAGAAGGTGCTGCTATTATCTCCAATTTATAGACAACAGAGCTTGAGTGCTGAGATATGAACTAATGTTCCCAGAGATGCACAGCCAATGCAATGGGAGAGCCAGGCTTCCATCCTGGAGTCGCCTCCACAGCTCAAGCTCTTGAACCCTGCTTGGCAAACCTAGCTGTCAGGTTCCCTGCATGTGGGACACCCCTCCAAATGCTTGAATTTTTTGGTGCTCAACTAGAAGAGATGAAATGACTCAAAACTGCCCCAAAGAAACCCACCATCAATCAAAACTCATCACGATGACAGCAGTGTTATAAAGTTCTCTCCCCCCCCCACCCCCCCCTTATAACTGAGAGAAAAGCTTTTAGATATCTTACTCTTTCCTCGGTCATTCCCAGCACAACATTGCTATTGCACAGAACTGCTTACTGCCTGGAACACCCTGGGTGTTTAGTCTGGCTGTGCACATCCTTTTGCACTCTGCAAGGCACAGTCTCTTTGACTCCGTTAAACATGCTCCCTTCCTTTGCTACCAGCCTGGATGCTCAGATGTACTCCCTCATTCTTTCCCATAGAGGGCCCCCCCCGCACAACTTCTTGAGGCTGCATGACCAGTTCCGCTCATTATCTGCTGATGGACACTGCTGTCAGTTTGTATCCTTGGTAGACATAAAAGGAAATAGCTAAATAGTTTTCCCCCAAACTTCGTGTCCACCCAGAACCTTAGAATGTGACCTTATTTGGAAATAGGTCTTTGCAGGTAGAATGGCAAAGTGATAGATGAGTCATATTGGATTGGTGGGTCAGGGTGGTGGTGGGGCTGCTCCAGTAACTGTTGTCCTTATAAGAGAGAACACACACAGACCCTCCGGGAGAACACCATGTGACCATAGAGTCAGAGACTGGAGTGACGGACACAGCCACAAGTTCATGAACATCAAGGATTTCTGGTAACACCAGAAGCCCAGAAGAGGCAAGGAAGGGTCCTTCTGTAAGAATCTTCAGAGTGAGCATGGCTCTGCTGACACCCTGATTTCAGATTTTTAGCTTCCAGAGCTATGAGAGGATAAATTCCTATTGTGCTAAACCACCAGTTTCATGGTAATGTGTTATAGAAGTCCAAGAAAACTAATAAAGTGCCCATTGGTCAGAACTTGGTAGCACAGTTGTGAGATAATGTAGGCCAGTCAGCTTATTTTAAAGATGTAGAAGGTAAAGCCCAAGAAGGGCAAGAGGTTTGTCCAAGATCACACAGCTACTTAATTTCAGGCCCCATATCTGTCTGGTTCACACTGCATCCTCTGTAACCTGAAACACTGCCTGGGACCTAACAAGGTACAAATGTTGATTTGTTGAATGAATGAATGAATCTCTGGCTCAGGGTTCCTTCAAATCATGTTCTCGTGACTCGCTAAACTTAAAACCAACACTACTTTTTCTAAATTGGCAATTCCTTTTCTCTCAGTGTTCAGAATAACACCTGCCAGCTATGGATTGATTTTTGTTGTGGAAAATATCAAGGCTTCTTGGAGAACTAGCCAGAGAAAATTTCCAATATTGAAGCATAGTGCTTTGTAAGTTTCCCTTCATTACCTAAAAAGGACTTTCTTGTTCTACCAGACATCCTGAGTATCCTAAAAACAGTGCCATCTAAAATTTACTAACATCGTACCAACTCATTGACTCTAGTTATATTTAGCCTCAGGCCTTGGGGATAAATTATTGACTGGTTGTTCAGAAGGATAAAGGCAATATGACTGATAACCTCTGTCTATCAAGTAACTGTGCTATGTCAGATATTTGATAAGGACTTTGCTATATCATTACCTATCTTCATTGTAAAGATTAATGATAGCTTTCAAGGTACTGATTGTACCTATGTTGTCTAATAAGACAGATACTTTATCGAAGGAGCTGTCTTTGGAGGTCTGGCATCAGCATTGACAAGCTTATGGCTTCGCGAACATAGAGAAGGATGCTATTCTGTGTTTTAAAACTTCTAAGAACTTATTTTACAGATAAAGCTCCTCAAGTGTGCAAAGATCTATGTCCAGAGATATGTTACAAATATATTGATAAGAGCAAAAGATTGGAAACAACTAAGATGCCCATCAGCAAGGGTTGGTTAAAGGGTACATTCCACTAATGTAATGCCAGCATATGTAAAAGAATGAGGCAGATTGATAGGTATTCCTATGGAAAAATGTCCAAGATACAGCATTCTATTTTGGTAAAATAAATAAAATGGTATAAAATACAGATAGGAAGGAAGGTGAGAAAGCATGACTATATAATCTTATTTGTGTAAACTAAGGACAATTATATGGGATATACACAGAAAGGAAGGAAGGAAGGGATAATATTTCCGGAAGGATGTATAAAATACTGCTAATATATGGGGAGTATTATCAGGAAGCAGGGTGTGGAAAACAAACAAACAAAAAAGATTTTTTTAACTAAAAAGATTCTATACTGTTCATACTTTAAAATAATATGCATGTGTTAAACTTATCATTTAAACCCCAGTTCTTTGAAAATAATAAGAGAAATAGACGCTATGTGACTTGTTATTAACACCCTTGGGGTCTGCAAAGAGAGCATAAAGAAACCATGCAAGCATATTTCTGCACCGATGCTCAGAAATTAAGACAACGTTGGCTCTTAGCAGAATTTATATTACTACATGCAAGCTCAGGTTAATAACATGTTCAGAATAGATAGACGAGGGATAGCAGCACAGCTTACATGAGAAACAGAGTTTGCCAAGCTGTTAGAGGAAAGATATTCCAGAGCACAAATGTTGGACAGATGGATGGTGCAAGATGCTTCCCAAAATGTTACTAAGTCTCAAAAGGATACAGAAAAATATAACATGTAGCACGAGTTCTTAATTCATAAGCGGTCTCTCTCTCTCTTTTTTTTTTTTTTCCTGTAGGAAGCACTCCCTTCCAAATTCTTTCTCCTGTTTTATTGGGCTATTGAGTGAGCCATCCGATATTAAGCTATAAGAATGATTTTAATATTTCCTGACTGCTTTCTCTGTGCCAGGCATTTTAGTCATCACAATCATTCATTGAGGTAGGGTTTTCATAAATAGGTAACGTGATGTCCAAAGGAGTTAAGTAACCTAGGGTCACTTGGTAAGTAGGTGGTGGGGACTCCTTTGAGCCTCCTGCCCTCTAAGCTTTGTGCATCTCAGCATTCCCAAGAGTGGAGGGCATCTTTTTATTCTGGAGGAGAGGAAGCTGAGGTCCATAGTAGGGGAACAGACTTCCCCAAGGGGGCTCAGGCCTGGAACTCAGGCATTTGTTCCCCGCGCATATTCATCTGCCCTAAAAAACTTCTCCTTAGGCCTTGGGTAGATAGCAGATATTTCAGACAATGTTGAACTGAATTCAATTGATCTCTTACATGAACGATATTGTAATAGGCTTGCAATAATGAGGTTCCTTTCTGAAACTTGCACTTTCCAAACCTGAATATCTACTTCTCAATTTTTGCAAGATACCTATGATCCTGAACACCAACTACTAATCTCATAGTTCGTGGAAGGTGGATTACTCTGGTACCATGTATTTTAACTTCATCTGAACCAAAGGTATGTGTGAAAGCACAAACAGGTTTAGTGGTTACTTAATTTTCTTATGACACATATTTTGAAGTATAATGTTGACCGTGTTTAAAAACAATTTGTTTTTAGAATGAAGACTCGAATTCCTAGCCTGGGTCTGTGAGAGTAGGGGACCTATTGTTGGGCCCACAGGACTCTGCAGCATTATCAGGAGCCATGCTAGTCTTCTTTTGTCTGCTCGAATGCACCCTGTCTTTTCATGGCCCCTACACATGTGTCCCCATCTTCAGAGAACACTCTTGCCCTGAGCAACTTCTTTGTAGGAATCCCCTTAAAGGCCATTTCTTTNGCTTTCCAAGCACCAGGGGAAGAGTTTGAGATTCTTGTCCTACTTGTACTTACTTGATTACTGTCATCTTCCCCAGCAGATTGTGGGCTCTAGGAAGGCAGGGACCACATTTCTCTTGCTTATCACCCCGTGGGGACAGTCCTCAGTAACCAAGTTGCTGGTGCTAGCTGTTGATTAAATCAATGAAAGAAGAGACAAAAACCCTTGCAATACACATAAGAAATATCAGAAAACATGCTAGTTCTACATTTCTGTGATTTTGGAGTATATCACTATTTTATACCTAAATATAATGATATAAGCTTATAATGATGTCCCCAGGTTAGTGACAAAAAGGGCTCTGTTTAGTGTGTTTGCCAGAGAAAGTGGCACTGAAATTCATTTGAAAACTATTTCCATTAAAATAGTCAAATTGAAAAGAGTCTTACAATGGGAACATTAACTATCTAAAAAAAAACCAAAAACACTTAGCAAAATACCTATTGATGCCAGGTAAACAAAGTATTACTCTACTTTGAATTAATGTAAGTTGTATTTATAAATTTTTATATTACAAATGGGTACATTTCATTTTCCCCCATCTTACGCAGTCCTCAGGAGGTTCACAGGTAATAAAACAAATGAATTTCTTTCTCCATTAGGCTGTCATTGCCACTTTCAAATGGCTCCTTGCCCATACACTCCAATATTTTTCTCAAAATAAGTGGGAAAGCCTGCAGCTACCACCTCCTTTGTGTTTCAGGAGAGACAAGTAGCATAATACTTTCAGTCTACATCTGGGAAGGAGGCAAGTTGAGGCAGAGATGCTAAATAATTTCAAGTTCACACAATCATTCAGGGTTCACCAATCCATCTTTATCAGCGATGCAACAAATATTTAGTGATTGCCAACATGGTGCCAAGCTCTGTTTTAGTTGCTGGAAATACAATAGGAAAATGATACTTAAGGTCCCTGTTTTCATGTAACAGATACTCTAGTTGGAGGAAATAGACGATAGACAAGTAAACAAAGAAATAAAAAATTAATATCAAATAGTGCTGTAGACTGACTATATCCTCCAAAATTCATGTGTTGAAAACCTACCTCCTAATGTGATGGTACTAGAAGGTATAGTTTTGGGGAGGTGATTAGGTCATGAAAGTGAAGCCCTTATGAATGGCCCCAGAGAGGTCTGTCACCCCCTTCCACCTTGGAGGACACAGGGAGAAGACCACCATCTGTGAACCAGAAAGTACATTCTCACCAGACACCCAATCTTCTGGCACCTTGATTGCTGACTTCCCAGCCTCCAGAACTGTAAGAAGTAAATTCCTGTTGTTTAATCTGCCCAGACTATGGTATTCTGGGACAAACAGTGACAAACACTGTGATGAAAATAAGAGTTATGTAACCCCCACTCTAACCCTAGCCCTGGGTGCACCTACTGTTATGTGGTCAGTGAGGCCTTCCCGAAATGGGGACAAATGAGCTGAGTACCTCTGAATATGAGGAAGAAGCCAGTGAAGGGACCATGTGGGGGAAAACCACTGTAGGTGGAGGTAACAATAAGATCAGAGGTTTTGAGGTGGGAGCAAGCTTGGAGTGTTTGAACAAGGAGGTCAGGATGGCTGGAGTGTGATGAGTGAATTGGAGAGTAGCAAGTGATGAGCCAAGACACAGTGAGGAGCCCAGTAAAGACCTACCTCATACAAGGCCATAGGCCATGGTAAGGAGTTTGGATTTTCTTCTAGAATTTTCTTCTAATGATGGGAAACACAGGAAGATATAAGCCATGGTGTGATTTATGCTTTTGAAAGTTCATTCTGGTTGCATCATGGAGAATGAATGACCTGTGGGAAAAGAGTAGAAGCAGGAAGTTCAAAGGGCCTTAAATAGCACAGGAAAGGGTTGATAGTGTCTTAGACTAGGATGGTGTCAATGGAAGTGGAGAGTAGTGGGTGGATTAGATACATGTTTTCTGAAGTGAGACAACAGAACTTGCTGATTTATTGGATATGAAGAGTAAGGCAAATTGAGTCAAGGATGGCACAGGTTTTTGGCTTGAGCAAATGAGTAGATGGTGGTGCCATTTGCTGAGAGAAGATGGTGGGGGTAGAAACTGATGTATTCTTTTGTTATCAAGGCAGGGAGTCAAAAAACCTGTTTTGAGCATATTAATTTTGAGATGCCTTTTAGAGATGCCTGGCCAAGTGGAGACGCCAAGTAGGGAGGTGTTAGATCCATGAGTCTGGAAGAGAGCATTTAGAGCTGAAAATATCCATTTGGGAGTCACCAGTGTGAAGATGGCATTTAAAACTTTGAAAGTGGGTGATGCCTGCCAAAGAAGAGAGTGCTGTTGGAGAAGGGGCAGGCACACCTCTCAAGCCCTCATCAGTCTCAAACTGACCAATGGTCATGGTCATGGTCATGGTCATACACCATAACACAAGAGTTTCACCCCTCCTGTTGCATTAAATTAAACATTTACTATCTATTCCATATGAAAGGTGTTGCCCTAGGGAATAGGGGGTACAAAGATTGGTGACTAATACATGATGCTATCTCTCAACTTGCTCACAAACTGTCAAGGAAAGAGTGACTATAATATAAAGGGAAGGATATGTTAGCATATTTCTAAGGGAGTGGAAGGGTCCTTAAATGATAAAGGAGACAGATTGGGAGCAGATCATGGAGGATCAGGAAATTGGATTTGTTTTCTGCTTAGATGATAGGACATCAGTGAAGATTTCTGAGTTCCATGATCAGATTAATCCATTTCCTTCCAATGACTTCTTCACCCTTCTGTATCTAGCCCACATCTCACCCCAGCCACAAGGTGCTGCCCATCCTTTGCTACCACTGAGTTTTTATCTTTAGCTCTTTTGCATTTGTTATCTAGTGCTAATCCATTTAATAATTGATGACACACTCTCTTTCAAGTGGTTTATTGTAGAAACATCTGATCTTTCTACTGATCTTTAAATTCATTCTCAATGGGACCCACGACTTAAAGTCATAGTTTCTTGCTCAGGGATTGGAACATAGTAAGTCCTCTGCCTATTTCTTTAAGTGTCACTTCTTTAGGGAATTCTTCTCTGACCTCTGATTAGATCAGGCTTCTTAGTTCTAGGATCTCATTGAATCATTTGCTAGCATGCTTCTCAGTTTTTAATTAAATACCCTATATGTACCTATTTGAATAGTTTCTGTCTTCTCATGGGCTGAAGTTCCCAAGAACAGGGATAACCTCTGATTTTGTTTACAGTAGTGTCCCTACTTTGTGTGCAACAAACATTTCGTTGAAAAATTGAATAGGCATGGCTTGGTGCCCATGGGGTCAAGGAGTTTGAGTAGAGTAGCCTTAGGCTTGGTCCAATTGTCTGCCTGAAGTTTCTGAAAGAGCAATGAGATTCACACAGCAAAACTGCTGCACAGAGGGAGTTTCTACTGATGAACTTCCCTTCTGCTTAGGGACAAACTATTTCCCAGGGGGTGGCTTTTCTATCAGGAGGCCCCTTGAAGCCTGATTGATCATCACTTAGGGCACTTGAGTCCTGCCTATTGCACGGCTGAGCAGGAGGCAAAGCAGAGTTCCCAACTGTCAGGAAGAATAAGCATGCTGGCAGTAGCCAGATATCTTTCAGGCAGATGGAGAGACATATGTATATTTACATATATATTTCCTAATCAATAGGTTCCAGCAAAAACATGAAAACTTAAGAACATGATTGGAATTTAAGGAACTCTGAAGGAGTTCGATTCCTTAAAGAAAATTAGCACAATCTTTTTTTGTTTTTTGTTTTAGCTGCAGATGATTTCAGGACAAAATTGTGCTATTGAGTGATCAAACATTCCTCCCTAAATATGTAAAATCTCCTCTTCCAAATTAGGTACTTCTAGGATTTCTTCATTAAAAAATGTGTTTCTGGGGCCAGCCAAAACACGCTTTGAAAACTTTTAACCAAATTTCTGGCCCCTGCCTGCTTCTCTCTCTCTCTCACCACACCAACCACACAGGCCTATTTCTTCTCTTTCTCTAATAGGCCAACCTTGTTCCCTAGGACCTTTGTCGTTGCTTGTTCCTTCAGCTGGAGTGCCTCTTCCCCTATCCTTTGAATGTCTGGATCCTCACCAGTTGGGTCCCAGCTCAATAAGGATACCACTTGCCAGTCACTATCATTGTGGAGTCATCGGCCCCTGGAGGCACCTGCAAATAGCAGTTGTCTCAGTTAACATGTTAATGAGTAATTAGATTAAGATAAGACAAGTATACCTCAGTAGAATCTTATAACTTGTCTGTCTACCATTTGAACCATGCATATTGGAAACAATGTGATGGCTTGAAGGTTTTTAAAAATTTAATGTTTTTTTTTTATTTAGTTCTGAGAGAGAAAGAGCGAGAGAGACAGTATAAGCAGGGGAGGGTCAGAGAGAGAGGGAGAGACAGAATCTTAAACAGGCTCCAGGCTCTGAGGCAGCTGTCAGCACAGAGCCCGATGTGGGGCTCGAACCCATGAACCACAAGATCATGACCTGAGCCGAAGTCAGACGCTTAACTGACTGAGTCACCCAAGCGCCCCAATGGCTTGAAGGTTTAGACTAATATTTACTGCTTCTGATTCTTGCTTTGTTGATGCATGTGAATATCTTCAAGGAACATGGCTTGCAACTTTATCCACTACAGAACCAACCACATCTTGTTCCTATAATTCATGTGAAGGTGACCTTGCCGCACATTACCAGTTGCCTACAATTTCCATTCTTACCCTCCTTTCTTAATAATAGAGCCCTTCCAGGCAAAGTATCCAGTTAAGAAGTACACATACGCATCTCCTCAGGCTTTTTTACAGTTATGACAGGTAGCCACGTAGTCCATTTCTGGCAGCCAAGTAACAGAAGTCAGGTGAGGCTCCAGGAAATCTATCATCTTGATAAAAAGGTAGACTCAGCTGCTATGGGTCTTTGTGCTTTGCCCTTCTAATCTTCTCCCTTCCTGGAATATAGACGTGTTACTGAGGGTGAAGGAGTTGTCCTGAATACCTAGGTGTTGTCAGTGTTCCACCCATAAGCCCTTGACACTCACCATTCCTATATTCAACAGGATATTAGATCTTTGCTCAAGCTCTTTCCTCCTGAAAGCTCCTGTGACTCTACTGAGGACTTTTGCTGGTTTTAGAGCCATACCAGCCTGTGTGTGGCAGGTTGAAAGTGCCAGTTAGTGAATCTGAGGGTGAAGGAGTTGTCCTGAATAGCAGGTGTTGTCAGTGTTCCATCCATAAGCCCTTGACACTCACCACTCCTATATTCAACAGGATATTAGATCTTTGCTCAAGCTCTTTCCTCCTGAAAGCTCCTTTGACTCTACTGAGGACTTTTGCTGGTTTTAGAGCCATACCAGCCTGTGTGTGGCAGGTTGAAAGTGCCAGTTAGTGAATCTGCGAGTAGCCCTCAATGACAGGAGCTGGTGCATACATATCTGAGCTGCTTGGCTTTCAGGTTGGGCCTTTGAGGCATGAACTACATACACTGGGGGCAGACAGAACTCCCTGAGGTCCCCAATGGGACTTCACACCAGTCGCCCAAAGCAGAAACCCACTCATTACTGCACCCTGGATTGGCTTTCTTTTCCCTGTCTCACTTCCCTACTGTCCTACCTTGTTGGGATCACCTTCCAAATAAACTACTTGCAGATGAATCCTGGTCTCAAGCCTTCCTGGGGAACCCAATTCAAGACATCTTATGACCATGTGGATGAAAGCCACATGCTAAGGGTGAAGAGGCATCTAAAAGTGGCCTGAGTCCTTAAGGCTGGACTTGAGCCCTGCCTTGGAATGACTTCGTGTGGACTTTTTATTTGAGAATAATAAATCTCTTATTTGCGTAAGCCAACACAATTGGTTTTCTATGGAATGTAGCCACATGTAACCGTAACTGACAGAGATCTGGAGGAATTTTTAGTTGAGTCTAAATGCAACCAGCCATGGCTGCTAACAAAGCTGACACTCTGGATGCACGATTATTGGCCCCTTATATTCTATGGCAGGTTACAGCTAGCACTGTGTTTGCTTATATGTTGCTTTATTTAATCCTCATGTTAATTTTGTGAGCTAGGTATCATCAACTCCATTCTTAAATCTACCACTAGCCATGTAACAATCGTATTGGAATTGGGACTCTAAGTCCAATGATCTTTTGCCATAGGGAGGTAGGAACTAGGTTTTCATTCTAAGAATGAAAGATCTGTGGTATTTAGGTAATGAGTTGACCTTTACCTGTTCCCTTTGCCTGTCTCCTGAGATCCTATGCTTTTCTGTCATCACCTTTCACTCCCATGGGACTGTGGGCATTTGTGTATACCAGAGGTACCCTTTCCACATGCCAAATCTCACCAGACCTTGCATACTAACCATGTTTTCCAAAACAAGAGCTAAATACTCTTATCTTTAGGTCTTTGCTCAAGCTCTTGCCTTTATCAGGAATGCTTTATCTCAGAAGTGAACAATTGCGACATTTGGGTCTGGAAACTGCATCTTCATGGTAACTGTGGCAAGACACCCATCTCTGTATGGCCCACAGTACCAAAAACATACAGATGTATTTAAGTATTTGTGAAATTAAAATGCATAGACACAGTAGAATCCAAGTAGAATTCATTTTTACTCCTGTTTAAAATCAACATCAAATTCCATCACACATAAAAATGAGTATCACAATAGATTTCAGTAAATGAAATAATAGTCCATTGGACGTTTAATATATTCAAGCCTGACTTTTAAAAGAAAGCACAAAATTATAATGTATTTATTAAAATGGTGACCATTTAAACATCATCTGAACCATACCAAATAATAGTCACTTTTATGAAATGTTGAGAACATTGAGAGCCTAGGAATTTGGGTATAAAGATGAGCATTTTCAAAATGCCCGACTTACATGAGAAAAGACTGTGTTCTCCTACTGGTGACTCAGGAACTATGATATATTTGTGTGAAAAGTGCTGGTGTGTGGAGACAAGGCTAGCACCCATGACCGGCTGTGCTCTGGAAAACATGCTCCCATGCCACTCTGGGACACAGGAAAGAGTCTGATCTAGGGTGAAACTACATGCAGGGCATGGAGAGGTCTGCACCAGGGGTTCACTGAGGCTGGAGGACCACACAGAAAGCAGTGTGCTTTGACTTCAAAATCATGCTAAGTGAGGCAAAGAAGTCAGGAACCTTTTTGCCATTCCAGATCAGCAGCTCCTAAGATATTTATATCAAGGTAGTTGGTAGTAAATATAAATGCTCATTGGTCCTGAATCAAGAGTTTAATTACCATAACAGATGCAACTTTAAGGATAGGCTAAAACTCAACTGGGGTATCAGCTCAAAAGATGCCTGTCTGTCTGGTTTCAGCTGGCATGGAATCTATAAAAATGTTTACATATCAGTTTTTGGTAAATTTATTTCACAAAGCCATCATGTCATTTCATAAAGACAATAAGGTAAGTCACAATACAAAATTTATAAATGAGATGAGAGAACTATTTAAATACATTTGCTGAGTAAAGACATTTTCACTAACTATAAAATCCAGAGAAACAAAAGATTAATTACAACACAGTTATTGTCAAAAGACTTTTAGACTGTAGTTTAAGTTCAAAAGGTTAAGGATTTGACAAAAACATAACATGAGACTATTAATTATATAGGAAGAGTATTTGATTAGATACAGAAAATATTAATGTATAGTTTTCTTTTTCTTGGAAACTAGCTTTAGAAAGTAAGACCAACCCCAATTAAATTCTGACTGCTATAATTCTTTACCACTGGCACCATAATCTGGATTATGATCCGGTAACTTTGGGCATCAAATTAAATCACCACTGTGTTTCTAAAATAATCTAACCAGGACAAACAGGAGTAGCCTATACTTAACTGTTATATGGTATTATGTAAACGTATCAATTTTTTTTCATAATTTCTTATATTTTTCCAAAGTCCCATTTTCCAGGACTTTGACCATTAAATATGTCTATGTCCACTATGAAAACATGTGGGATGAATCCATCCACTTTAATGTGAGAAACTACATTCTAAATGACTACAAACTCGCTGTATGGGGATGGGGCTGGAGGTACTATCTGAAGATCTGATGGATGTTCAGGGAACAGACCTCAGACAAGGGATTTTCAGCATTTTTATTTTCTCAAGAGAAGGCAAAAAGTGTTCTATAATCTAGGGTACGGTAAGGAGCCCTTGCTCTCACAGCCAAATGTATGAAAACAGTATTCCTTAAAGACATGCAGGTTTATGAGCCAAGGCAAGCTTTGGCTAAATGATTGGTAGCTTTTGTTTGGCTCTGGAGGTTTCCATGGAAACAGCCTGAGAGACAGAAAAGGCAGCATTATCATCTTTATCCGTAATGCCATCTGATAAAACTACACATTGATTCATTCATGCTATCCAGAAGAGATGTATTACTTCCAATAAGCCTGGACAAAGGGAGGTATGAGTTCTATCTGGTTACACTCTCTATCTCCTTGCTTTCCTCCATTTGAAACCTTAAATTAAAATCCTGATAACACCTCCTCTGAACATTTCCCTCAGGAACCTCTAGTTCAAGTAATGCTTCGATAATCAGAAGCCAAATGAAGAAACATGAAGCACCAAATGGAGCTCCAATGCCAAGTTCTTAAAAATCATATGACACACCAAGCTTCCTGTAGCTGAAGAAATTATTCTGAAGAGTATTTAAAATTCTATTATATCAGGCCTCAGCCAGGCAAGAAATACAGTCTTAAGTGTTTTTATACACAGCTGAATCAGGTGGCACCATCCATAATTTTTCTCCCTCTTTATATAGTGTGTGTGTGTATATATCTATATAGTGGTACCTATATCTATGTCTACATATTTAATATACTCACAGATACCACACACCATTATCTAATCTTATTTCAGGTTAGTGCTTCTCAGAAAGACCACAAAAGCAGCCCTAGCTCAGAATTCTCTATCTGAAGTACACAAAAATAAAAACCTCAACAACAAAATAGAAACAAAACAAACAAGATAAGGAGGCATGCAGCCTTTAGCACCATATTTACGATCATGGAGGGCAAGAATGTTGACAGAAGTCTAAAGAGGAACCCAGCTCTGAGTTTCCCCCTGGAACGGGATCCTAAACACAGAACCCTCTTAAACAGTCTAGTACTTTCAAAAAGGGAAAGCCTGAGCAATGTTGTATGAACAGAAATGTCAAAATCCATGATTTACCAGAGATAGATAGATGATAGGTGATCTGACATTGTTCCTTATTCTAAAAGCACTGAAGACATTATTCCTTAAGAACAAACTGCTCACTTTTGGAGATCATTTGGGAAATCACTGCTCAATAAATTAAATGCTGCTTTGGTGAATTAAAAAGACATGATGTATCCCCCAAAAGGACTAATTTACTCATGGAAAGTAGTTTATTAATGAGCAGTTAGCTCCCTGATATCTGTGTAACACAGACGTGGGCTACACTAAAGAGATTTAAACTAGCACATACAATTGCACACTCCACATGGTAAAATATCTGAAAAACACCAGACCTCTGTGCACTATGGCATTGGTGTGGGAATCTAAATCCCAAAATAAAGTCTCAGCTTGGTACTTTCCATAAAAGGGACTTAAGTCTACAGAAGGGTTTATTTTGAGATATGCTGATGATCCTTGTGGTTTAAAGGGGACAGGTAAGAAGTTATAGGGCTACAAATGACTTTAGATATCTAATGCAAATCCCTCATCTTACCGGTGGGAAAACGGAGGCCTCAAGATAAGTGTCCGCCTTAACCGTTGGATGAACCATGACCAGAAGAGAAGCCATGGAACTTTTAGTGTGGTACTTCCTCCATTTTGTTTCTCTCTCAGGCTCCTTTAAATCTCAACATGTGTCACTTAATCAAGCTCCAGAAACATGACTAAGAAATAGCAGGTATGAAAAACACTGAAATTTCACAAAGATTTTGGCAATAGTTCATTCTGATGTGCTTAATATTAACAAGAGGGAAAACTGCAGTCATCTTTTGGTAAAAATGTTATTTCCTGCATGAAACAAGTTCTTCTTGTGAGAGCGGTTTTTGTAGCTACTGGGATAGCTCACAGCTGATGGCTTTCATATGTCCCATCTTTGGAGTAAGAGTTTGATTCGGTAGATCCTGTATCATCAGGTGGGCTGAAGTGACTGCTGTCTTGAGAATCTGTATCAATACTTTTGGTTTCTGACTGAAGGTGGACAGAAACCTGAACCGCTATCTCCTGGCCTTGTTCATTCAGAGAACCATCATCTGAGTCTCCTCCTGGTGAATTACTCCGGCCCATCTCTGGGTTAATGACATAGATGCCACCTTGAGCATTCAAGGCAGGTCTCTCTTTAATTCTTTCTCCCATGTCATCAGGGTCATCCACTCGTACAGCCTCAAACATCTCCTCAACAAAGGCCCGGCAGTTTAGAATAAGGGGCGGAAGAGGGACACTTCTTGCCAGTTCTTCGATGTAACGGGCAAACTCCATGGTCTTAAATTGTGTGACTTTGGCAAGCTCCAGAGTTTTGGCCGATGTGATGATGGGGATGCGCTTTGCAATCTCAAAGGCCTTCTGAAGCTTCTCAGCTCCTTCAGTTCTGAAGAATTCATTGATAGCCTTCTCGGTCTTACGAAGATGACTGCTCATCATGCACAGCCGCGTGACATTCAAGATGAGGGTGATTGTAAAGGCAATCAGGCAAACAACCATGTAGTAGACACTCATGTCTCCTGAGGTGAAGATAACGCGCAGGGTGACAGAGTAGGAGGCACGAATTGGAGAGGCGGTGAAACATGTGTAGAGCCCTCGGTCATCAAAGGCTACACTGCTGATATTCAGGAAGTTATCAGAAACCAACCATTTTCCACCTGATAACCCAACAGACATAAAAAAAATTACAGCATAAAGAATATTATTACTAAATATGCCGACTGCCTTTCCAATACTCGGTCTCTTCATGAGAGTGTCTTAATGCGAGTCATCTATTAGGTTCTGCTACTCGTACACATCATGTAAGAAAGGGCAGACTTTTACATCCACAGCAGGAATTTAAACAGCCTGGAACTTAAAAAGGGAATCAAGGTCTTCCTTCCTGACACTAATGATTACCATTAGTAATCATTTCACTGCCAGACATAACAAGCGTTTCAGGAGACAGGTAGGTCTATAGGACACTAAATGACTAATCTTAAAAAAAAGAAACAACAACAACAACAGCTTTGTGTGTGTGTATCTACACCACTATCTCTACCTATACATTTGCATATACTAGAAGGAAATGGCCTCAGAAATGCGAAACAATGGTTATTTCTGGGGTAATGGTTGATTGATTTATATTTTCTTTTTATTTAACTGTATTTGTTTACTTTTGGTAGCAAGAGATGAAAATTATTAAAAAAAAAAAAAAAACCCTACTAATTTAGTGCATTGTTCAATTACTAACTGGTTAATCTGGCATGGGTTGCACATGTTAACTTGTTTTGTTAAAAAAGATCTGTTGATACAATCTTGGTTTTCCAGCAAGAGTAACCGAAATACAAGCCAAAAGATAGGTGTCACAAGTCAGGGTAAATGAATGGCTTGGAGAAGAGAATAAATTTGAGCTTAAGACATCTAAGGGATGGTTAGGTTCTGTTATAAACTTGAAACATGACGCCTCTCTTCCATAACTGAAAGTATCTTCATTCAGGGAACATGTATATAAAAGTATAGAAGAGTATGAAAAGCAAAGCCTACTGACTACCTACCCTGGCCCTGCCTGCACAATTCTGTTTGTGATAAATTCTCAGTGTATCCTGCACTTTAATTATGAAAGCCATTCAAAGAGGGAATGGATGGGCTAACCAGGAGTGTAGGTGTGAGTCCCCATGGCTGGAGGTGGTGTCCAAGAGGAGGTGGCATGAATGCTGTTAAGCACCGCCTGACTGATTGCCTAATCTTAAGATCCTGAAGTTAAGAGGACTTCAGGATTTCTTTCATCTTTGAGAGTCTATGGTTCTGGATTGTTTCAGTGGCACATCAATTAGTAAGCACTCTGGTTTATGCCCATTTTTATTGTCATCAAAATTTATCTAAATTCTATAGTTATATTTATAGNGAGGGAAATATGTAGCCATGAATACATTTATTATTCCACAAGCTGCTGTTCTATGAATTTGGAGCCATGAGAAGGATATCCTTTGAATCCAAAGTATGATGAAGTACATATACTCCATTCATCAACCACTGTACTACGACCACAATGTAAACTCTCCAGCTTACTTGCTGATAATAGCTCAAGATTTATGAACCTTATACTAGACTGACATGCTCTTTAAACTCCTCTCACTGGAGACTCATAAAACTTAATAAAATTTTCCAGGGCTGTTACTGAAAGCATCAATGATAGATGTTGGTGGTTTTCAAAGTAAAGGCAAAACAGGAAAATGAAACTGCCATTCTACTTGGCTGGGCTCCTCCTAACTTAAGCTTTGTTTATACGTTCAGTCTGTTATAATCATACTGACTGAATAATTCAGATCTCAGAATGTTTGGTCAGGATCCTAGAGCCCAAAGGAAACAAGAGTCTAGATGAATGTGTCCAAATGTGAAGCCCTAAATCATGTTCAAAATACACATTCTGGGCACCGCCCTAGAGATCCCGATTCAATAGATCTATATTCTTCAGAAGCTGATTAAAAATATTCTGTTCCTTCTAACAATGCAAACTCTTCAATCTCTTGGTGACCAGTTATTCAGTTTATAGAAAGTTAAAAGGTTTAGCATAGACTTTAGAAGAAAATACCATCTGTCTCTTCTTCCATTTTCCACTCTAATATGAATAACCAAATATCTTTTATATTCCAAGAGGTCAGAGTATCTTTCTAGCAAAAAAACCAAGAAGGGCCTTTTCTGAAAGTGTAGCTTGTGAGTATCACAGAATTTAGTCTTTATCCCATTGATTTTCATGGAGACTTCTTTTTGAGGTACTTTAACACTTCAAATAGATCTTTCCAGTAGAATACCAGTTAAGGAAATAGTACCCTAAGATGTGTTCGCAAAAATCAAATAAAAACCTGTCAAAAATGGTTGGTTGATGGGGCGCCTGGGTGGCTTAGTCGGTTAAGCGTCCAACTTTCGCTTGGGTCATGATCTCGCGGTTCGTGGGTTCGAGCCCCGCGTCAGGCTCTGTGCTGACTGCCAGCTCAGAGCCTGGAGCCTGTTTCAGTCTGTGACTCCCTCTCTCTCTGACCCTCCCCTGCTCACGCTGTCTCTCTCTCTCCTAGAAATAAATAAAAAACATTAAAAAAAAAAAAAATGGTTGGTTGATTATGATGTTTGGGTGATTTTTAAGACTGAGAGGCAAAAAATACAAGAGGAGTTCTCCTGTTTTCAAGTAAATTAGGGTATAACATAGAAAAAATTGAGCTGCAAGGGCTTACAGGGCTCCTCTTCAGTGCCCTTCTAATTCTCAAAGGGACTTAAAGTTTTATGCACAGAGCTATAATTTAAAAAAAAAAAACATCCTGGATTTCTTCTAAAATCTTTAGTAACTCATTTGCAGACAAAATTTTAAAATTTATGACCAACCTTCTTAAGGTTTAGCCAATAGTCTTTCTGTTGTACGCACATAGGGCTACCACACTGTACTGTGCACAATACAGTCTGGGTCAATGGGGTTGTGCGGTGCGTAGTCTGCCCTGATGTAGTCTACCTTCAATGAATAAGGAAACCAGCTCACCAAGAGGAGAGACAATAGCTCCCTGTCATCATCAATAAATTTAAAAAATTTATTTTTAATGTTTGTTTATTTTTGAGAGACAGAGTGCGAGTGGGGGAGGGGCAGAGAGAGAGGGAGACACAGAATCTGAGGCAGGATCCAGGCTCCAAGCTGTCAGCACAGAGCCTGACACAGGGCTCAAACCCTGATGAACCAGAAGATCATGACCTGAGCCAAGTCGAATGCTCAACCGACTGAGCCACCCAGGCACCCCACATATGAACACTTTTTAAATTTGTAACTATTCTTACTTTCTTCTTCTGGTTAAGCAATTATAATTATTTTGCTTTTTCTGATAGGTATAATACTCCAGGCCTTCCAAAAGTTTTAAGTATTCCCCCTGGCACTTCATCACTGAGATTTCTTTGTGGAATAAGCCATAAAACCAAGAAGACAGAAGTAACAGGAAATGAATAACATTGATTAGTTACCTCTGCCTCTGCCATCCAGTTGCTGTCCTTTTGAGTTGTACCAACGGACATCTTCATAGTGGTCGATTGTAAGAAGACACTCAATTGAAACACTAGTTCCCTCTTTGGCTATGATGACATCATCCCCTGAGTGGGAACCTGCTGAGAGTTCAAAGCTTGGAGGAAATGATGAATTGAAAGAGCTATGATTTGCTCCCAGTGGGGCCATTTGGTTGAAGCTTACATCTTCCAAAACAAAAGCTGCTGGCACAATAACACTCACCACTAAAGTGAATAAACAACAATGTGGCTTCATGGAAAAATGGGAGAAAATCTTGTTGAGATCTGGAGAACTCAAAAGCTTCTATACTATAACAAAAGCACGGCGAGTAATTTATTGCTTGGTATTGGAGTTTTCCAAAAAAGTGGGAGATTCAGGTGTATTTTGAAATCTTGAAGATTAAAAGATATGAGTGGAGACCAACCTAAAAGAAAGCCAGATATAAAGTTTAACCAACAATGACTCAAAATGGGGTGAAACTATGTTCTAGAAAAGAAGAGATGTGACATTGATTAGAATGACTGGCACTGACATCAGGGTGCAAAACAGAAAAAACACCACCTAAAAATCTCAAAGAGACAGTACAAAAAGCACTGAATCAGGAAATGGCTGGCAGAGCTAGATTCTGGTCCCAGCTTTGCTACTAACAAGCCATAAGACTTTGGCAAGTAGCATTCTCCCTCAGCTGTTTTCTCATCCATCAAACGAGAGACCAGATAAGACCTCTCTAAAGACTCTTCTAGTTCTGAAAGGCTGTGATTCTATTTCACTCTGACAAATCATAGGCAACAGGGAGCCAATGAAGGCTAAAATATTTAGCTTAATGATCTTTTATTTCAACCTGTGCCATTACCATCTGTTGTTATATCAATAATGTAAATCAACTGGTACATTATAATCATAAGCATGGAGCTCATGATTTGAGCAATCCAAGTACATAAAATATTGGCTTTAAATAATGCAAGGATACTTGGTAGTTTTTTGTTTTAATATTAGAAAGTAAACTGCACTACTACATACACAGTTATTGATTTCTGAGGCATTAGAATCTCCCTCTTGAGCAAGAATGTTAGACAAAAGAATTTTCCTTTAATAGTTTCTTCGATATCAAGAGACAAAATAAAGTATATTTAACAGTCTGTGAGAATACCAAGTTTTAGCTCAAAGTCTGCCAAATTAGCTAAAGGAGGAATTGACATCTTAAACATCTAGTTGGTAGAAAAGCAAATATAAAGTATAGGGGAAGATTGCCAGACACATAAAAAACCATGAACAAAGAACAAAATATCCCAGTCTTAGAGTTTATGTGATTATGATCAGCTTCCAGGTAATCTGGTTCCTCTTTTAAATCAATGACTCTCAAAAAAAATTTCAACTTCTATTTCTTTAAAAGACAGGATGAAATGTCGAGCTTTATTTCTTACAAAGGCTCAAAATAATTAGTTTTGGAAATGACTCCTCTTTACATTCACACGAA
The DNA here is from genome assembly GCF_008692635.1 of Crocuta crocuta. NCBI lineage: Eukaryota > Metazoa > Chordata > Mammalia > Carnivora > Hyaenidae > Crocuta > Crocuta crocuta. Next base: position 36,943 of record NW_027530642.1, read on the forward strand.
GGCTGCTTGATCACATAGAACATAAAAAGTGATGGATCATTGTATTGAGCCATTAAACTCCTCAAAGTCTGAATCATAGTAAGTTGTAAATGTCATTTAATTTTCATTAGCCCTTGAAAGGATGGTTGAATGATAATAATAATTTTCTAAATCTTGCTATATCTTTAACATTTAAGAATGGACTAATTAAAGTAAAACAAAGGACTTCAGACTTTGCTATACATTGTAGATTAAACACATGTTTTTATTTCTATTTCCTCCTCAAACCCAAGTTACATGATACTAAAAGAAACAAAGAACTTGGGCATTGGAGGGGATTTTAGAAATTATCTGATCTAACCCATTCACTTCACAGTGACTTGCTCCTTTAGGCTATACTATATGTTAGCAGGAGAATCCTGGTCTCTATTGGGAGAGAATGGTGAGTGGAAACAATGGAAATAACATTTACTGAGGGACTGCCATAGGCCAGGCATTGTGCTGGGGCCTGACGTGTATAAGGTCCCAAGCTCTTATTCAGTACAATACATACAACAACTGGTGGACATGATTTTTGTCATTTATTCTAGACGACTGGTTCTCAATGTTGATAGGAAATGACTGTGCTGAAAAAGTGCTTGTCTTCCCCAGGAATGACATCAAGAGTTCTTATGGCTGCATCCAAGTCAGCATTCTCCCAATTTCATTCTTTTCTTTTACTGGCATGATTTCCCCGCCAGTATCTGTATACAAAATTATTATTATTATTTATGCCTTTTCTTTAAGTCAACTCATTATTTTGCTTTCATACATTTTAAAAAAATTTTATTTAAATTCAAGTTAGTTAATATATAGTGTAATGATGGCTTCAGGAGTAGAACCCAGTGATTCAGCACTAACGTATAACACCCAGTGCTCATCCTACAAGTGCCCTCCTTAATGCCCATCACCCATTTGGCCCATCCCCCTACCAACCTTCCCCTCCAGCAACCCTGTTTGTTCTCTGTATTCAAGAGTCTCTTATGATTTGCTTCCCTCTGTTTTTATCTTATTTTTCCTTCCCTTCTCCTGGGTTCATCTGTTTTATTTCTTAAATTCCAAATATGAGTGAAATCACTTATTTTAAAAGGAGAGTCTATATCACATTTATAAATAAAAGTAACTATACTCATAAACAGAATGAGAACAAAGCAATGTTATTAACCGCTGTCTGCTAAAGGCTCTGAGCCAGAGGCCTCCTCTCTTTGTTAGGGAAAACAAAAATAAACAGAACAAACAAACCACCCACAACTCCACTTTATTCTAATACTACCTCATTTCTTTCTTTTTTTTTTTGATTAAAAAAATTTTTTTAAAATAGTTTATTGTCAAGTTGGTTTCCATATAACACCCAGTGCTCATCCCAAGTGCCCTCCTCCATGCCCATCACTCCCCATCCCCTACCCCCCTCCCACATCAGCCCTCAGTTTGTTCTCGGCATTTGAGAGTCTCTCATGGTTTGCCTCCCTCCCTCTCCCCCACTATTTTTCCCCTTCTTCTCCCCCACAGTCCTCGTTTCTTATCCAGCCATCTTCCTCTTCTTCCCACCCATTCCACCAGTGAGTTCAGAACCACAATTTTAGACCAGAGGCATACATTTGCATCTATTCTCTTGTATCCACGGAGCACTTTCTATGTATTATAGACACCACCTCTGACTTCATGGAACCCAGTCTGGCAGAGGATAGAGACACTAACTAAATACATACAAAATATGGTATATGCTGCCCAAGGGAAAGTACAGGATGCTACAGAAGTACCCATTGTGGGGAGCTCACCTTGTCACAGAAAGCTTCCTTGAGAAAGTGAGGTGTGTAACAGTACCTGAGGGACAAATAGGGATCGTGAATGGAAGAGAAGTGTCCTAGTAAAGGGACAGGGAAAAAGCAGAGGGGTCACTGGTTGGGATGTGTTCAGGAGAAAGAGCTACAAGTGTGGTAATGAGTAAGGGTGGCCAGTGAGTTGGGTTGGCTTCCTGATTCTTGAAGCACTCTGGGCAAGCAGCAAAACTGGAGGTGGACTTTCGGAAATGGAATAGGAGACTGAAGTGAGTGAAGGAGACCCTGGTCCAAGATGAAGAGATCAAATAGCCTAGAGGCTCAAGAATGAGCTAGATCACAAGAAGGAAAGGCCATGTCCACCCAGGATCAAGGCAGCTACAGTAGAAGACACTGGAAATAGAAGAGAATGGACTCACTCTCCCTACTGAGGGGCAGCAGCTTTGGAAGAATAAATAGCCTCTATATGAGATGGTTGTGAGGGCAAGTGGTGTCCTGGCAGTGTTACTGCTGTGTGGAATTCCTTCATGCAGCTTCCCTGAGTCTCCCCTCCTGTGCCAGCTCTCCCTTCCACGTGAATCCAGAGACTACCTGGATGCAGGCTGGTTTTTCTGCAAGCCCCTGTAGCTTTCACCATTACACTACTCACCCGCTCTGGTATGCATTGCTTATATTATTAGGCAGTGCAGCCCATCTTACCTATGAGTCAGTCCCTTACAAAGGGACTATATTTTTATTGCTATACTTCAAAACTAGCACGTGTTCAATAAATATTTACACATGGAGATTAGTTTAAATGTGACAGTATGTGGGATCTTTGTAAATTGAAGAATGTTATGCAATAGGGATAATTATTCAAACTGACATGCATTTACTAACACTTACTATATTCTGAGACAGCTGATACTAACAATGTCCAGAGAACTTGGGAGGCACAGTGCCTAGAGGCAGTCTTTAAGTCAACCCCAACTCCCAAAGTCTTCATCACCATCTTGTCCTGGAAGATTATAGTGGGGATAAAAGATTATAAGCCCAGAGTGTCTGAGCCAGGTTGACTACTAATATCCAGAGAGCTTGTTAAAAATACAGATTCCTAGGTCCCACCCTAGACCTAGTAAGAACTTCTGGACTTGGAATTTATGGTGTCTAATTAGCTCCCTGGATGATTCTGAGGTAGAGGGTCCATGGACTGAATCCAGAGACTTGGACTATACTTCCTTATTTCCTCTACAACAGCATTGTCTAATGTGTGGCAGGCTGTTTGAACACTTTCAGTAGGAGAGAACTATCACTCACATTCTATTCTGGACTTAGATTACCCTGGATCAGTGTAATTGCAGGCCTCTGAGAAAGGCAGGATAGCAGACAGCTTCAGAGAACAGTCTCTAGAACCAGATTTCCTGGATTTGAATCCTGATGGATTCTAACCAGCCCTGCAACTTTTGTAAATGACCTAATCTCTCCATGCCTTACTGTCCTCATCTTTAAAATAGGGAAAATAATAGTATCTGTTCTTATAGGACTATTGTGAGGTTTGAAGAAAACAGTATATATAAAACAGAGTCTGGCAGTAGTAATCACTAAATAACCTCTAGTTATTATTACTATTACTTTTTTTAAGTTTACTTATTTATTTTGAGAGACAGAGTGCAAGCAGGCAAGGACAGAGAATGAGGAAGAATCCTGAGCAGGCTCCATGCTGTCAGCGCAGAGCCCCATGCGGGCTTGAACTCAGGAAACTGCAAGATCAGGACCTGATCCGTCATGGCATGAGCCGAAATCAAAAGTCAGACGCTTAACCATCTGGAGCTACCCAGGCGCCTCTCTAGTTACTACTGACTATCCTTCCAGATACTGTGGTAAAATCTACAGTTGATGATAAAACCGTTATTTAAGATAAATGAAACACTTTTACTCAGAATACTATGCAACCATTTAAAAATCTTAAAGAGGGTAAACATTATTATGTAGTTTCAATCTGTAATTTTAAATTTCACATTTTTCTTTTGCTCATGGCAAATAAATATTCTGCAATAATATGGATCAAACAGGTACTGTAAACTGACATTGGAGACCAGCCATGATATGTTACATTGTTTTTATGCACTCAGGGTTTGTGGCCAAGAACCTTTGTTGTGATGTGCCTAGCTTACCTTTCCCTTTTGTGAGACCTGCCTCTATGTTCTGGGGCCCTGGAGGAAGTCAGCCCTTCGGCTGACTAAACTAACTAGAAGCTTTGATCTTGGAATTAAGAACTGAGACACAATGGCTGGGTTAGGGCCAATGTGAGGGCAAGAAGGGGTTGAGGCAATTCAGTTTGGGCCACATACAAAGAAAAAGCAGAGAGACAGGACAAAAGGGATGGAGAAAGAAGAGAGGGATTGGGAAGGGGGGGGTGGGGCCGGCGGCGGGGGGAGGGGAGCAGAGGGGAAGAGAAAGAGACTCACAGAAGTGCTGCTCTGGCTCCTGACAAAATTCTACTTCCTTCCTCCAATGTGACTTTTTTTTTTTTAAAGAAATAAACTTCTTTATTCAGTTTCACTCAAAATTAAAACCACAAAAATTAAGACTGAATATAAAAACAAGAAAGGAAATGGAGAAATGGTTAGGTAGGAGAAAAAGGATTAAATTCAGCAAAAGTGATTAAAGTGTGGCTGTGGCTACCTGGCAATCCTCATCTTGGATTCCCACCTCCTCTCCTTATACACCTGAGTGTGGCGCACCAACTGCCCATGTGGCCAAGACTTAAGGTTCCTATTCTCTACAGACACAACCATTTGCCTTTACTAGAAGTTTAGAGAAACCTACAAGATACAGTTTAGAAAAATACTATGAACACTCTTAAACTTCTCTTAGGTCAAAGTGAAAGGTGGCAGAAGTAGCTTGGTACACTGATTTTGTGCCAGGAGGGCAATATGTCCGGTCAATAAAGGCAGGCTCAGCCCGGGCACTTTGTGCTCCTACCATGGACATCCTGAACACAAAGCTCTTCTAGTCTGAGCTACTAAGAGATACAACCCATTTGCAAATAAGAAGCTGTTGAGCAATTGGGAGAGAAAACAGTGGAGAAGGTATGGATATTTCCAAGACAGTGACAGAAGCAGAAAAAAAGGTAAGGAACAAAATCACCCTTGGGATCAGAAAAACTCTTCATACTAAACTTCCTTTTACTTGTGTCAGAATCAGTCTGTTACCTTTAACAAAAATTACATTGACTATGACCATGCTACTCATTCTGGTGCAACAGATTTTCAAAAAGCTCAGCTAAATCAGGCCCATCATGTGCAAGATGAAGTACCAGGTACAGCAAGGGATGTCCAGGGCATCAGGATACTTTCCCAGGCCCTCAGGAGTTTACAAGCTAGTTTTGGGACTTCCCATAATAATATCATGCCTGCTAATTTTTTTTAATTAAAAAATTTTTTTAATGTTTATTTTTAAGAAAGGGGGGGAGGGGCAGAGAGAGAGGGAGACACAGAATCTGAAGCAGGCTCCAAGCTCTGAGCTGTTAGCACAAAGCCCAACACAGGGCTCAAAATCATGAACCCATGAGATCATGATCTGAGCTGAAGTTGAAGGCTTAACTGACTGAGCCACCCAGGTGCCTGGTATTTAATGCTGCAGCTGACATTTGGAGGCTAAGAGGAAAGAGTTCAAAAAGGAAAATCAAAGTGTCACCTTCTTACAGTTAAAAAGGGCTATGCTATGCTTGTGGGTGAAGTCACTTGGTAAAATATTTTATTACCTTTCTTCAGCATTAATAAGGATAACAGAAAAGTGATACTCAAATTTAATCTAACTCCTTTTTCATCTTTTAGATACAGTAAAATATCAGCTTTTCCAGGATCACGAATAATCAGAAATTTAGATGATTTTACCTGATAGAACCACTCTCAATATGGCTATATCCTAAAGAAGAAAGAAAGGAAAAGAATGAAAAGCGCCTAAGCTGTCATGCCTAACAGATTGCCTTGTTGCTGTTTCTGCCAGCTTCAGAGAGAAGAAATGTTTCCATCCTGCTCCAGTTCTCAACAGAAGTAAATAAGGACGTAATGTGGCTGATTTCCGTTCTCGTGGCTCAATATTAAGTTGGCTGAGGAAATTGCTGTTTGCACAAATAGTTCTGGGATAACACAAAGCAGGGAAAAACACTGATGCCCAGATGGTATTGATTTCAAGTATACTGAGATATTAATTCTTTATTCTCCATAATTAAATGTGTTCTAGCCTGTATTTACAGCTCATCACTCTTCTTTGCCTGCACTGTTACACTTGAAAAATGGAGATGTTCCCTCATACCTGGCACACAAATGGTCAAAGTGGCATTCCAAATTGGCAAGGAGGAGAAAAAGCAAATGAAAGTAGATTTTTAGCACTCCTCTATCTTTTGGGAGGAACAATCATAAAAATGTTCTCCTTATACTCAAGCACTATTATAGAGATCTGAAACATAAAAAGGTTAGTAATATTCAAACAGAAATCACCATTTTGAGGGTCCTTTTCTAAAAATTTCCTAATTAAAATGGCCCTTATGCTCCCAAGAATATCTTGGAGCCATCACACACCTCATAACTAGCATGTGCGCACTCAGCTCAAACTTCACTGTATTTTCTGGCCAACTGAAAAACCCCTTCCTCTGTCTTTACTGGAGCTTTGCTTTAAGCCCACGATTATTTCCTGTAACTGTAACTTATATCCTTTTGCCATAAGCATTTGCTGAGCTACTGGATGCAAACGACAAAGATCAATGTAAGGGGCCTAGATTTATGATCTCCTTACCCAATTTTTTTCCTCTATAGTCCAAAAAAATCAAAGTCCGTATAACTAAAACAGAATTTCTCATTCCCACCCTTAGATCTACTTGTCTAGCATATACCGATCTTAGAGGATAGCCACACGATATAATTCTTTCAAATTTGCAAGATCCAAGTTATAAGATGGCTCCTTAGTAAGAAACAGGGACTGATGCGCCTGATCTTATCCCTGGATGAAGCCATGGCTTGTGAGACCTTAGTTTTCACATCTACAAGGCTATTTTCAGAGTAATGACCTCATATAGTAGCTGTGAACTAATTTGGGTATAAGTACATGCTATTGATATTATTGTTTCAGTTCCTAGATGTTTTTCAATTAAATCATACTCCGTCCTACCCAAGGTCACAGTCCTTTTATCCTACCTGGATACCACACTATTCTTGTAATTTCTAAATGGGTCTCATTAACTCCAATCACACCCCAAACACTGCTCCTCTCAGAAGCGGTCCTGAACACACATCCAAGGAAGTCAAGATGATTTAAAAATCTATTGATTTTCCACTGCCCAAGAGATAAACTTTGAATGTTGATCAGGCATCTGTAATTCTCCAGGAAAATTCAGGTAGCAGAACAGATGTAGCTGGATGGAGCCCAGCAGTGCCTGTGTGCAAGATTATAACTGTTTGCGGAAGGAATGAATGGATCTAGAAGTCTGTTTTTTAGTTACACCTCTATCACCAATTAGCTATGATCTCTAGTGGTCTGTTTCCTCATCTAGAGGCTGATTATCATCATCATTCTCTTCTGTGCTTAAACCTATAATCTTCCCAGCTTCTTGTCATGGCTCAAAGCCTTAACTACACTTGTTTTACTCTAATCTCTCCAAATAACTTTTATTTTAAAGATCTGGATCTGTATTGTTAAAGATTCCTGTTTTTTTTTTTCTTTCTGATATTGTTGTAAATAAAGTTGTTTTCTTAATGTAAAAAAAATTAAGTTCTAGTTCTAGTTGTTCCCTTTGCTTAAAACTTCCTGCCCCTCCCTAACAATATCTTCCTGTGGAAATTCCACCCTCTCTGCAGTATCCAACTCCATTTTTACCTTATTCAAGAAGCCCTCTCACTTGAACTCTGATCATTACCCTCTTAATTTCAGATGAATTTCTTTTGCTCTGAAAGTCACCTAGCATCCTGAAAGTACTCAACTGTAACTTATCAGTTTCCCTCTTCCATCAAATATCTATCTCTCTGAAAGACTGTAAGCCTAAAGATGAGGGTCTAAAAACTCTCAGCCTTTGGCATAGCATTGGATTCAACATTTTGAATTCAGATGCCCAATCAACCAGGCAGTCAGAAAGGTACTTGCTACAAACTTATTAACTTTCCAGAGTCTCAGACTTAAGTTAAGTGACTTGCTGAGTCACTTTTCCATACTTAAACCCAAATTCCATGCAATTTCTATTGCCACAGAAAATCAGAGGAAACTACCTATTTTATACTTGTATGGGTTTTTTGTTTGTTTGTTTTTTGGAATAGGAATTTTTAACAAGCTAACAAGTGATAGCAATGCCCTTAAGTTTAAAGAACTACCATCAGGGGCGCCTAGGTGGCTCAGTCAGTAAGCGTCTGAGCTCAGGTCATGATCTCATGGTCAGTGGGTTCGAGCTCCGCTTCAGGCTCTGTGCTGACAGCTCAGAGCCTGGAGCCTGCTTCGGATTCTGCATCTCCCTCTCTCTCTCTGCCTCTCCCCTGCTCGTGTTCTGTCTGTCTCTCCTGCAAAAATAAACATCAAAAAATTAAAAAAAAAACTACCATCAAAAGCAAAGGAATATGAATGGTTTTAGGAAGTGACAATTATTACATACGGACAGTGAGGTGATAATTCTGAAGGCAACAGATGGAAGATGGAAGACTTGGGTTGTTAAAAGACCACATCTCTTCAACTTTCTGAGACTTAATTTTTCACATCTGTACAATGAAAGTGTCTATAATGCTTTTCTGGCACTTACGTGGCTCGGTCGGTTAAGCATCTGACTTCTGCTGAGGTCATGATCTCATGGTTTGTGAGTTCGAGCCCCACATCAGGCTCTGTGCTGATAACTGGAGCCTGGAGTCTGCTTCAGATTCTCTCTCTCTCTCTCTCTCTGCCCCTCACCTGCTCCCACTCTGTCTTTCTCTCTCTCTCAAAATAAATAAAAACAATTAAAAAAAAGACAACTGAAGAGATGCATCTTTCTGATGGTCAGTTATAATCTTGAAGTCATAAATGAGAGCATAGATGCCTTCAATTGTTTCCTACTGTTCTCCAAATAAAAGTCAAACTTCTTGTACTGGCTTATAGACACTACAAGATTTGGCTCATTTAAGTCTCTGGCCTCATCTTCCTTCCTCTTTTTGGACCCGCATCAGTAGCCTTTTTTCTCTTCCTTGACCTTGCTAAGTTTGTTACCACTATAAGGCCTTGGCATTTGCTATTCTTTCTGCCTCGAAAACCCTCGCTCAGATCTTCATAAGGATTACTCTTTTTTCTATCACATTGTGCTGTTTAATTTTCTTTAAAGTACTCACAACCATCTATTTTTTTTCACTACTATTTTAGATATCAGTGTTACCTGTTGACTTGTTTTATAGTGGGCCTCGCTCCAGAATATCAACTACTTGGGAGCTGGGCCACAGTCGGCTTGAACCCCGGTGTGTCCCAGGCCCCCAGGGTAGTACCTGGCAGGTAGCTGATGCTCAGTAAACGTACAACGGCCGAACTCCCGCAGCTCAGGCCTGGCCTTCAAAAGGACCTCGGACATCTTAGCTCCCTTCACGTCCGACCCCGACCCGCCGGTTCAAACCCAGGCCTCAGCGCCTCCAGTACCTCCATCGCACGACCCCGACCGATCCCTCACTTACCAAACTGGCACTCAGCTTGTTCCAGCGAGACCCGTGGCTTGACCCGGAAGTGTTCTCGGGCAGGCGGGACCAACTCCGCGCTGAAGGAGTGCTTCCGGGGCAGAAGGAGCAGCTTTTCGGCAGCCGTGGCGCCGGTGAGGGTGGATGGGCACAGGGTGCGGGGCTTCCAGGGAGGTGGCAGGCGGGGTGCGGGCGCTAGGGGTTCGGGGCCGGGCCGTAAATGTGGCTGAGGAAGGGCAGGAGGTGGCCTGGGGCTAGGCGGCCGACACCCCACGGCTGGACGCGGAGGCTGTAAAGCGCTTTGATTGTTGAAGCGCTATGTGTGTGTGTGAGGAACTCTTAGTCGTTTTCAGCGTCGGAGAAGTTGAGAGCGCTTGTTGATTCCAGATCTCCAGTTTGGGATCTGGTCTTGTGTGTACGAACAAGTGAGAACGTCTGTCTGTCCGTCTAGAGAAAGCCATGTTAATAATGACAGTAATGACACAAACAACCACCGCCTCTGTCCTAACAGCAGGTGTTACCTATGCGAGGCTGTGTGCCAGCCTCTGTTCCGAGAGCCCCTCTCGTACCCCGTGTGGAGGAGCCTTTGTAGGAACCCTGCCAATCAGGTGTTCTAGCCCGTGTTACAATTGAGGAAACGGAGACGAGCTAGCCAGAACTGACTTCCTCGCAGTTACCGCCTTCCCGAAAGTTGGAAGAAAGTCTTATTCCGGAGCCCGTGCTCTTAGCTGCTAAGCTAAACCCCTTCCATTTTGGTCACTGTGTGGCTGGAAGTTCCCAGGGAAAATGGGGGGAGGTATATGTCTATATGTGTGTACATATATATGTAAATGTGTACATTTTTATTTTTAAGAAATATGATTCAGCCGTTTAATTTTACTTGCAATGTTTCAGTTCTTGGAGTCTTTTCACTCTAGTTATGAAAATAACACAGTATAGGATGTTTGGAGAACTTACAAAAACATTAAATAGTGCAGTGCCGTATACCTGAAATTTATTCTTTTTTCCCTCCTCCCTTTCCTGTTAGAGTATGAATCCATTGAGAACAGGGATAGCACAGCCATTCTAATAACGAAAGTGATGGCAATGGTAATGTGAACAGCCACCACCTTTTCACTTAGGCAAATGTCTGGCACATTCTAGATGCGCATTAAGTCTTTGTTGCACAAATGAAAGAATAGAGATAACCAGTGTTTAATATTTGGGAATACGTTCTTCCAGTCTTTTATAAAATCATATAGATTATTTATGTAATATGTTTGTTATATATGCTGTGTAGTACTTGCTCCTTATCTGCAGGTGCTGTGTTCCAAGATATGAGATAATAAAATGCCTATGTGGTGAGGTGAGGTGAGGTGAATGATGCAGGCACTGTGATGTAGCATTAGGCCACTGTTGACCTTATGACAACACCTCAGAAGGAGGAGCATTTGCTTCCAAACAGTGGTTGACCTCAGGTAACTGAAACCTCAGATAAGGGGGACTAATGTATACAGTGTACTATTTAAAAAATATATATTATCATGTATTGTAACTTGGAAAGAGCATAAGGAAAGTGAAATGATAGTGTAAAAAAGTACAAAACATGGAGCATTATGCAAGAACTGTGTAGTCTTTCCTGTGAGGCTGTTGGAGTAAATGGGGCAGCAATTGTGTTCTAAATTCTCAGTCTCCAAAGCTTGGTACAAAGTAGGTACTCAAAAAATGTTTGCAAATGAATGAATGAATATTTTGGAGTTGGTTTGTATGTGTGTAGGTAGTTCATCTGGACTTTTTTCCTATGTGTTTTGGGAATGTGTAATCTATGTATATCATACACCCATATGGTCTAGGCTCCACGGTGTTGTGTAAATCTGCCTTTCTAGCCTTACACCTTTGCATCATGACTGTTGTTTGTCTGTGTTCCATGTCCATTCCATTCACACTTCCAGGTATGTTGTTTCCACACCCTTGAATTTTCTCATTGACACCTTCACCTGTCAAAATCCCAGGTACCCTTTAAGGGAAGTGCTGCAAGCTCCGACACCTACAGGGGCTAGGTGGGTGACAAATGAGTCAAGTAGGTTTAGGTGGAGATAGCAGGGAACTAGATAATATTCTGACTAAAAGGCCCAGCAGCTCTTTGGCTTGAGCTAATTATTACCATGTCAAAAGTGGGCCTGGTGTTAACAGATGTTTCAACCTCAGGGGAATTTGGAAATCTATGTTCATATATATAAAGTCTGATTTTTAGGTGTTAGCAATTAGTACAAGTTTAAACACTGTGCAGGCCAAATAAAAACATTTCTAGTCTGGGTTTAGCAGCCATTCCCAGTTTGTGGCCACTATTCTGTGCTTATTTCAGATACGTTGTACATGAATCATATTGTCTACTTCCAGCAAAATTCTTCTTATCTGTTCTTTTAGCATTTTATGTATATCTCAGTTATAGTGCTGTTTCCAAGCTACCTTGGTTCTTAGTATGTCTGTCTTTTCTAGCACATTAGCAATGTTTTGATGGCTTGGATTGGGTCTAATTCTCCATTAGTAAATATTGATATAAAATAAATGCTTATATATACCTAAGGCTTTGGTATGTGTATAAGTATGTATGTGTGAGATACATTTATTTCTTGTCTGATAACATTTGGCTGTCTTGGAAACTAGTGTCTGCTTTTTGTAAAAAACCCAGTAGCATCTTGGCTTCAGTTGCCAAAGAGATGTACTTTTGGAAGGGACTGAATTGGTTAACATTGTTATTCAAAAGCTTGTTTGATTTAGATGCTGTCTGATGGCTTAAATTTCATAATCTTTTTTCTCAGAAATTTAAGTAGAAATAATTAATGCTAAGATTTTTTAGTAACCATCAATAAGAGGAAAAATTGATAAATTGGACCTCATTGAAATGAAAAACAATTGCTCTGTGAAAGGCCCTGTGAAGAAGATGAAACACTAAGCTACAGTCTGGGACAAAATATTTACAAACCACATATCTGACAAAGGACTTGAATCTATAATACATAAAGAGCTCTCAAAAAACCCCACAAAAAGGCCAAATCCAATTAGAAAATGAGCAAAAGATACAAATAGGTATTTCACTGAAGAGGATGTCCAGATGGCAAATAAGTACATGAAGAGATGTTCTTTATTATTAGCCATTAGAGACATGCAGCTTAAAGCCACAGTGAGATTATTATTACACACCTGTCAGAATGGCTCAAAGATAAACCACCAGATGCTGGTGAGAATGCTGAGAAACTTGACCACTCATACAGCACTGGTGGTAATGTAAAATGGTACAGCTACTCTGGGAAAGAGTGGCAGTTCTCATAAAACTGAACAAGTACTTAACATATGATCCAGCAGTTACACTCTTGGTCATTTATTTCAGAGAAATGAAAGCTTATGTTCTCACAAAAAGCTGTACATTGATGTTTGTAGCCATTTTATTTGTAGTAGACCCAAACAGGGAATAGCACAGATATCCTTTGATGGGCAAATGGTAAACTGAAATACATTCATACCAAGGAATACTACTGAGCAAAAAAGGGAAGAAACTATTGACACAATAACTTTGTTGGATTTTGGGGGACCTAGGCTGAGTGAAAACAACCTCCAAAGGTTATACACAGTATGAATTCATTTATATAATGTCTTGTATAAAGATGGAGAAATAGCATTGGTTGCTATGGGTTGGTGTGGGTGGGGTGGGATGTGTCTAAAAAATGATAACCCATGGGGTGCCTGGATGGCTCAGTCGGTTAAACGTCTGATTCTTGATTTCGGCTCAGATCATGATCTTGCATTTTGAGGGTTCGAGCCTTGTGTTGGGCTCTGTGCTGACAGTGCAGAACCTGCTTGGGATTCTCTCCCTCTCTCTTTCTGCCCCTCCCCTGCTTTCTCTTTCTCTTTCTCCCCTGCTTTCTCTTAATTTTGAGAGAGAAATTATCTCAAAATAAATAAACATTAAAAATATATACATTAAATATATGTACATTAAAAAGGATAACCCAGGGGATCCTTGTGATTGAACTGTTCTGTATCCTGAGTATGGTGATGGTCACACAAATCTATACATATGATAAAATCTCATTTTTTAAAAAAATTTTAAAAAATGTTTTTATTTATTTCTGAGAGAGAGAGAGACAGCATGAGCAGGAGAGGGTCAGAGAGAGAGGGAGACACAGAATCTGAAATGGGCTCCAGGCTCTGAGCTAGCTGTCAGCACAGAGCCTAACACGGGGCTCAAACCCTGAACAGTGAGATCATGACCTGAGCCGAAATCAGATGCTTAACTGACTGAGCCACCCAGACACCCCTATACGAATGATAAAATTTCATAGAACTAAATACACATACACGAGTGTCTATAAAACTGATGATATAGTCATTGGGTTGTCCCAGTTTCCTGGTTGTCATATTATACTGTGGCTATACAAGTTGTTGCCGGTGGAGGATATTCAGATCTGTGTATTTTTTATACCGGCATGTGACTATGGTAATCTCAAAAAGCTTAAATAACTTACACTAAAAAACCCTATAGAATTAATTTTTTCCTTTGGCTTTTATTTTACTAGGCAATGATCTAATCATGTCAGATAAAGATGACATTGAGACTCCAGTGATAACTGAACCAGCTGCCATCCTTGAAGATGGGAACTATGAGCCAGCCAAGAATTCTGAGTCTGCTGACCAAAGTGCCAAGCCAGAGGATAAATTGGAACCTGTAGTTTTCACTCGGAAAAGACCAGAGTCCAAACCTTCCATCAGCCTTGAGACTGCAGAAGTTCTCCCTGTGGAGGCATCACAGGCTGCAGGCAAAGTAAAGTATTTGTTAAAACATTGGAATTAAAAGTTTGGGCTAAAAGGAATTTGGAATCAAAACAATTTAAGATTGTACCTATTTCTTTCCTTTGAAAGCCCTAAAACACAATTTTCTCAGTTTTATAAATAGCTTTAGGAGTAGTTGCCTTTTGTTACGTGGTGCTTAAATGCAGGTAACATACATCTGTCAAACAATACAGTTTTGTTTTGTTTTGTTTTTTGGAGAGAAAGGGAGAGCGCACATGTGCATGGTGAGATGGGTAGAGAGAGGGAGAGAGAATCTTAGGCAGGCTCTGTGCCTAGTACGGAGCCCAACATGGGGTTCCATTTCAGGACCATAAGATCATGACTTGAGCCAAAATCAAGAAGTCGGACACCCAACTGACTGAGCTACCCTCAGTGTTGCCACCAAATAATATAATTCTTTAGCTAAATGATATGTATTTGTTCATCTGTACGCTGGGCTAATAATTAGATACCTTGTCTGTATACTCTCTTATTCTCTACTTTTCCATTTTCTTTTGCCTTTTGTTTTTCTGCCTACTGGGAAGAATAGGAGACTGTCTCCAAAGATGTGCCTCAGACAGGATGGGGATATTGGGGCAGCTGGGGCAAGTCCTTACTCTCTTCAGCCTCGGCTACAGTAGCTACAGTAGGTAAGATCATCCATCGCTTTATTAATTTTGTATGTGCTTTGCTATAGATGTGTGTTAAAAATTACTTTGTTAAGAATTTCTCTTGCATGTTTACTTAAGGGCTTTATAATTTGAGAATTGGTTAGGAAGGATAGGCTGGTTTATAGTACACCCAGAGTTTGTAGCAGCCTTTTCTCATTAGCATTCTTATTAGAGTTTCTCATTAACCAGGAATTGTTAATGTAAAACTATTCTGTGTTGGTACTGATTCAAGTCTATTGTTTTGTTTTGTTTGTTTATTTTTTTGGTAAGATTACACTCCCAAACATTAGTTATGTATGGTCAAAATAATAGGCAAGTTTGCTTCCTCAGTTTTGGTGACTAATAGTAAGTAGTACTCAGATTTAAAACTGTTACTGTTTTTCTCATTAGGCCAAGGTATTTCAAATGTCATTGAGAAGGCAGAGACTTCTCTTGGAATTCCCAGTCCCAGTGAAATTTCAACAGAAGTCCAGCATGCAACAGGTTAGTATATGGAAACATTAAGACCTAGAATTATGGGTCAAAATAGAATACTTGAGTTTATTTTTCAGTATATATTTATTGAGCATCTGATATTCAGGGCATCATGGAACTGGTGAGAAAGGGGATTGGACTTCAACTAACAGGTCTGTGTCCTTTAACCACTTTGCTCATCTGTGAAGTGGGATGATATTTTATGTGTCCAAGAATGGTTACAAACATTAAATAAGGCCATGAGTGTAGAAGATAAAAGTTGCCTAGTGCTGTGTTTGGCACCATTGAGTTAGACCCAAGAAGAGTTAGTTGAATTTGACCCCATTTGGCACAAAAAGTATTTTAATGTGTTTCGTTTTGGGGTTTTATTTTTTGTGTGTTTGAATTTTTATGAGGGTGAAATTTAATTTTGATCACTTGTTGGGATCAGTGTACTCTCGGTTAAGCCACAAAGGGCCGAGTTTTAAACCAGGGATCAAGATGGCCTGGGACCAGAAAATAGAAGACTTTTCAGGCTCTGATATTGCCCCATCTCTCAGAGGCTTTATTGTCTTCCACTCTTCTCTTTGTCTCATTTTTTCTCTCAAACATGCGTAATTTTATAGGACAAAATTTAAAATATGCCGTATTTTAGAAAGTCAGATTTATGGATTTTGTAATTTATTTGTGTGACTAATTAAATGTAAATTAGATGTGGATATATAATTTACATCTTTATAAGAGTAAAGTTTATTCTTTTTAAGTGTACAATGTATGTGTTTTGACAAACATACAGTCCTGTTTACACAATATACTCACAGTCCATTGTGATTATACAGTATAGAGTATTTCCTTTATCTGTATAGATAATCAAAATATAAGAACATTTTCATCACCCCCCAAAAGACCCCTCATGCCCCTTTGTGGTACTCCCATCATTTACTCTATTTTTGGCAATTCCTGATCTGTTTTCTGCCTAAAGTTTGACCTTGTCCAGAAGATCATATACATGGAATCATATAGTATATAGTGTACTGTGACATATATCAGTAATTTGTTCAAAAGACTAGATTTTATTTTTTAAATGAAATGAATAAAAGCGATGTTAGCTTTCATTTAAAAATAAGTAGCTTAAAATAATAAAACAGAAAGGGCTAAGGCTACCTTGTATGTAGGAAGCAGGTTCTAATTTTTTAAAGTCACATGCATGCTGATAAAGCAACACTCTTAATAGACCACCCCTTCATGTTTATACATTTCCTTCCTGTTGTAGGAGAGACAAATGCCAAAGATAACGCAAACTCCTCCCCATTGACTGGGCCATTTGGTGTATTCTCGACCATCTCTACTGCTGTTCAGACCACAGTGAGTAAAATGCATGGTGGACTACAACTCTCTATGAATATAGTGGGTTTCTGTCTCTTTCTCCCTCTTTTTCTTGAAAAGCCATGAGGACTGATCACTCTTAAAGGAGTTCAAATTGCTGAAGATAAATCACTTTGATCTTAGGGGTAGAGTGAGAGCTACTTGGAAACTTTCTTTAAAGAAGTAAAGGAGAGAGAGCAGAGGATGAAGGGTAGGAGAGGCAATGTACATAATATTTTATGGACTATGAATTTAGAGATTGGTGGCCTAGAAAACTGCCTTACAAAAATATTCTTTTCATAATTGAGCAACTATAGATGATTAGAAACATTTTTAAAGGATTTTATTGGAAACTTGATATGTTTCTTACATGAGGATAGATAACTAGTACTTTTTAATTTTAACTTCTTATGGAAGTAAAACGTGCAGAAAAGTGTAGTCCTAAGTGTTCAGTTTGAATTTTCACAGCATGAACGCAGACTAAGGAACAGCACGTTTGTTCCCCCTGTGCCCTCTCCCAGCTGTCTCTGATTCTTCCTTTTGCCCACCAAGTTGACCACAGTCCTGACTTCTATCCTCAATGATTTGCCTGTTTTTAAACTTCACATAAATGGAATCATACTATATGGACTCTGTTGTACTTGGCTTCTTTCAGTCAACATTATGTGTGTAGGATTTCTCCATCGTGTAGTTTGTGTGGTGTATTCTATTTTCTTTGCTGTATTCCATTATGTGACCGTCAAGCATTTATTCCATGGTTGGTGAGGATTGTGGTTGTTTCCAGTTTTTAGCTTTTACAATTAGTACCACCATGGACACTTTGTATGTCTTTTGATAAACCTCTGTATACGTTTCTGTTGACTATGCAGCCATGTGTAGAGTTGCTGAGTCAGGACATTCGTGTGGTCAGCCATAGTAGATACTGACAAACAGTCGGCCAAAGTGGTTATGCCCGTTTACATTCCCACAAGCAGTGAATGGTTGTTTTAGTTGCTCCATATTCTTGACAGTGCTTGACAGTGCTAACAATACCATGTTTTTATGATTACATTATGAAACATGATTACATGTTTTTATGTAATCAAAACATGCAGATGTCTTTTTTCAGTATTATTGTAATGAAGTTGCATGTGTTTCCTAGGGAAAGAGCGTAATCAGTGGGGGTTTGGATGCCTTAGAATTCATTGGGAAAAAGACAATGGATGTAATAGCAGAAGGGGATCCTGGATTTAAAAGAACGAAGGGTCTGATGAACCGGAATTCTACATTGTCTCAGGTACTGTTTGTCTTTATCTGTTTATTTCATGTTTCTGTTTTGATCTATATTTTTTGCCTGTGGTAGACTTTGTTAGTATTTATTTCCTTTTGAAAACTTTTCAGTGATTCGTTCATTAAGGCTTTTTTGGGGCAGGGGGGAGTGAGAGCTCCAGTTATGAAAATGCCCAGTTCTTTTTTTTCCTACTCTTTATTTTCTGCAGGAGCCTCTTGTTGGAGCAGTGTAAGATGACAAGCCCTTTCAGAGCTGTTGAGTAGATTAACGTTTAAAGCACTTTCAGAGAAACACCTGGTTCCTTGGGTGTTATTTACCCTGGCCAGGATCACAGTATGTGTGATCATTTTTTTCCCCAGCAGCTCCTTAGCTGATCAGATTTGAATTGCAGTGCCAAGAATAAAGGGCAGTACTCTGTACTGTTGCGTCTCAGCTCTGCTTCCCTCAGCTCTCAGAACTCACCCTTGAGCTCTCATTACTTACTGCAGTGTAATCCTCCATCTTTTTTTCAGGTGTTAAGAGAGGCAAAGGAGAAAGAAGAGCTATGGACCTCCAATGAGGTTACCTTGGAAACAGACAAGAAAACTCATTATGGGCTACTCTTTGATGAATTTCAAGGCCTTTCACACCTAGAAGCTCTGGAGATGCTTTCCCGAGAAAGTGAGATGAAGGTAATTCCAAACCAAAAATTTCAAATGGATGGTCTCCAAGCAAAAGAGTGCTGCATAGTTTCTTCTCTTTCTGTACAGTTGGAAGATGAAATGTATTTCACATGGAGGCTTGAGATTCTTTGAAAATATTATACCAACACAAACAAACAAACAAACAATGTTGGAACTAATTGCTACAAATAGAATGAGTCAAGTGTTACTTCTCAAAATTTAAACAAAAAAACCCCAGATTAACCAAGAAGTTTTAATAGCACATCTGTTATTTTTCCTTTGCCTTGGTCTTTTTGTTTGTTTGTTTTTTTGTTTTTTTTTGGTAATCTCTCTGGCTTAAGCTGCTAATTGGATACAGTTACCTGTATAGGTAGTTTTTAATTAGTAGTTTTTAATTAATTAGTTTTTAATTGATTCAAGACTGTTTCATTTCCCCCTAATTTCTTGGCCATTGTTAAACACTAATAATTTCCGGATGTTTCTGGCTTATGTTATTTTGGAAGTATAAATTCTCCCTACCTTTTTGTAGTGATTAGCCGCTTGTATTAAGGTTCTTAAGGAATAGTTTATATTGGCTGGTGAGCTCATAGTTNTTTTTTAACTTTTTTTTTTAAATGCTTATTTAATTTTGAAGGAGAGACAGACTGAGCATGAGCAGGGCAGGGGCAAAGAGAGGGAGGGAGACACAGACTCCGAAGTAGGCTCCAGGCTCTGAGCTGTCAGCACAGAGCCCGATGTGGGGCTTGAACTCATGAGCGATGAGATTGTGACCTGAGCTGAAGTCACATGCCCAACCAACTGAGCCACCCAGGCATCCTACTCATAATTTTTATTTTAATTTGGCCTGTAGCCTCCTATTCATTTGAAAATGTTTTTATTTTTCTTTCATGCTTTCACAACTTTTTAATCTTATATCCATTCAGGTGAAATCTATTCTTAATTCTCTAAGTGGAAAAGAATTAGAGACTCTGAAACATGAATTGGAGGAACTCAAGGAAGCATTTTCCTTAGCAGAGTTCTGTGAGGAAGAGGAAGAAGAGAAAAAAGGTAATATGAAAATCCAGCATTTGAGTGGAAAGCATATGGCATGTTTATATGTAGTGTATTGCCCTTGAGATAAATTATTTTCTCTTCAGTTATACTAGCCTGACTTTACTTTTTGCTGCCTTGTCCCTGACCAGGCATTGATATGACCAGTTGGCCTTATGTACATATTTTTACCCCACTCTCCCTCTGCCCTGCCCTTGCCCCCCAAGCTCTTTGTGGCTTCTCCAGGTCTAATCTGGTAGCTCTTTTTTGGTTAGAGAGTTACCCTTGTTAGATTTGTGCCTCAGTATGACTGGTCATCCCTATGAGCTTTTATATCCCTAGATACTGCTCCTGTGCCTCTCTGACTGCTGTGATCCCTGTCCTCATCTTGAATCCAGGCATGTAGGGTGGGAGTTATCCAAAATGCAGGTGATAATTTGTCTTTTTACTTTCAAAAGGGTTTTTTTCTGTGACATATTTGCATACTCCCAAAATTGTAGTAACTACTCACTTTTGTAAAATTATCAGGAAATAAGTTTGTTTACATAAAGCATCATTTCTAGTCAACAGAATCGTAATCTTTAAGAGTTGTTTTATTTTAAAGATTAGCTGGAAATTTTTCTAATATGTATTACATACTATTTTTTTAGTAGAATGTAATGAGTATAGTTTTTTGCCCTTTTTTTTTCCTTTTGATGAAACAGTCAGTTATAAACATTAAAAGTGAATAGAAAAATTCCCTCAGGGTCCATCAAGACACATGGGCCAATCACCCATGTGGTAGATTAAATCAGTGGTTTGAAAAGTGTGGTCGGCAGAGACTTGGGACCCCAAGATCTCTTCAGAGAATCTGTGAGTCAAAACTCTGCGTAATAATACCAAGATGTTATTTTATTTTTAAAAAATTTATCATTTTGACATTTGCACTAATGGTGCAGAAGCAGTGGTGAGTAAAATTACTGGTGTCTTAACACAAATCAAGAGAGGGGCATCTGAATGTATTAATACTGTAGCAATTATTAATCTAAGTCTTGACCCTTGAATATATTACTTTTCATATTTTGTGTGATACATATTGAAGTTGTCTCCAGGAAAAGCACTGGTATTGTTTACATTGTAAGCTGAAGTTGCTGTTTTTTTCATGGAACACCATTTTTACTTAAAAATATTATAATAAAAAAATTAAAAAGAGATTGTAGTCACACAGACTGTTCAGAGCAGGATGTACTTAAAACAACATATCACCACAGAGTAAATGTAAAAGCAGACCGAAGAGTCTAGTTGTCTTTAAGTGAGGCATTAAAGAGATTTGCAGAGATATAAAACAATGGCATTCATCTCACTAAAATTTTTCTTTTTTGGCAAATACAATTTTCCTTAAAATTTATATCAAGTAGTGGGTTTATTGTTATATTTAAAGAATTAATAAGTACTTCAAACATTTCACTTTTAATTTTTAATATGATAAACGTTGAGATATTAACTTACATTATAAAAGAGTCTCTGGAGTTCTCAAAAAGTTTTAAGAGTATAAAAGGATCCTGAGCCCAAAATGTTTTTGAGAACTGCTATATTAAATTATCCTAAACTGCTTTGGTTTTGGAAATGTCTCTATTACTTTCTAGAATTGTGTGCATCTTTATTTTTTTCTGAATATTTGCCCATCTTTTAATTTTCTTCAATATCAGTGAGCTTATATTTCCAATATCATCTGAATCTCATTTTCAGTTTGTTTGTTTTTAACATTTATTTATTTTTGAGGGAGAGAGAGAGCATGCATGCATATGTAAGCTGGGAAGAGGCAGAGAGAGGGGGACAGAGGATCCAAAGCAGGATCCATGCTGTGAGCACAGAGCCTGATGCAGGGCTTGAACTCACAAACCATGAGATTATGACCTGAGCTTATCAAATCAAGAATTGGCTACTTAACTGACTGAGCCATCCACACGTCCCTGAATCTCATTTTCTATCTCTAATCTGGTGGAAAACCAGTTAACTAACCATATTCAAGTTGTGTACTGAAAGCAGGGCACTTTGAGTGAGAGTCTTAGGGTCTTTCTTATGAGAGAAGGAAGTAAAGTAGAATGCATGGATTTTATACTAAGAGGCTTTTTCTATTTTGTTCCCATTTGTGTTCTGCACTGTATTCTAAGAAGTCAAATTGGCTGGTTATATAACCTCTTACTATACACTCTACGTAAAGATACTGGTCCTGAGATGAAATGGCTCTTGAATGTAAGTTTTTAAAACTTACCTGCAGTATCGAGAAGACAGTATAGATAGCATGGTGGATAAAAGGATGGGTTTTGGGGTTAGACTTGGGTTCAAATTCAAGATCTGCTGTTTCCTAAGCTATGTGACCTTGGAGAATTATTTAACAATGAACCTCTGTTTTCTCAGCTGTCAGAAGAGGATGCTAATTCCTTTCAGGTTGTTATAAGGACTAATGAAATATTTAGGATATGACACATAGTAAGCAGTCAACAAATGGTAGCTGCTATTTTCATGATTAGGATGGCATAAGTAAATAGATAAAGGTCTATACTTAGCAGCAAACCCATAAATTAAGCTTGATTTACTTAAGTTGCTCTGTTGTTCCTAACTAAGCCCTAGTGTGATAATCCCCAGTTATTTATAAACTTAATTTATTTGTACATAGTACCATTAACAGTATTTGTTCAATTTAGTTAACATCTGGCTTTGCATAGTAATCAGAAAACCTGATTTTTAAATACCATTCTGAGGACTCTAATGGAGTTTCTGAACAGATGGATTTGTATCTATGAGATTTTCTCCCCTACCTGTTTGCTAGAGATCAGGACTCTGAAAAGAAAGCAGTGTAGTTCTATTCCCAACAGCTTTCCCAGCGATTTTGGATGAAAATGCAACGCTGACCTTGGTATTTAATTATAGCTCAATGAAGATGTTAAAAAAAAAAAAAAAAAAAAGCAGTGATAGCAGAGGGGAGAGAACACAGAATCTGGTTCTGGTGACATTGGTCATATTCAGTTTCTATCAGCATCCTTACCTCTTGCCCCTCTGTCTAATGCATCTGATCCCTTTGCCTCAGGGGGGAAGACGCCAGCCTCTCCAGGGTCCCTCCAAAGCACTATCCCTGCTCTCTTTCCATTCTTGCACTTTTATTCTAATGCAGCAACTACTTTTTATACCCATGTCTGTGGGGAGTACATGACAGGATCTCCAGATCTTTTTGTTTAATTATTTTTTTAATGTTTATTTATTTTTGAGAGAGAGAAAGACAGTGTGTA
Source organism: Crocuta crocuta (assembly GCF_008692635.1). Taxonomy (NCBI): domain Eukaryota; kingdom Metazoa; phylum Chordata; class Mammalia; order Carnivora; family Hyaenidae; genus Crocuta; species Crocuta crocuta. Next base: position 59,922 of record NW_027530642.1, read on the forward strand.
AGGGGAGAAGGGCAGAGATAGAGGGAGACACAGAATCTGAAACAGGTTCCAGGGCCTGAATTGTCAGCACAGAGCCTGATGTGGGGCGTGAACCCACAGACTGCCAGATCATGACCTGAGCTGACACTTAACCAACTGAGCCATCCAGGTGCCCCTCCAAACATTTTTTATGTACTTATTTTTTTAGTAATTTCTGCACCCAATGTGGGGCTTGAACTCATGACCCTGAGATCGAGTCACATGCTCTACCCATTGAGCCAGCCAGGTGTCCCCTCCAAATGTTTCTTGATCAACACTTAGCATGCAGTAAGTCTTTTTGAGCACTTAGAACTAATGTACGTATATTTGATGTTTATAAATTACACACATTTAATACTGAAATACTACTTACGTTTTAAAGTATACCCTAAAATAGGATTTAAAAAAAAAATGAGACAAATGTCCACAAATTAAAGTTCTGTTTTTCCCCCCTGTATTCCATTTGGATTATCTTGTGAATCCCTTGGGGTACATGCATCCTAGTATGGATTCAGAGTCATCTCTTTGTTTGTTTTTGCTTTTATAGGGGATGAAGACTTTACCAAAGAGATAACAGAGCTATTTTCCCAGCTTCATGTCTCCTCCAAACCTGAGAAGCTTGCCAGGGTAAGTTATTCTTGGTGATTTTCACTTGTTTTACTTTTGTCGATTTAATGGATAAAGATAAAGAATGTAAGATTATAACTTTCTGGCAAGTATGGCACCAACTTGGGGCCATATTCTGCGTTCTTTGCCTTCTGCCTGCCTCCTGCTCTCACAGGTTAACATGCAGATTTCACATCTGCCCTCCCTGCCTCCCACATCTGCCATCCTCACCTGTTTTCATTTGGAATGCTTATTTATTTGAAAGCTCCCATCAGGTCACAGTGGTGGCAGTGCTCACCAGACTTTGTGATACCAGTGGGCTCGCCTCTGTTGAGGCCTCACTGTTGTCAGGGCTCTGATCCAAAGATTATGGAATGTGGCCCCTGCCCTTATGGGACTGGATGGAGGTTAATAATTTCCCAGAGCCCAGTGACCATTTAGCATGTGAAAATGAGCATCCCATGGCCTAGGCCTGGGTCTTTGATGGTGATGCCTGAGCTATTTCCACACTTTTGAAACATGGAGGGCTTTTAGTCAAAGTGGGTAGGGAGACCTGTTTCCAGAGCAGTACTCATAGCACATATGCCAGTCCAGCTCGTGGGACACTATCCCCTGGGTCTTGGGCTGCTTGCTGTCTCTTCACCCACCTCTCCCAGTCTTCAGAAACTCTTCTGGCCCAGGTAGCAGCAGGTGCACATTGCTTCCTGGCCAGGATAGCCACCACAGTCCCCTGCATACTGCAGGGTAAGGAATGTGATGCTTGATTTTGCTATCCCACTCTTGCTGCCCACTCTTGTTATCCCACTTCTTGTTATCCCAGTAAAAAGGCTGCACTCCCCATGCTTTTCAGTCACCCTTCAGGCAGCTCGTCTTCCTCATCTCCACTATAGCACTTGACTACAGCACTTTTTTAGCTTGTATCATAGTGTTTTTTGAGTTGGAAATAATATCAAACTTAGAGAACAGTTGCACAAATAATGGAAATAAATTTGTATGTCTTTTATGCAAATACATCTGTTGTTAACATTTTACTTTATACATTTAATCATTTGTGTTTGAGCATTTGTTCTCTTGTTCCCACTCACTTTCCTTCCCCTCTTTTTTCCTCCTCTTCTCTCCATACACATGTGTCACATGCACACACACACATTATTATTGGGACTATTTTGGGGAATAAATTGCAAACATGATAGCCGTTTATTCATAAATATTTCAATATGTACCTGCTTAGAATATGGATATTCCTGTAGGTAACCATAGTAATTATGACCTGCAGTAAATTTAACATTAATGCTGTATTTTTATTTAATCTCTTGTCCACATTCTGGTTTGGCAGTTGGCCCAGCAATATCCTTCATATCATATATTTTCTTCTAACGTTGGACCCAGTACATAATCACAATTATATTTAGTTGTCATATACTTTGAGTCTCTTTTAATCTGGAATAGTTCCTCGCTTTTCTTTGTCTTTAATGATGAGAAATACAAACCACTTCCCTCATATAAAAATGGAGTATTCCTGATTTGGGGTTTGTCTGATGTTTGTTTATGATTTTTTAAAAATCTTTTTGAATGTTTTATTTCTGAGAGAGAGAAGAGACAGCATGAGTAGGGGAGGGCCAGAGAGAGAGGGAGACACAGAATCTGAAGCAGGCTCCAGGCTCTGAGCTAGCTGTCAGTACAGAGCCTGACGTGGGGCTGAGCCCACGAACCGTGAGATCATGACCTGAGCCGAAGCTGGACGCTTGACTGACTGAGCCACTGAGGCACCCCTGTTGTCTTATGATTAAAGTCAGGTTGTGCATTCCCAGTCAAGAGACTTCATTAGTGGTTTTATATCCTTCCGAGGCTGCACAATGTCCATCTTCCCCATATCATGACGTGTTGTCTCATTTCTTACTGTATGGTTACAAATTTTTAATGTGCTGCTAGTAAACTTTTTGTGGTAGATATTTTAAGACCAACAGTTACCCTGCTCTTCATCATAATGTCCCTCCTAGACGTAGCATCTGTCCATGATTCTTGCTACACCAATGTTTGCAGTGATGGTTGCAAAGTGATGATGTCTCTTAACCCCAGCACTTTGCTCCTCATTTATCAGTTGGCTCTTGGCATTCTACTATAGTTAAGAGCTCTCCCTTCTCCTATTGATTTATTATCTATTTGTTATTTAATATGATATCATGGAATTCTATTTTTTTCCTTTGGTTTGTAATTCATTACTGTTCTTAATTATTTTGGTATTCAAATTGACCTTGAAACGGACTCGCGTGACATGCACTTATCATTTTTTTTGGAGTATTTCCTTACTTTCTGGCATAGCGAGATGTTCTGCACTCCTCTTGTACCTTCTGTACTCTAGCCCTGGAATCAGCCATTTCTTCAAAGAGCCGTAGGTCCTTTTTAGTATTATAGGCCAAGACGTCGGTGCTAGGTGTGATCATTGCTATTGGGGTGTCTTTGCTTCTAGGCCTTGTGGGCAGAGCCAGGAGATACACTCAAGTACACCCNTGCTAGTAACTCCAATTTCGGTCTGTCCCCTCTGGAGTCTTCCTTGCCTTGCCTTTCCTCATGACACATTTGTATCTCTCATCTTCCACGGTAATAATCCTGTCTCCTAACATTAGCACGTTCCCTTATTGCCTCAGTGCTATAACGCATCTGAAATAGTTTTATTGCTTTGCCCATGCTACTATAAAGCCAACCTGCGAAAAGAATTTATGATTTATTTGCTTTCTCCCTATGTTAATTTAATTTTTTAATATATAGAGGATTATCATGTTTCTAAAAGTCAAAACTAATCAATTCCTATCCACTCCCTTTTCCTTTCTGATATTAAACTTTCTTGTTTTCTGGCATATCCTTGTGTTTCTATTTTTAGATAAGTAGATTTCGAAGATAAGCAGATCTATTTTCTTATCTTCTTGTACAAAAGTTAACATGTTATCTATATTCTTTAGCACTTTGCATTATTCACTTAACCTTTTACATGTGTATTTTTATAAATTTATCACGGGTTGTTTTTGATTTTTTTTTAATATGTGTATCTTACCTTCCATCCTAAATCTTAAATTTCTTCAAGGCTGGTCTGTGCTTTATTGGTCTTTAAAGTAATCCCAGATCTACTGTCTCTTTGTGGTGTTGAGCAAGTTGTTTAACCTCTCTAAGCCTTAGTTTAGGGTGAGATAGGGTGATGTGGGGTTCTTGTGAGGATTTAATGTGTTCATACACACAAAGGCCTTAGGAAGTCCCTGGCTTATAGTGTATGCTCACCATTGATGGTCCTGTCTACAGAAGCTAGCCCCGTATATCTAGGTGTTTGATAAATATACATATGTTAAATAAACTTTATATTGCTAGGTGTTGGGAAATAGTAATGAAAAAGACATAGTTTCTGTGCTCAAGGAGATCATAATAATAAATAAACTATTTTAAAAAGGCACGTAACCCTTGTATCTTTGGTAGTTGTCGTCATTCTCTGCAAGCTGTCTTCACATTGTTTACATTTCCTGTGTTGAGTCATAAGATGTAGAATAGTTAAGGATCAGGACCTGATTATTTCCAAAGACTTAATGGGAGGCTATGTGATGTAGGGGAAAAGCAATGAAACAGGAATCTGAGAGAGAACACAGTTCTTTTTTTTTTTTTTTTACAAATAGTTTATTGTCAAGTTGGTTTCCATATAACACCCAGTGCTCATCCCCACAAGTGCCCCCCTCTGTGCCCATCCTCCCCGCCCCCCCACATCCATCAGTCCTCAGTTTTTGTCAGCATTCAAGAGTCTCTCATGGTTTGCCAAGAGAACACAGTTCTGATTCTTAGTCTGATTCATGTGATGAGGGCAAATCCCATTTCTTTTTAGGTCTTTTTTTCCCCCAGCTGATGAAAAAAATAAGTAGTTGGAGAAGCTAAACTCAAAGGAATCTTTAAAATTTTTTTAAAATGTTTATTTATTTTTGAGAGAGAGACACAGTCCAGGCAAGGGGAGGGCAGAGAGAGAGAGGGAGATAAAGAATCTGAAGCAGGCTCCAGAGTCTGAGCTGTCAGCACAGAGCCTGCGACACGGAGCTCAGACCCACGAACTATGAGATTGTGACCTGAGCTGAAGTTGGATGCTTAACTGACTGAGCCACCCAGGCACTCCTCAAAGGTATCTTTTAATTCCTAAGTCTCCAGGTCTCACCAGTGGGAAGTTCCAGACTGAATTCTGGGTGTGAGGCCTGGGTGGCATTGCCCAATTTTCAAAAGGTATGATACATTACCTTGAGTTGGCACAGTAGTTCATAATGACTTCACTTAGTGTATTATTATAAGAGAGATCATTTTGAGTATGTACTATGCCTACTAAAATAACTCCTTCAAGTATATTATATTTAGGGTATCAGTTTTCTTTTGTGTGGCTTTATCTCTCCCCATTTTTTTAAGTCTGAGATAAATTAATTCCTGGTTTTTCTCTCCTTTTATCCCTTCGAAGGCATTGCAGAATTTCACATACTATTTAGACTGTTATTCAACTGTTAGGATTCTTTCCAGCCTCATCTCTCGCTATTCTCTTCTATAAAAATCTCACCACTCCAACCTCTTCTCCCCTGCTTCTCCCATATTAGTCTTCATTCTGTCCCTTGAGTACACCCACTTGATTTCCCTCCGCTTACATCTCTTGTCTAAATATTTGCATGGCTGACTTCTTTTAAACTTTAGTTTTCAACTCAAATATCATTCCTCAGAGACCCTTCCTGACCACCCAAACCAAGTCTGCCTTCTGTTCATCCAGTCCATGCTCTCTATCTCTACATTTTATTTTTTCACTCATTTGTTTCCTTGTTAATTGTCTTTCTGCACTAGAGTAAAGACGAGCAGGGCCATGGTTTATATTATTTGCCAACTGTACTCCCAGCACCTAGGACAGTGTGTAGTAAATATTTGTAATGAATGAACTAATTAATAAATGTACCACCTGCTCTGGTCTTACTAGTTACTTCATAGTTTTCTCAGCACACTTTTGAGTTTTCTTGTTTCCAGTCTTTTATGTAGTTAATTCTTTTTTTAAAATTTAATTTAAGAAGTAATGCATAGGAAAGTTAAAGATCAGATCCAGATTATTCCTGAGGGTTTTTGTGAGAGTTCCTGTGTCGTAAGAGAAAGAACCTTGAAATGAATGTCGGGGTTTGTAGGTTCTGCTCTAGCTTATTCATGTTGTAGCCTCAGGAAAGCCCTATCTGTTGATCCTTAAACCCTCAATCCTTGTGCTATATTTGTAATAAAACCTGTGATTCTCAGTTCTTAGCTAGAAAGGCTTTCATAGTCTTCTCTGAATTCCTATTGTCTGGTTACAGCTCTAAACACATTCTGTCTATATAAAGTTCCTCAAGTGGATACCTTCATTTAATGACAATAAACCTTTTCTTAGATGTCAGGACAGTCTCAGTGGCAAATGACAGAAACTCAAGTCAGATTGGCTTAAGAACAAAGGGGCATTCATTAGCTGAAGAAACTAGAAAATCAAGAGCTTCAGACATGGCTCTCTATCCAGGAACCCCACCTACCACCCCTGACCCCAATCCTCACACCAATCTCTTGACTCTACTTTCTTCTATTATAACTTTATTCTTAGAGAATCTCTTCCACATGGTGGTAGGATGACTACTGGCAATGTCAGGGTGACTTTTCTCCAGTTGAAGAACTCGAGCAGAAGGAGGCCTTCCTTCCCTAGTAGTTTTATCAGATGTCTTGAGGCTGATGCCCATTGACTTGGGTTGGGTCACTTTTCAAAACATCCATGAAATAATCACTGTATGGAAGGGGGATACGCTTAGTAACCAAACCTGAACTGTTTGCCAGCCATTGGAACCAGAGGATGGAAGCCACTCCACGGAAACCACATGAAGTGAGAAAAATCTAGAACCCCCTACCAAAAGAAAGGAGATAGGGATGCTGGCCAGGTAAAAGCAATAGGTGCCCTCTATAGCATGCCAGGCCCTGGGTGTGCAAATGCAAACAAGACAGTCTGTAGCTATTCTATAGTAATGTTGTTCATGTAGGAGTTAGACAGACACATTTAATTTCAGTATGTTTTGGTAAGTACTAAGTTATAGGGGTGCTCAGGGGACTGCGGACATACAGGGAAGGGTATTTAGATGCCCAGTCTCCTGGAAGGTCTTCGAAAGTTACCTGGAAGAGACAATGTCTGGGTGGATGACTGAAAGAAAACTAAGAGCTGCCTTTATTTAGAAAAAAGAGAAGGGTGGGAAAGGGCATTGTAGCCTAAGGGAATAGCATGAGCGAAGAACAGGCACTTATAGTCATATCAGATCTTAAAGTGGAAAGTGGGAAGAGATGAGGCTGGAGAAGTAGGTAAGGTCTAGGTCATGGGTACCTCAGTCATGTAAAAGAGTATCATCTGGTTGATGGGGAGCCATTGAAGGGAAGATGAATGATCAGCCTACAAAATATCTTGATATGTATGCCCAGCAGGCAGTTGGAATACGTTGTTTTCAGGAGAAGTCAGTGCTGGAAATAAGAATGTAGGAGCCAACAGCAGGTAGGGAATATTTAAAATTACAGAGACAGGAGGGGTTGAGGGAAGACAGAGTATGGTGAGGCTAGTGGTGAGCCAGACTAGAACTCTAGGTAATACTGGTGTTTAAAAAGCAGAAAAAGGAGGATCAATACATACAAAAGCCTGAGGAGGAATGCTCATAAGGGTGGGGGAAGAACTGGAAGATGGCGTATTACAGAAGTAAAAGAAAACTAAAAACAACTCAAAGACCCATCATCAGAGAATGATAAGTTATGGTATATGTATAAAATGAGCAACTACATAGCAAGAAATAAGAATGAGCTACTGATATTTACAACAACATGGATAAATCTAACAGACACTATGTTGGGCATAAGAAGCTAGACACAAATTACAATGGATTTAAAATTTCATTTGTGTACATTTTAAGGACAGATAAAATTAATTGACAGACAGAAGAGTGGATTACTTTTGGGCAAGGGAAGGGTGACTCATTTTGAGCAGTATTGACTAGGAAGGGGTGTGGGGGCACCTTCTAGGCTGATAGGAATGTTCTGTATCTTGATCTGGGTCACAGTTACAAAGGTATATAGATATATAAACATTTCTTGAGTTTGCTCTGAAGATTTGTGCACTTTACTGTATGTAAGTAAGTTATATATCGCAGTTTAAAAAAAGACCAAAGGATTAGAGAATGTCAAGAAGGAGAACAAATGGATGGCAGTGTTAAGTGTTGTAAAGAGAAGTGGTAAGGTAAGTAGATAGATGTATGATAAATGTATGTTCGGGTGAGAACTGACCTACATGATGCTAACACGTTCCTGGTAGGTGCATAATACATATGATAACCTTTTGGTGAGCTGAATTGGATTGTTGATGGGCTCTAATCTTTTTTTTATTTAGGCAAGAAATAATGCCTATGAATGGATGAGTACATCTCTAGCCAAGCCCTTAGAAGAGAAGGAAGAAGGAGAAAAACAGTTGGAAACAGAAAAAACTGAGCAAATCAGTAAAAATTCAATAGAGGTACCAAAGCCACTAAGCTGCTGCTGCTTCTTTTTTTCTTTTAATGGTTTTGAGATGGGGGTATCACAGTTAGGGACATAGGCACCTTCTGTTTTTTTGTACCCACTACCCATTAGGTCAGCCTTGTAATTCAAGGTTATAGCAACCTTATTCCAGACTGTAGGATGAAAGACGTGAAGAAAAAGAGACTAAGGGCATATGTGCATTGTATCATGAGGAAAGTTCCCAGAAGCGGCCACAGGATACTTTTTATCTAAATCTTTTGGCCCAAACTTAGTCAAATGGACACACCTGACTTCAGGGGAGCTTCTGTTTCTGCAGTTATGAGCCCAGCTATAAAATGACATCACTGCTGTGGTAGAAGAGGAGGTTTATTAAAGGGCAGCCATTGTCTTTGCTGCTTTCAAGATCTGGAATCCTCCAGTATGCGAGAGTCAGTTCTTCATTTCCTCTGGGTTAAAAACAACAACAATGCTTTGTTTTGCTTTTCTGTTCAGGATATCCATGCATTTGCTATCCGGAGCCTAGCAGAACTGACTGCCTGCTCAATTGAACTGTTTCACAAAACAGCGGCTCTGGTTCTGCATGGCCAGAAGCACGAAGTGACAGCCTTAGAAAGGAGCAGAGCCCTTTCCCAGTAAGTGTAAAGCATATCCCTGTAAATGATGCATATTGCTTCAAGAGTTTCCTCAGCCTCTTTCCAAAGTTTTAAGAAACTTTCCCCTCAACAAGATGCTATTCACATTCTACTATTCACTTGTTAGTGGTTTGTTCCTTTCGGGTTTTAGTTATTAAGTAGCCAGAAGTCTTGTTTCTTTTCATTAAGCCATAAGTCTACATTACAAATCTTTTTATTAACCAATTGGTTGTTTTATTAATTGATAATCTGGAAACTAGTTCTCAGATTATTGGTTTTTAATAAAAATAGGGTTTTACATAAGTAAAAACAGAGATTAGTTTTAAGAACCTTAGTTCTTAATAATGGTTATATTTGTTAGTGACTGCTTATTATTGTGCCAGGTACCATGCTAAGGGACTTATATGTATCATTTCTAATTTTTACAACTCTAAAGGTAAGTGATTAGTCCAGCTTTAAAAAAAATGAGGAAACACAAACTCAAGAGAAATGCAATAATCTTCCCAGGCTGTGGAGACTGGGATTTAATCTCACATCAGGCTAAGTCCCCAAACCCCCTTTTCTACCATATTGCTGATTTTGAATAAGAATTTCAAAAATAATATAAAGTAGGTAGTCATAAGAGACAAAAAAGACCTACTGCTTTCTGCTTTCTAAATAAATCTAATTAAATAATGAGGATTTAATTGGGAAAAAAATGTGTTAGGGTTGGGAGGGGCCCTTGGTGTTTTCCAGACCTCCTCTTTACCTGTAGCTTTACCACCCTTCTACAACATCCCACAGAGGTGGCTGGTTTTGTCTTCAACATCCTTAGTGAGGGACTCGACCCCAAAGTAGCTTGTTTTTTGGAAAAGTGGCTTTTTCTAGTTTCCACTTGTATATCTGTGTTTATATGTGTACATATGCATATAAATATATACATATATATATACACCTGTACAGTCTATGTGTGTGCATATATAAGCACATACATGTATGTAGTTTCCCTCTTAATTATCAAGTGAGTTAGAATCCATAGAAACTGGGCTTTTGCTTGCTTACTGATATATCCCTAGTGCTTAGAACAGTGTCTGGTACATGGAAGACTTCAGTAAATATCTGTTGAATGAATGAATGAATACATAATTATTTTACCTACATTTATAAATGGAATGTAGGATTTTTAAGTACTATCTTATCTCCTTAAAATGTATTTTATTTTCTTTGATTTAACTTGGAGGTCTAGTACTTTCTAGAGGGATTTTGCAGAATAAAGTTTTTCCAAGGACTGAACCTCCTCTTCCTGTAGCATGAATGTCTGCTCAAGTGGGTCCCTAAATACATTAGGTAGCTGATGAAGGCATACTTACTCCCTTTAAAAAAAAACCTTTCTTCTTTCACATTTACCACCAGGAGTGATTTGTTTTCTTTTGACAGTTGTTAAATATAGCTTATTTAAAAAAAAAAAAGAAAAAATCAGAAAGAGGAACCCCCTGACTTTCCTCACTTCTTTCCTAGGATGACCGTTGTGTTGTGTAAAGAGCTGTCTTCTCTGTCTAAAGAGTTCACCACCTGCCTAACAACTGCCGGGGTAAGAATTCATGTCTGTTCTTGGGCTGATGTCTGTTCTGTGGGGTGTGTTTTAGACAGCTTTATTGAGATACAGTTTCATACCATAACATTTTCCCATTTCAGGTATACCATTCAATGGTTTTTAGTGTATTTACAGAGTTGCACGACCATCACCATAATCTGATTTTAGACCGTTTTCATCATTCCCCAGAAAACCTCACTCCAGTGGCAGTCACTCCAGTTCCCTTTCCCTCCATACTCTTCTAACCCTAAGCAACACTTACCTGCTTTTTGTCTGTAGATTTGCCTATTTTGGATGTTTAGTCTAAATGGGTTTGTACAATATGTGATATTTTGTGTCTGTTTTCTTTCAGTTAGTATAATGTTTTTGAGGTTCATTTACATTGTGTAGTATGTATCAGTACTTGTTTTTATTACCAAATAATAATCTATTCTAGGGGCGCCTGGGTGGCTTAGTCGGTTAAGCGTCCGACTTTCGCTTAGGTCATGATCTCGCGGTTCGTGGGTTCGAGCCCCGCGTCGGGCTCTGTGCTGACTGCCGGCTCAGAGCCTGGAGCCTGTTTCAGTCTGTCACTCCCTCTCTCTCTGACCCTCCCCTGCTCACGCTGTCTCTCTCTCTCCTAGAAATAAATAAAAACATTAAAAAAATAAATAAATAAATAAAATAATCTATTCTAGGGATCTATACCATTTTATTTTTCTGCTTATCAATTCTTAGACATTTGGACTGTGTGTCTTTTTCAGCTATAATGAATAATGTTGCTATAAACATACATGTTTGTTTTCATTAGTAGGAGTGGAATTGCTGGGTCACATGGGTGCTGTGGGCCTTTGAGGAACTGCCACAGTGGCATTGCACATTCTTGCCAGCAATGCATAAAGTCCCAGTTTTCTAAACCCTCATCAGCACTTAACTATTGTCTATTGCTTTTTTTTAAATTAGCAATCCTAGTAATAGATATGAAGTGGTATCTCATTACAGCTTTTAATTGCATTTTCCTGATAGCTAATGATGTTGAACATCTTTACATGTACTGTTGGCCATTTGTATCTCTTATTTAAAGAAATGTCTTCTCTAGTTTTGCCTACTTTTAAATTGGGTTATTTGTATTTTTATTATAAATTGGGTTACTTCATTATTGTTTATATTTTTGTCATTTATTTTAATTATTTACTATTTGTTATTGAGTTGTAGGAATGCTTTATATATTCTTGGTACAAGTTCCTTATCAGATACATGATAGGCATGTATTTCTTCCAGTCCATAGGTTGTTTTTTCACTTAATCTTGATAGTGTCTCTGCACAGAAGTTTTTAATACTGACTTGTCATTGTTTTCTTTTATCACTTGTACTTTTGGTATTGTCTCAAAAGAATTATTGCCTACCCCAAGATCATGAAGATTTACTCCTTTGTTCTCTTCTAAGAGTTTTATTGTAGCTCTTAGATTTTAAGTCTGTGATCCATTTTGAGTTAATTTTTATGTAGGGGATGAGGTAGGGATACAGCTTCATTCTTTTGCATGTGCATATCCAGTTTGCCCAGCATCATTTGTTGAAAAGCTCTTCCTTATTGTCTTTGCCCTTTTGTCAAAAATCAATTAACCATTGATATATGGGTTTATTTCTGGACTCTGATTTCTAGTATTGATTTTATTTGTGTGTATCCTTATGCCAGTGCCATATTGTCTGGATTACTATAGTTTTGTAGTAAGTTTTGAAATTAAGAAGTGTAAGTCTTTCAAGGTGGTTCTTCTTTTTCCAGATCTTTTGTCTTTTTGGAGCCCTATGCATTTCCTGTGTGAATTTTAGGATCAGCTTGTCTTTGTCTAACTGATTTTTGCTTTCTCTTTTTATGAAATCTGCAGTGTGTTTTGTGCTGCCCTCTGAGACCTATACTGGAAATTTAGACCTTGATAAAATAAAAACTGCCAAGTGACTGTAGTTTTAAGGAGCAGCACCTTACTTAGACCATGGCGATCCTCATATTTTGCAGCTGTCAGCCAGGAACACAGTTGTAATTAAAACAGCTAAAGTTCTTTTTTTTTCTTTCTTAAAGGAATTGTAAAAATGTACTGAAGGTGTGTAAACTATGGAGCATGATTCAGAAATCATTAATCATTAATTAGGATAAAGTCAAGGGCATTTTATGAGCAGATAAAAATCACTTTGTAGTAAAACCAAGTTCGTAGATACAGAGAGCAGATTGGTGGTTGCCAGAGGCAGGGGAGTAGAGGATGGGTAAAATGGGTGTAGGGGATTTAAAGATATAAATTTCCAGTTATAAATAAGTCATGGGGATGTAATATACAGCATATGTACAGCATAGTAACTGTTGTTAATAATTTTGTATTGCATATTTGAAAGTTGCTAAGAGTAGATTTTAAAACTTCTCTTCACAAAAAATTTTTGTAACTGTGTGTGGTGACACATGTGAACTAGACTTACTGTGGTGATCATTTCACAGTGTATGTAGATATCAAATCATGTTGTACACCTAAAACTTGTATGGTGTGGTATGTGACTTACACCTCAATTTAAAGAAATCACTTAGTAGTAAGTATTTAAGGGTCAGTGTGGCAGCAGATTCTGGGTCCTTAAACTTATTTTATGTAACAGCATAGCCCAAATTAATTTTTCTTACTTTGTGAGTTTAAATTATTCCTGTAAGGGATAATCCTGGGGTTATCTCTTTTCCCCTTAATATTGTCTTTAAAAGAGTGTCTGGGATTCCCAAAGTTAATCTTTGGAGCTGGCCGAATCTTTCCATGTGTTTCATAAAGATACTTTAACCCAGCAAGTCAACTGTAAGGTGCTTGAACATGTGATTACTAATTTTGAATTAGTTGTTTCCATGTTTTTCAGACAGCCCATCTTAAAAACCAGTGAATATTTTGATCACATGATACATATGCATGTCTGCATTTTTTTAAATTGTTCTAAAGTTTTCGGTCACATGTATCATCATTTCTACCCTCTCTTCCAAAATGAAGATACTTGTTAAAGTCAGTAAAGAAAGAACTACAAAGGAGCACACTCTCAGTTGAATGGGATGGGAAGATATAAAGAAGGAAATTTAAAAAACCTTTTTTTTAATGTATATTTATTTTTGAGAGAGAGAAAGAGGGGTGGAGAGAGAGGGAGATACAGAATCTGAAGCAGGCTCCAGGCTCTGAGCTGTCAGCCCAGAGCCCGATGCAGGGCTCGAACTCGTGAACCACGAGAGATCATGATCTGAGCTGAAGTCGGATCCTTAACTGACTGAGCCACCAAGATACCCCTTTAATTTTTTTTTAATGTTTATTTTTTGAGAGAGAGAGAGAGAGCAGGAGTGGGAGAGGAGCAGAGAGAAGGAGACACAGAATCTGAAGCAGGCTCCAGGCTCTGAGCTATCAGCACAGAACCCCTTGTAAGGCTTGAATCCACAGACTGTGAGATCAATCTGAGCAGATATCGGACACTTAACTGAGCCACCCAGGTGCCCTGAAAGAAGGAAATTTAAAGCACTTTTAGAAATGATAATTTTGCACTTTCTCAGTCCAGACATTTTCTATACTTAAGTTATATATGGGTGTTATGGGTGTTTGCTGTGCTCACTTAACACTGTATCCTTTATTCTAGGTCAAAGAAAAGGCAGACATCCTTAATCCCCTAATCACTGCTGTATTTCTAGAGGTTAGTAGTAGTTGTGTGTTAAGTCTCTAACTTTTAGGGCAATATGTATTATTAATCAACTCTTTCTTAAGTATTTTTGGCCTTTTTTGTTTTTTTCACCAGATTGGTAATTTAGCCATGTTGATGCAGATATGACCAAAATGGTGTGTAGTTGATACATATCCCTGTTCATTATTTACAAAGCATAAAGATGAAGCTGCTGCATAAAGTTCAGAGAAGCATTAGGTGGTCATTGCTTAGTTTATCCATTGGCCGTTGATGGACAGTACTTAGTAATGAAACACCTTCTCCAGACCAGCAAGTAAACTTGAAGGGCTGAGAATTACAAACAGGCAAACACTGCTTCTGAAAGCACTAACATTTATACAGGGGAGATTTATTATAAAACAGAACGTTTTGTTGTGTCGTTTCCTTGCCAAGAAATTTGCCTTGTTTTGTCAAAGGTACCTGTATTTACATAATCCTCATCAGGCCATTAGAGTTAAGGAGGCGGGTGGTTTAAGTTCCCCGGAAAGGGGGATGTCAGAGGATCACACGATCGATTATATTGCTTGCTGTGTGACACTTTCTGCATTCCATGTTTTAAAAACTCTATCTTGTTAATTGTGCCAACAATTTAGACGTTTGATCAATAATCAAATGTATTTATGTAAGTTGGGGGAGATAATTGGCTAGGTTTCAGTTATGAATTGAAAACAATTTTTAACTACTAGACTATTACTTCTTTAGTTTTAAATTCTTTTAAAATTATCACCAAGGAAATGCTTTTAATTCCTTAACTACACAGTTTTCCTTGAATATCAGGGTAATTATTCTGCTGACTTAAATAGTTTTTTTAATAGTCTGTGATTGAGTAGATGGCAGAGGGGTGTAGGTGAGAAGTTTGCATATCAGGAGTCCAGTCCGGGGTCTCTCCTGATTTGCTGTATGACCCTGGACCAGGCATGTACCTTCCTGACAATCTTATCTTTATGTGCAACATAAGAGATTTAACTAGATGATCTCTGGGGTCTCTTTTGGTTGGAAAATTTGGCAGCAAATGTCACATTAAAGTTTAAATAGGAGGACATGCTATTGATAAATCCAAAAATGGTAGACTCACTTGATGGGTGTTCCTTATTGCTATTTGGACTTGGTTGTTTTTGTTTACACATTTGAAACACTCTTGTCCTTGAAATTATACATTTTTATCTTAATGTAATAAAAGTCTCTATTATTCTAATGGAAGATCAGAACTTGTCAGATATAAACGAAGTCTGGCAAACTCTGAGCATCATGATTCTGTAATGCTTCTCATAAAGATGTCTGTTGTACCAGACAGAAATATATCTACACTGTTATCATCTTTAAAACAGTTTTCATACCGAACAAATACAGACATTTGGTTTTATTTGTAGTACCTGTCTTGTATTCATTAGTTGTGTTGAGTCCACAGAAGAAAATGTCATAATGGACTGGAAACCTAATTGGTGTACTATTCAGCCTTGTAAAATCCGCTGAGGGATTGATTAAAATGCTATGGTCGAATCTACCCATTTAGTAAAGGAATAAATAAGCTTCAAATGCCGAATTTGAGTGGGATGTCAAAAAGCAGCTACTATTTCTGATGGACAAGTTGGATAAAAATGCTGCCATTCTTTTTTGGTACTGTCATATCTTAAGACCTAGATTGTTTTTTCCTCTCTAGCTTTTATTAGCATGGTTAGTTTGTGCTTTTATTTGCCAGGCAACAGATTCACTTAGATTGTAAAAGTTAATCTTTTGTTGTTGTTGTTGTTGTCTTTTGATATATTTGATATATTTTCCCTTTTAAGTGACTGTGCTTTTTTTTTTCCAATCTTGACAGGCATCAAACAGTGCTTCCTATATTCAGGATGCCTTTCAGCTGCTCTTACCTGTGCTGGAGATCTCGCTCATTGAGAACAAGACTGAATTACCAGAGGCATGAGCTGCACGCCTAGGACCTTTGTCAGAACATTGAAGAGCAGAGGAGATTCAACCCAAAACTTGTGATGGCCAAAAATGCCACTCTCTTTTGGGTACCCCTGAAAAAGCGAAGGAGAAAGGATTATTTTTAGTGTATACAATTTAGGCAAGAGAGCAGGTGTTTAAAGGAGGTTTGTTGCCTTCCCTGCTTGGCTGAAGTATTCAGGCCTTCATACTGCTCTTCCAAGTTGTTATAATTATTATTTGAAAAGAAACTTTTATGGAAAGTTCAAAAATGATAGCTCTAGATAAAGGTTAATGGAATATTCGGGCAAAAATATTGGTCTTTCTTGGACATGATACAAAACACCAATAGCTTTGTCACAGTTATATATGATTTTACAGCCCGTGGATATAATTGGTTGTGAAGCAAGAGAAGAAACAATTTACTATTCTAGAATTCATGTGCTTGATCTGTTAATGCCATCCTTTCTCCTTTCTATAATAAAATCTGTGGCTTTGAGAAAACAGTATATAGAAACTGTAATGATCACCTTTTATTGCCTAAATTCTTGGAATTGTTTAGAAAGTTTCATGTGCTCTTTAATTCTCAGAAGGTATTTGGTACTGAGGAGAAACTTTGGAAATGTACTTGAAGTCACATGGATTAACTACAGCATAGTGCCCTTTGGCTTCAAATTGTTCTCCTACCCTAAGGTGACAGGCGTCAGTGGTAGTTGAGCCCCACTCGCCTGGGTTCCAGACCAGTAAGTGCAACTTAGAGAAACGGTTTCATGTTTGCAGGTATTTGAGTCTCTCCAGGATATTTCTCACTCATACGTGCAGGGGAAGTTTTGCAGCAGCCAGCTCCAATGGAGTCTTGAAGCCCTTTTAGTAATGGGGCTTTCGGTATTTGAACATTGTTGAAGGGGACTATGGAGTCCCATAGAAATGATGTTCATTTATAACAGGATTTAACCTGTAAGACACAGTATGTTTTTCCTCACTCTTTTTTGTTTGGTTTTAATGTACTCCTTAGCATGTTTATAAATACAACTTTTATCCTTCAGATCTTAAGCCTTCCTTTGCTCTCCTCAACAATGTAAGAGACTAATAAGGTGTTACCTTCCTAAAAATTATTTGGTGTCCACTCTTTTTTAAGAAAAATTCTCCAGCTTTGTGGTTGGAGGTAACTTTTGTGAGCGCTACTGCTCATCTTCTAAAACCTTTAAATAGAATACTTGTGTCAGTCAGTCATTTCACTTTTCTATACATAAGCCCCAGTATCTTTTCCAAACCAAAGGAATAGCAAAGTGAAGCTCTAATATTGATTGAGCTCAATACTGTTTCTACATAATCGCCTTATTTGGGGGTAGGGGACAGGTTGTAAGTGAGGAGGAAATAGGTTTGAGCTAAAAAGATACACCAACAGCACTACAGTTTTACTCTGCTTATATTCTGTTCTAATATGATCAGAACAGTTTTTGAACATTCCTTTTTTTAGATAAATTTCACCCTTCCCAATAAAATTCTGAAATTTCAGGTGGAAAACAAAACAGTTGCCTGTGGCTAATAAAGCCCGTGTTTCCAACCCTGATTTGTTGCCTCAAGCCCACTTGCTGTGTCTGAACCTGGATCCTCTGAGCAGGGTATTCCTTGAGCAGGGTCTAGGAACTGGCCACATTCTGACCACCCGTTCGTACTCTGGTATGTCTGGCAGTTTGCAGTTTTTACTTTCAGTCTAGAAACCTAGCTAAGGATTTTCTTTCAAGAAGAGAGATATAGATACAGGGGACAGAACAGTGACACTTTTTATGTCCCTGTCCTGATTTTGACCAGTTTTAGATTAGACCTTACAAAAGGCAGATGTGACTCACTGCCTCTTTTTTCACTTATCCCTCTCATCAGCTTCTCCCGCCCACTCAAATGTTTTTTTTTTTAATGCTTTTAGGGAACCATTGGTGAAACAATGATGTAAGGACCAATTAATTCTGCGTAACAATTGCCTTTCACCTAAAATATAATGAGAAAGAATGAAAGTTCTTTGAGTAGAGACAAAAATAGGAGCATAAGAATTCATTGGCAGGTGAAAAGGTAAATTTGGGATATACAGAACCTATTGGATTATGGTGATGATTATTGGATGCTGTGTGCTTCATTCTGTTTGGGGTGTGTATGGGATGTAGTTTCTTGATGATACCTAGTCTTTTGGTGCTGTTTCTTTTAAATTTTTTTTGTGTCTAAGGTTAACTACTAATATCTGAATATGTGCTATGCTCCCCTCTTCCCAATTCACTAAACACTGTACTGGTAAAATGTATAGTTAGTACTGGGGTAAAATGTTGCTTTTCCTGCTATTAGGATCTTTAAAGGCTAGGATTAAAAGAGACTTCATTAATTTGGTCTAAAAGAAATAGAAACATCTACAAACCAATTCTTGTTTTTTCTTTATATAATACCTTGCAGATGTGTTAAGGATAAGTTATATTTACCTTACTTGCTTTTGATAGGTTGCTTTTTTTTTTTTTTTTTAAAGGCAGAGATACCTAAATTGACAGGCTTCTGAAATAGGAAAGTGTAATCATATGGCTGGCATTCACAGGAATCTGAAATCAGTGTTGATGCACAAATGTGGATTTTCTAGTCCTACAATCAGGAAACAAGTTTTGTCTGTCCTACCCCAAATGAGGACCCTCTCTTTTGTACTTGTTTTTAATCTAAAGACCTATTTGAAGGAGAGATATTTTATAAGTAGTTGCTGTTGATGTCATCATTTGAGAGATAGACATCCTTTGTATTTTTAGATGTAGTCTGAATTTTAAAGGTGGGAATATTCCTCAGTTTGGAAAAGCCCAGGTCAAAATTGTGGGTAAAATTATACCCACAGGGGACACTCAGTAAGCATGATATTTCACAAATGTCAAAGATTGAAGTCTTGTATTATGTCTTACCAGTATAGCATGATACTTATTTTCATAATGAAGTGTTTGAGAAACGGAGTTCTCTTCTTTTTAATTTTTTAGTTAAAAACATTTTTTTTAACATTTATTTTTGAGAGAGAGAGAGAGAGAAAGAGCATGAGCAAGGTAGGGGCAGAGAGAGAGGGAGACACAGAATCCGAAGCAGGCTCCAGGCTCTAAGTCCAATGCATGGTTTGAACCCACAGACCTTGAGATCATGATCTGAGCTGAGGTTGGACCCTTAACCGACTGAGCCACCCAGGTGCCCTGAGAAACAGTTCTAAAAACAACAAACCTGAATGTGTCATCAGGGTCTCTGGCTAACATGAGAAATTTGAAAACCTGCCCAGTGGTATCACTTTGCACCTGATATTCCGTGAGTACCATGCACTCATTTCCCTGTTTTACTTGCAGCCCATCCTTACTTGTTATTACATCATCTGGCCAGATCCCAAAGTCCTCATGTCTGTTGCTTCCCCAGTCAACTCTTTAGGACATTTTTTTTTTTTTTACAATCGAAGTGTTCTCTGAACTCATTGGTCCTATAAGCTTACAGTGGTACCACTGTCTGAACAAACTCTGCCTGTCAGCTGCAGAGCTCTCCAGGAAAGGAAGTGGGGCCGTTCCTCTGTTGTAATGAATTGTGGCTGAGTTGGGTAGACTTACCTCAAATCTAGTTGTAATTGTTGGGTCTTCAGCTTTGCAAATGTTTGCCAGATGCAACCATTGAAACTTTCAAATTGCTACTTTTGGTGGCTTGTGTTTTAAGAGGCCAATTTCTGCCATTTACATAACTACATAATCTATTGTTCATCAACTACCAGTAGTTAGAAAGAGGAAGCTAATGTGTGGAGCAGCTTGAGTACCAGACACCACGGAATACACTCTTCTTTGTAATCCTCACAACTGCTCTAGGGGGTGCGGGGGTAGGGCAATGGCACCCTGGTTTATGGGGCTGCAGGTTGGTGTAGAAGTTAGGAGCAAAGACAGACTCAAAAAATGGACCTCAGCTCCCTCATGTTCCAGCCTGTGATCATGAACAGGTGACTTTAATCCCTTAAAGTGCAGTTTTGTCATCTGTAAAATAGATTTCAAACAGCACTTGCATTAGAAAGTCACTGAGAGGATTAAATAAGTGATCTATACACCGTGCTTAGGAAAGCGCCTGCCACATAAGCCAGACGAGCTGAATGCACATTAGCCAGACAATGTTCTGAACATTTTACCTCACAGCTCCATGAGAAGGCACTGCTGGCATTCCCATTTACAGATGAGAAAGCTGAGGCATAGAGGGTAACCAGCTCTCTTGACATCGCATGGTCAGCACGTGGTAGAGTTAGGACTCACACCTGGGCAGCTTGGCCCCAGAATTCTGTCTTTAACTAGTACACCACACGGCCACCATAACCTGTCAGCATAGAAGCATTTAACAGCTATTAGCTGCTTGATTATGATGGTTATGAAACAGGCTCAGGGGGTTAAGTGACTTGCTCGGGATTTCACAACTATGAATGACAGAGCGCCTGCTGTGTGAAACCAGGTATTTTGATCCCCAAACTCAGGTTTGTCTTATTTTATTTTTTTAAGGGGAAAGGCTTGGAGCTGCCTGTCTAGTGAGAAAT
The DNA here is from genome assembly GCF_008692635.1 of Crocuta crocuta. Taxonomy (NCBI): domain Eukaryota; kingdom Metazoa; phylum Chordata; class Mammalia; order Carnivora; family Hyaenidae; genus Crocuta; species Crocuta crocuta. Next base: position 80,482 of record NW_027530642.1, read on the forward strand.
ACCTGTGGGTGAGCATCTGGGCACATTATCTAAAGTCACTAGGAGTTGGCATAGAAAGGATAGTGTGGGGACAAGTCATGTTTGCCACAGCAGGAACAAAGATCTCCATGAAGTAAGAGCATCTGTATCAATCAGTGATCAAAAGAGAGAGGAGTACACGAATATTCATGGCAGTTCTATTTGTGACAGCCCCAAACTGGAAACTATGCAGATCTTTTTAGTGGGTGAATGCTTAAACGGTGGTACATCCACACCACAGATAACTGCTCAGAAATTAAAAGGAATAAACTATTGATGCATGCAAGAACTTGGCTGATCTTGAGGGAATTATGCTGAGTAAAAAAATCCCCAAAAGTTATACACTGTATATTCCATTTATATAACAATGAAATGACAAATTTGTAGAAATGGAGACCAATTAATAATTGCTCTGAAGTTAGGAATGGGGATGAGGGAGGAGAGAGGTAAGTGTGGCTGTAAAAGGGCAACAGGGGTCATTGTGATGGAGTACATTGACTGGTGGACACACAGACCTACTTGTGTGATAAAGTATATGGAATTAAATACACACACACAAATAAATACAAGGAAAACTGAGGAATCTGAATGAGATAGGGGGATTGTATCATTGTCAATATCTTGGTTGTAAAATTTAGTTTTGCAAGATGTTATCATTGGGGGACACTGATACACAGGATCTCTCTGTTATAATTGCATATAAATCTACAATTAGATATTTCAATTTAAAAAAAAAGGAAGGAGAGGGCTTTGGGTCAAGGCAGCTGAAGAGTCAAAAAATGTCTGGGTTTCAAAAAGCCCTAGGGGGCCTCTCCCTCACGTGAGCATCCCTATTACAGGCACCCACTCACAGCAGGGATGGTGGCAAATGTGGTTCTGTCAGCCTTCTCTCAATAAGCAGGCCCTTTGGTAGCAGGTTTTAGGATGCAGTGAAGTCCAAAGTGAAAGAGAGAGAACCAAGATCGAACATGAGAGGAGAGAGAATACACAGTATACGCAATAGCATCAATCACAAATAAATGCTGCTGAGTTTTTTTTCTTCTTCTGCATTTGGTAATTCTTCAGGATCAGAGACCTTCAGGGTGGTTCTTGGTTCTTACATCATCAGGGTTTGCATGGCTTAAAAAGGAGGCTGCTCAAATGGAATTGGGATGGGGGAACATTGCTACCTAGTGTTGGTGGATCCCTCAATTGTCAGTGGCCATTTAAAATCCATGTCAGCTTGTGATCCTTTCTCTGCTCATTTCCCCTGAGAAGGCAGAACAGCGAAGGGTTTCAAGAGCAAGGGTGAAGCTCTGGAGGCAGCCAACCTCAGTTCAAGTCCCCTCATCACCTCTTCCTGGGTGGTGGAAGTGACCTGCAGAGTTGGCCAACCTCTCTGCACCTTGGTCTCACCATCTGTAAAATGGGGATGGCACCTACCTCACAGAGCTGGGTCAGGTAATGTACTCATGTGCTTGGCACAGAGCCTGGCCACAGTAATCACTCCATACATGTTAGTTCTGATGATTAGTTTCAGATGTCAGAGGATATTATGAGGCTCCAAAAGCTTCCTGATGTTCTGCAAGCCAGATTTGTTTCTGTCTTCATGGTGAGACTCTTACAGGCTGAGAACAGAAAAACTGGGCCTCTTGCCTCAGTCCTTTGGCATCTCTTTTGAGTCTCTGTTTCCTCACCCACAAAATGGGAATAATAACATCCGCCTCTGTTTGCCTCATGGCATCTTGTACATGTGTTAAGATAATGTGTATAATTGCACTTTAAGGAGAATAGGCACCATAAGGCCTAGAATGTTAAAAGATATTCTGGAGTAAAAGCTTACTACTCTGAGACTGTAATGTAAACAGTATCTCACAGAGTGAGCATTGATGTGGAGCACAGTATCAATCTGGCATCTGCTCCCTCTCTGTTTTTCCCCTGAGGCTGTCCTCACCGTGGTCACGTGTCCTAGCTACACAATCCTAAGTTTCTGGTCTGGGAGTGTAAGACCCAACAGCAGCAAAGGAGTATAGTTGCGGGGTGAGATAAACCCATAACCAGCTTCATTCTATCGCTATGCCACTCCCGCCCCACCCCCCAGCCAGTTTGAACCTGTTGGATTCTGCTTATTTCCTTCCTGGAGTCAAAGCTACGAGTTGGTCTTAATTTCCCCTGCTTCACCCCCATCCACTTTGTGACTAATGAGCTCTGCTTAGAGAGTTACTTTAGAGAATGGCAGGAAGGGTCCTGGGATCCTGGGCTTCTGGAGGCCCAGTGATATTCCTCTGCGTAGTTGGTTTCCCTTGGGGCTCTTTCTTGGTACTGCCCCACAGAAGGCATGATTGGTCACATTTCCAGTGCCCAGCGCCCATAGTACATCAGCTCTTGCGTAGACAAGTTACCAGTACAGTAAAAGGAGCCAGTTTACGACCTGTCCTCTCCAGTCAATACACGTAAAGCCCGATGCTGTCTGCTGATAACTGTGCCACCTACCATTTGTAAAGAACTTCCACTCCCATTTTAAGATGGGGCATTTGAGGTCTGAGGGAGTCAAGAGGAGTGTCCAAAGTCACTCAGCTTGTAGGTGGCTCTAATGAAATGTTCTCCCTATGGATCTTTTATGGGGCCACTCAAGATCCTCAAGAGAGTAGAATCTCACACAGCCAGATGAACCCCTCTTCCCAGTGGGTCAGGTAGGCACCTCTTGGCTGACAGAGAATTTATTTCCTAATTCTCTCCTAAGACAGGCTAGTCTCTGCTTCTCCATGCAGGGGAGAGGCTGACCCTGGTGTGAGTCGTAATGGCCTTGACTGTGGTTGGAGGGCATCAGGAGCGACTGCTCTGGAGGGAATACCCCAATTGTTCAGTACCCTGACTTCCTGTAGCACAGTGTTGAGACCACAGCCTTAGGGGTCAAATTGATCTGAGTTCAATTTCTGCCGAAGCCACTTACAGCTGTGTTACCTTGGGCATTGTACCTTTAAAAAAATTTATTTTTGATGTTTATTTTTCAGAGAGACAGAGATAGAGCACAAGTAGGGGAGGGGCAGAGAAGAGGGAGGCACAGAATCGGAAGCAGGCTCCAGGCTTTGAGCTGTCAGCGCAGAGCCCAATGCGGGGCTCAAACCAAGGAACACTGAGATCATGACCTGTGCTGAAGTAGGACATTTAACCCACTAAACAACCTGGATGCCAAACATTATGAGCATATTTCTGTCTTATTAAATATTTTTAAACCTTATTTATAATAGCTCCATAATAATTTCATTTTAGGGAAGCTCCATAATTTATGAGACCAATCCACTATTATTAGACACACAGGTTGTTTCTGCTTGTCAATTTCTGAAAGGTTATGTGTCTGGTTCTAAACAGGACAATCATAGTAGTACCTGGATCATGGGTCATTGTGGAGATTAAATAAATACAGGAATAGAATTTAAGAAATGAAAAAAATAAGGACTATATATGTGTTACTAATATTATTCTGTTAGCTCTATTATTTGGATAATGCTACAGTTGCTACCACCTTATGCACATCTTTGAACATGTAAGTGATAATTTCCTAGAAGTTGCATCACTGCTGAGGGGAGAGCATTTCAGGGCTGGCCTGGAAGGTGTCCGCAATTTATGGAGAGTGTGCCCTGCAGCGAGCAGGGAGAACAAGGGGATGGAGGGATGGTGGCACTGAGCCCCAGGCTTTGGCTGGAAACATTTGTCAGGAACGGACCATGATGCCCGAGGACATGTAGACAACCAGTCTGTCCACTTCAGAGCTGAAAACAGAAAGGTGGGGCGGGGGGAGTATAAACCTGTAGGGAGGGACCCAGAAAAGCTCCACTAGCTTGGCAGAGAAAGAGAAGTTTGCCCTCCAGCTCCAGAACATTAAGTGGATATTTTCCTGTGCTCTCTTCCTTGATTCCTGCGATGACTAAGGAATTTGGGCCTTGGGTGCAAGGAAGTTGAGATGAAATTGGATGGATAACTGAGTCTTAAATAACCAGCCTGATACCAGGCTGTCATTTCAGGTCAGCGCTGGGCAGAGGAGCAAGGGAGGATTAACAGCTGTCTTTGTGGTCTCCCTGCCCCCAAATATGCCCTGTCAACTGTCTTCCGTCATGGGTTTCTGACTTTTTAACTTAAAAGTAATTATTGGGGTCCTGACTAGCTCAGTTGGTTAAGCATCTACCTCTTGATTTCAGCTTAGGTTGTGATCTCACAGTTTGTGGGATGGAGCCCTGCATAGGGCTCTGTGCTGACAGCACTCTCTCTTCCTCTCTCTCTGTCCCTCCTGCAGTGGTGCTCGCTCGCTCTCTCTCAAAATAAATTAATAAACTTAAAAAAATAAAAAGGTAGATTCCTGGGCCCACACTCAGTTTAATTCTGAGTCTCGAGTGGAATCTGCTTCTTTAAGAATCCTTCCGCCCCTAGGGGCGCCTGGGTGGCTTAATCGGTTAAGTTAAGCGTCCAACTTTCCACTTAGGTCATGATCTCATGGTTCGTGGGTTCGAGCCCTGCGTCGGGCCCTGTGCTGACTGCCAGCTCGGAGGCTGGAGCCTGTTTCAGAGTCTGTGACTCCCTCTCTCTCTGACCCTCCCCTGCTCACGCTGTCTCTCTCTCTCTCCTAGAAATAAATAAAACATTAAAAAAAAAAAAAAAGAATCCTCCCGTCCCTAGATCATTCATGCTCATTCAGAGGAGCTACACTTTGAGGAACTCTGTTCTATAATATCCTTAGCAAGTTGGTTGCCTCTTGTGTTGAGGAGCTCACCACTTGAGGAAACAGCCTGTTCCATTTTAGAACAGCTCTAACTAAAAGCAAGTTCTGCTATGTGGCTCTGGAATCTGCCTCTGTATAAATTCCAGCCACTGGATTACCCACCAGGGCTATGCAGAGAAAATCCAATTTCTCCAGCCTTTGATGGGCAATTGGACTTGATAATTCTGTTGTCATCGGATTCTATGAGTCAAGGTTGTGTTGGCAGAGAACACCTATGTCTCTGAGTTGGCTGGGCTTTGAGAAATTCATTTCTGCTTCTTGCTGGGGTGGATGCCCCCTCACATTGGAGTGGTTTTCAAATCAAAAAGCAGACTCCCTGGGGAGTAGCAAGGGCATCATTGGATAAGTCAAGGGGGTGTGAAAACCAATTCTTGTGGTCATGGAGTGGGGGGTTGAGGATGCTGAGCAGAAGCCTGGCCAGACATCATGGCTCTTGTCCAGCTCTGCATCTAGTCCTCCTACAGATTCTGAGCGAGTCCTTGTNGCATCTACACAGCCACCCTTTCAGTCTTCACATCCTGGGGTCCCATTTTCAAAGTCTGGCTTGCTCTGATCTGGACTCCTCCTTGCTACCTGGCAAGTCTTCTGGTGGGGGCAGCAGGAGGGGGATGGTCAGTGTTCTTAGGAGAGACTCTCAAGACCAAGGCTGAGAAGGGGCACACCTGGCTCATCCAGCAGCATGGCTGTTGTTGGTGCAGGCTGGGAATGGAGTCAGGAAGCAATGGAGGCATGGGCCTTGGTGGTTATTGTCCCTGCTCTGCTATAGGTGTCTGGGGCCGTGGGTCCCTGGGCCTGTGCTGTGAGCCTTGCTGAGGGAAACAAGGAAGGCCTATGGATTGTCAAAGCATCCCTCCTCTGCACCCACCCTGGGTCTTCTTTAGTCAGGAGAGATCTGAGGTTTGAGGCAAAGAGAACGTTATGTGGGCAAGCACTGAGTCTCTGTGGGTTCTTGGGAAATTTCTCTCACTTCCCTGGCCTTCTGTTTCCTCATCTGTCCAATGGGCTAACAGTGCTGACCTCACAGGGCTGATGTGCACCTCCTAGAAACAACCTAAACATGCTCTGTAAACTGTAACATGATAAGAAGAGGCTGGCTCCTGTTATTCTGTTTGTTCTCAGGTTGGTGTGACAGAAGAAATCAGTCAAGGTGGCTTCTGTCCTAGAGTGTGAGTTCCTGGGCTCCTGCTGACATGGGCTTTTCCCTCTGTACCCAGGCATGTCATTAAGGAGGCCCTGATTAGAGGTATGATGGGAAAAGGGGCCAGCTCAGCAGGAAACTGCCCCCAGAGTTGCCAGAGGTCTGACCAGTATTTACAGAAAATGAAGTATCTCACAGGAAACCTGGAGGAATAGACTGATGATACTGGGGCGAGAGGCCATGCCAGCTGTGGGCAGAGATGGCCACTGGGGAGCTTACACATAGAAGCTGGAAAGCACGTGCTCTTTCATGCCACATGCATATAGCTCCTAGGTGGACTCATTAATCATTACACATACCAGGTGCCATGCAACCCTTCCCACAGCACACATGAGCCCCAAAGGCTGACCCCAGCCTATGTAGTGCTTTTAGAGGCTCCAGGTCTTTCCTGGAGGGCCACCATCCAATGCTGATGGAGGAGCCAGGATATTTCCTTCATCAATAGTCATGGCCTACTTGGTTGAGGAAGGATCCTGAACTGGAAGGAAGCAATCCAAGCTTCTACAGCCACCATAGCACCAACTTTCTGATATATTTTTAGGGATGCCCTTTCCCTCTCTGGACCTCAGTTTCCTTCTCCGTAAAATGGGTCCGTAAACTCTTCCCCACCAGTTCTGAAAACGGCAATAGGGTTCAAATGGAAGAATGGAAGCAAACGTACTTTGAGGAAGCTGGAAAAGCTTCACAATGCCCTTTTTGCTGGCCTTTGCTGTACCAGGTTGTATTTGTTCCCCAGCGCACCCCATGGCTTATGTTCGATGCCCTGGGCGTATTCCACACCTAGCTGAGGGGCTGGAGGAGGGGGAGGTCTTCTGAGGTCTTGTCCTTCCAGACAAGGTGGAGCCCCACAGGGACATTGTTTCTCCCTGGCAGGAGGGCAAAGGCAGTGAGTATGACAGCACCAGTGATGCAGACCCCACACAACTGCCTGTAAGAGGCACCAGCCAGACTATGGCCTTGTACTCAAGCACCGAAAGTACCAGGGAAACTGAGTCCTGAAGGGGAAGGGACTTGCCAGAGGTCACATTGAGAATCAAAGCAGAGCAGGTCTGGTCTTCAGGGCTGCTAAATCCCAGGGCAGAAACGAACTCTGGGCAGGCTCTGACTGAGGCTGATGTCACCCCAGGGTGCCAGAGGCAGTGCCCAACATCACGCAGGTGTCAGAGCAGGGTCAGACCCAGACAGGGTCTTTTGACTCCTAGTACGGTGCTCCCCCCTACTGCCCTAAGCAGCCTGAGTTCCTGGCCTTGAGCCCCAGGCATTATGGAGACAAGGAAAGAAAGTGCCCCTCTGTCTCCAGAAGGAAGCTTCAGGTCTTTCTGTGAAGCAGAAGCCATAGAATACCCCATGGGAAGGTGGGGATTAGCGTGGGCTGTGAGGAGACAGGAAGTTCTCTGGCCGGGTCCTGAAAAATATGCAGGAGAGGGTCAGAGGCATGGAGGGATGAGGGTGGCTCACCTGGAGTGGAGAGGGATATGGAAACAGGGACTAGCAATTGAATTCTGGAGAAATTCAAGGTGTTAAGCAGCAGGGTCTGAGGTCAGGGCTTGGGACCTCTACAACCAGCCTGAGAGTTCCCACATGTTCTGGCCACACAGTCCCTGCCACTTCCTTCTGTCTTGTCTCCTTGGGCAGATCTGACTTTTGCTGTCACACAGAACCAGGAGGTGATCACCATGAAAATGAAGAAACGCTTCAATTAACTGCGGAGGTTGGCTGACAAGGGAGCCAGGAGCTGGATCCCAGGAGGGATGGGAGGAAGGGGAATGGAAAGAAACTTGGTGAAGGTGGAATGTCACAAAATGAAACTGTCCACTTATACCAGGAGAGCCTTTTGTGTTCATCTTTGTCATCTCATTAAGGTCATTTTTGACATAAGTGTCCTCACAGCAATACAACCTTAGTATTTATTGAGCGTCTACCATACCACAGTCATGGTGCTCAGCACTATTCTCATTTATTTAATGTAATCCTGCAGTATTATCACTGAAAATTACTAACAAGGAACCAGGTCTCTGTAAGAATCTTGCAGAGAGTTAACATGGCGGTGGGGTAAGTGGGGTGGGGATCTTTGACCATGTTGCCCACCCACACATGAAACACATGAAAGCCCTGCCCTCATCCACTTAAAGTTTCACTGCATCTCCCTCAGGGAGCTCATCAGCCCCATCAACTCAACAACACAGGTGAGCTGTAACTAGATCAGGGCATCTTGGCTTGAGCAGAGCCCTGAGGCATAAGCAGGGAGGAGACTGGGATAGAAGGATGCTTGCTGGCCCCAGGGCAGGAGATGGGGGTTGGATTCCAGCCTGAAGACTGAGCCCATCTCTAACCACCTCTGTGGTTTAGTTTGGCCCCTGTAGTCCGGAAATAAAAACTCACAAAATAGAAGTTTCAGTTTCCAGGGCATTTGGCTCCATCTTCTGGTCAGTTCTTATCACTGCAGCTTTTTGCGGTGTTCCTATCCACCGTGGACCGCAGGTAATTTTGAGGTTTCCGGGGAACTTCTGGTTGCTGTTGGGGGGGATGGGGCTGGGGTTATGCAGAGCTAGAGCTGACAGAAAATCCATGTGGTCTCTGGGCGGCACTGGCTTTCTGCTGCTAGTAGCTCGGTAGAGACTCAAGGAAGCAGCCAGTGGGGGAGAAGCCCCAAATGCCCCAGTAGGACGGGACATTAGAGGCCATGGAGTCTAACCCCACCTAGGTACAGGAGAGGAAACTAAGGTCTAGGGAGAAGCAGGCACCCACTACAGTCCACAGACAGGCCCCAGATCTTCCGAATTCCCTGGCCTCTCCCCTGCTCCTCTGCCCAGCTGCCTCCCCTTTCTCCAAGGTGTCCATCCTAGTGGGTCACTTCTCCCCTTCCCTCTGAGACAGAACCAGCTGCTTAATAAGTGCGCTGCTCCATCCACCTGCTGCCACAACAGCCCACCCTCTCCTGGTCCTAGCTCCAGCCCTGACGAGGTGAGGTGGTCCCTACACCCTTCAAAGCCAGGAGACTTTCCTGATGGACTGGGGACGTGGAAGGAAGAAGGAGGTGGAGACATGCATTGTCCCCCAGCCCTGCCTTTCTTGTAGCCCAGCCTTGTGAACCTCAGTTTCTCCATCTGATTCACAACCAATCAGCCATGCAAGGTGGCTAAGAAAATTAAATGGATAGGTTGCGTGAAGGTGCATTGTGAATGCTTGAACCCTCTATTAATGTATTAAATTTCCAAATGTGTCTGGGTCCTCCTCCAGTCACGTAGGTTCCCACATGTTGATTGGAACCCAATGAGTCCACAGGCTGAGGGAGATTCATGGAGAGCTAGAGAAATTTGAAAGTTGTTGATGCAAAAGCACTACTTAATCTTCCAGTGCTGGCTGGGGAGGACCCAAGGTGGCCATTCTAATCTTCTGGCTTTGGAATCTGGGGTCCTTTGGCAGAGACTAAAGGTGAACTCCCTCCTCCTGCCCAGATCCCACTCATTTCTGGAAGATGGGTGGGCACAATCCAAGAGAACATCTCAGAGGCACTGACCCAGATCCAGCCTTTAAAAGCCCAGGAGATGTAATGGGGGAGGCAGAGGAACATCGGTTTGTTCTGTATCTCCTCTTCTCTTGTTTGAACATCAGCTCCACGGCCTCTAGTGTAAATGAATAAGGACCAGAGAAGCAGTTTGAAGAGGCTGTAAGCCTTCCCTGCTTGGGTCTTGAGCTCCCAGGATGGTCTTGAATCTGTTTGAACTTCTGAGTGTTGGAGAAACAGGGGTTGAGAAGGGGTGGTTGGGATCATCTGTAACAGCTTGGCCTTTCTTGTATGGCCCCAAAGGTGCGGGATCACTGCCTTTCCTGGGAAGCCCTGTTCTTCCTAAGACAGCTCTTTGAAGAGTATGTTGCCTTCAGTGTTTCCAGAAGGTGGTGTTGAGACCGCTTGCATCAGAGTCACCTGGGGTGAGTTGTTGAATCAGACCATGTGGGATGGGCCTGGGAATCTGCATCTTCAACAGCCTCTGCAAGTGAGGCCGACTTCAGGAACCATTGGTCCACTTCTGTTGGACTGGGATTGACAGTCCCCCGTTCCCACCTCCTGCCCTGGGGACAGTTCCACCAACTGTTTCTGAGAGGATGTGGTTTTCTCTTTTCTCAGTATTCTGCTCCTTCGCTACTGCCTATGTTCTTCTCTCTTATTCCTGGTCTCCATGCCTGTTTTGTAAATAGAACATCACAGAATGTTGGGGCTACAAGTGTTCTTAACAGGATGCCTTCCCCAATTCCTCATTTTATAGAACGGGGTATTTGAGACCCAGAGAAGAAAGTGTCTGGTGGCAGACCACACGCCGGTTCCACGAGAGCTGGGAGGAGATGCAATGCCGTGACTCCTACTGAGTACTTTTCCCACCGTGCAGTTCTTTCCTGCTCTAAAAGCTGCGTTGTAGGGTGAATGCCCATCCCAGGCCCCTTCTTAGCCGAAATCATCATACTGTCATCACATGGCTCTCTCTGGCCAGAACTGATGGGACCAGGAGTAATCATTTGACCTCATTCTTTCTCTTGAAACAAAGTTGTTGTTGAGGACCGCTGATGCTATTAAGCCCTGGGGCTAAGAGGTCAAGTAGATTCCAGAGTTGGGACAGCAATTTGTATACCATGCATGCTGAAGAGCCAGCAGAGAAGGATAATCGACACAGAGAGATGGACCATGTGGGAGATTGTGCAATGAGAGAGAGAGAGAGAGAGAGAGACACTCAGAGAGTGAAAGAGATTGGAATAAAGGACACAGAGAGACAGATGGACACAGGAAACATACACACATACATACAAAGAGATGGAGCGAGACAGAGGGTATAAATGCAGAGGGACACACAGATACAGAGGGAGAGTGGGATAGAGATTGGAGAGAGAGAGAGAGAGAGATGTTTAAAGAAAAAGTCAGAGAAACAGAGAGAGGGCTTCTGCTCTGGCATTTGGTATTTCCCCACTTTTCCCCAAGTTTCAGCTTGACCTCCTTGCCCTTGTCTTCCCAGAGATACTGCTGAATCTTTCCCCACCCCCGGCCACCTTTACACTTGAGCGAGCTTCAGTGGGTCTCTGCTTCTTGCAAGAACCCATTCCCAGCAAAGCCTGAGGAGGATTTGGGGAGGGAGTAGGGGGCCCTCAGACCTGCCTGAGAAACACATGTTGCAAGCTGGGGAAGCAAACGCTCATTTCTGCTCAACAGACCATCTGTCACTTCTAGTTACCTCCAGGACCTGGAGATGACTCTATTCCTCAGCAAACATCAACAGAGCTGCCAGCTCCCAGTGGTTGGCTGGTCTCTGGCTGGTGGAGCAGACTCCCTGCTCACCCGGAGCTGAGTTAACGAGGCCCTGGCTGTGAACGCTGGTACCTCCAGGCCTGTGTTCACTTGATGTTCTTCCCTTGCTGGGCTGTCCCCGCCGACCTCTGCTCAGGCCACGCCCCACTGTTCCACTCCTCCGGGAAGCCGTCCTAATGACCCACCCTGCAGTGCACACAGATCCTTTCTTTTCTAAACTTTCTTAGTGCTTACTGTCTCCCTTTCATCCTTTCGTGCATATGTCATGTGCTTATGTCACATAAGGGGCTATTACACTAACTTATAGGCCATGAAGCTTGTCGTGAGAGAGGAAAAGGAAATCACTAAATCCATATTGCTTCAGGCAACAAGAGCTCTTCGTGATGTAGAATGCTATTTGGATTCTGGGAATCTTCCAGGTGCTATTCTAAGTGCTCATTATCTAGCAACTCATTTGGTCTTCATGGCCTCATACAGAGCAGGAACGTGGGTGCAGGAAAGTTGTCACATGCTAGATAGAGGTCATGTCTATGGTCAGACAGAGGACAAAGAAGATTTTGAGGCAGATTCTTTCCCCTCCCACTCGGTTGGCCAGTGCCTAACTGTCCACCATTGGAAACTTGTCCTATTATCTTAAGGCTGTGAACCTATAAAATCAGGAAATTTTTGGCAGAAAGGGAGCGGAGGAAGAGTGAAGGAAGGCCTCCCAGACTATCCTAAATGACCTCCTTGAGCCAGAACATTTGCATGACCAGCACCCTCCCGTTTTCTAAGTGCATCCTGGTGGAATGCTAGTTCCTTGGGATATTAAATAGGATTTACTAACAACAACAACAACAAAGTTAAGTGTGGAAAGCACCAGGTTAAAGTTAGTTGTCTGTGCAGTGTGACTTCTCAGAGCCTTAACATGCTGGGGAGCACTGAGCGTCTAGAAAAAGAGGAGGAACATGCTGTACTCACTACACAAACTGGACCATGGGTTCTGTTCTGACCACTCAGCTCGCACATCAGGCTTCCACGGACACTTCCTTGAGAAATGCTGCCGTACCCACTGCATAACCATGTCACCACTGACCATTGTTACTCTTGTTTTTAGTGCTTTCTGTGGAGCACATAACTGGCTGCCTTTCATTTGCGTTTGGTGGCCTTGCCTGCCGGTGGTTTTGGTTTCTCAAGTAGACAAGACAGACTGGCCCATATGGCCCACCTTCTCCTTCCTTTAGGACTTTGGCATGCTCTGTCACTAAGGAGCTGCATTTACAGGGTCAGGAGCATGGAGCAGCTGGCTGTCTTAGTCCCACATCCTTGCTTGACCTCACTCACTTACCCACTCACTCACCCTTTTGGAAGATGTTTCTAGCACCTCCATGGTTCTCTGGAGGGCTCCCTGAGGGAATCAGAATGTGCCCTGTGTGGGGTCTGTTTGGGTGGATCACATGGGCACACAGGGAAGGGGATAATGGCAGAGAGACCACGGAGGCAGGACAGTTCATGTTCCATTGGGGGCAGAGTGCCGTGGTCATAGAGATGGGCCCAGACGGGTGACAAGAAATGACAGGTGGCACTTGTGGTTGAGAGTGAGCAAAGATTTGGGGCGGTGGTGGCAGATCAGCCCCTGACAGGTGCCCTGACCCCCTTCACCGCCTTCTTGCTGCCTGCATGGGGACTCCGCTGACCATCAGGATCCCAGGCTGGCAGGTGCTCTGTGGCTGACCCTCAGCGAACCTGTGAGGGAGGAAGCATTTGTGCCCGGGACGCTAGGGGGCAGAGGCTGTGTTTGTCTTGTTCTCACTGCACCCCCAACACCTGCAGCAGGGCCTGCAGGCCTTTGATCCCTCTTCTGAGCCCTTGTCTCCCCACTCTGAGCTCTGTGTGTGCAGGACCTTTGGCACCTGTCCATGAATCTCCTGAAGAATGAGTCACTCTAGAAGCAGGTTTATTTTCATCTGGAGCTCTTGGAAAGCAAAGAAACTTTTGAAAGTTCATGAGTGATGTTTCACGGAAGCCAGTTGTGGAATGTCAGAGTCAGCTGAAAATGGAGAGGGGCCGAATGGTGGCAGGTCCGGCACTATGACAAAGGGCCAGGGCAGGAGCCGAGGGAGACTTTGATGGCAATATTTCTAAGCAACATGGCAAATGATCCATCACTTGTGTATCAGAAAACACGCAGATTCTGGAGTCCATCTCGCTGCTGGTCCCAGTCCCACCTCGGACTGTGTGAGCTTCACCAGGATGGAGAGACTTTGGCTCCTTCCCCTTAGAACGGTGCTATTGTCTGTCAAAAGGGATTATTGCATTAAATGAGACAAGGCTCCTCAAAGTCCTGTGTTCATTAACCAGCTGCTATCACACAAGGAAAATGACCACCTCACGGGGATCTGGACCCTGGACCACAGGGGCTCACAGGGTTTGGGCCCCTACTTGCATCCTCAGGCTATTTTATATTGCTCTGAAGCCTGCTTCCCTATAACCCTCCCTCCGCACACTGAGCCTTCATATTTCCCCTGGAGCTGTTCTCTTCAGTGTGACAGCCTTTCAGGTGCCCTCAGGTGCATCATGCCAGCAATCTAAGGCTTGGTTTCCGCACCTATGAGATGGCCAGACCACTGTTCGTGACCCACAGGGAGGCTTCAGGACATGTGGGACAATGTGTGTATATGCACACAATGTATAGTGATTGGCGCACATGTGCATTCCACGGCTGGCATTTCTGACCCCGCTGCCCTGGTCCATACCAGGCTGGTGCTATTTCTCATGGCAGGGATTAGAGAAAGCTTCATGCACCTGGTGGGAGTTGAGCTGGGCTTTGAGGGTTAGGAACACTTTCACAAATATGCAAGAGTGGGCCTGAAATTGGATGGAGTGGAGGGGGGTTGGGGACAGAGGAAAGCATGTGGTGAGTCTCGAGATTTGTTCAGGAGACAGAGAGGAGGCCATCTGGTTTGTTGGGGGAAACCAGAGGGAGATAAACTTGAAAGAACAGGGTGGGACTCTGGAGTCATGAAAGGTAGAGCTGGAGGGGCCACTGGGGTCACCTGGTCCACTCTCTTACCGGCAGTGGGAATACAAGTGTGTGACTCGTTGGCAATAAGAGCCTGGTTTGAGTCTCTGCTGTGTGTTCTTGAGCAATTTATAGATCATCTCTGAGCTGGATTTCTCCTCTGTGTCGTGGAAATACTAATTCTCACCCTGCCTGCTGATAGGGGAGCCGAATATGCCACTCCCAATGATCCACCTTTGGCTTATGGATTACCTTGAATTAAAATTATTTGAGAAACAGCCAGTACAAGAAGGACACTCTGACCCTCCTCTCTCTCCCCCTGAAATCAGGAACTAAATTTCCCAAGTAAAAGCTACTCTCTCTTTACCAGGAGGAAGAGAGACCTCCTTAGAGCCAGAGATAGGGAAATCAGGGCTGCGGAGTCTGTATAAACAAACCTTGTTATTTCCTCAGTAATTTAATACCTCAAGCCCAACTTTCTTTGCCTTGCCAGTTCTTCACAAATTTATTGTTTCTTTGCCTAAAAGGTATAAACTTTGATCACTTCTCTGAGTCTCCTATTTTCAATGAGGCTCTGGTTCCTATAAAGTTAAATTTGTTTTTCTCCTGTCAGTCTGTCTTGTGTCAATTTAATTAGCAGACCAGCTAAAGCACCCAGAAGGGAAGAAGGAAAAGTTTTCCTCCCCAGCACCATGCTATAGTTGTCATGAGGATTCAGTGAGCTTTGGGCTGAGGACTGACTAAGAGATGCTGGACAAGGGGCTGCCTTCTCTATGGGGCTTGATTTTTACTGTCTGCGGAATGGAGATCCCATCTGTCCCCGGGTGCAGGGAGGCTGTGAGTCTAGCCAGGATGCTGGTGCCCGGGAAGGAAGAGGAGGGAGGCCTGGGAAAAGTGGAAGGGTCACTGCTCTAGGGTATAACCAGGATTCTTTCCCCCCTCTCCTCACTGGTTTCTCAGAAAGGACCAGTATGGCAGCTGCAGTGGCTCCTGAAGCTGGGATTGTCTCTCCTCCCTTTCTCTTGCTGAGATGGGTTACACAGTCCCGAGTGAAGAGCTCCCGCTCTGGCTGAGTGTTGGGCTCATCTGTCCTGCACAGCAGGGGTCCTGGGCACCCTGGCCATTCCTGGAGGGAGGGGCCTGAGGGAGCCATTCCTGCTCCTCCTTGTCCCCTGTCACCTGTCTCCATTCCCACCCTGACCCCATGCCTTCACCCCTGCCCAGGCCTCTCATTCTCCAGGATGGGGCCTACAAAGGGGACAGTCCCCTGCCACTCTGACCACTCCTGCTTCTCATGCCAGCACTGGCATCAGTCTCCGAAGCACACCCCCCACCCCTAGGAGGCGTTGCAGGTGGGACTCTGGGCCACGTTTCATGGGTGAGGACATGGAGACTGAGAGACACCCAAGATCACGGGCTCCTGGTAGACTCAGAACTACACTTGGTGTTCTTCACACTGTGCTGTGGCTGTAAAATGTACAGTGGCCTAACATTCACGTGGGAGTGTAAGATGCAGATTCCTAGGCCATCACTCCAGAGACCAGATTCAGAGCAAGGTCAGTGGGGCGTGAGCATCTGTATTTATTTTTAACATGACAATTTATTTTACTTTATTTTTAATTTAAATTTTAGTTAACATGAGTACACTGTTGGTTACAGGAGTAGAATTCAGTGACTCCCATACAACACCCAGTGCGGAGCATCTGTATTTTTGCCAAGCACTCAAGTCAGAGCTCTACAGCCCTTCTAAATCCCAGAGCGTGGTGTGGTGGGGGCAGAGGTCCAGAGAGAAAGAGTCCTAACTATGTCAGTTACTTTACATGTGTTAATCACCCTTGAAGGGGACATTTTTATTCCCATCACATAGATGAGAAAACTGAGGTCTGGCGAGTTTACACAGTTTATCCAAAGTCTCAAAGCTGGGACTTGAAGTCAGGTCTAATATCTCTGGAGCTCCAATCCCTTCCACCCAAACGTTTCCAGTGAAGTCAGCCCCACCCCATCCCACTCCTATCTCTAAAGTTTCCTTTCCATCTTTTCCAGCTGGGGTTAAAGATCATCCCCCAGCCTGGGGTAAAGGGATCTTTTCATGCAAAGCTCCTTTTCTGCCAACAGGTGGCAGTGCTGGACTGAGTATGTGCTAAGGGGCAGGAAAAGCTAGTTGGAAAACTATGATCTTTCATTTTCCTCAGCCGGATTTATAGGCTCTTTACCTCCCACCTTCTAGTCATCTAAGGCTGTTAGATTTGCAGCTGCTGAACTGTTTCTGTTTGTTACTTCAGTTCTGAGCTCCCAGGCTGGGACACTCCAGGAATTCTGAGTCTCCCAGAATTGTGGTCTGGTGGTAGGCTGGAAGCCAGAGGCAGCAGCCTGTTTATATTTGCCAAGTACATGTTTGATGCCCTTAGGTGCTTCGCACACATGATCTGGTTGGAGCCTCCCTACTCCCCAAACTCTCTCCATGTTAGCTGAGATCATTCTACCCACTTGTTCAGAAGAGACTAGAGCTCCGAGAGGCTAAGTTGCTTGAATCTAGAAGTTTCTGGCCATAGACCTGTGCATATAACATTATCATCTCATTTATATAACCCTTTAACCATTGCTAGCTCACCTATATAGGCAGGGAAACTGATGTCTGGAGAAGGAAAGGATTCCCCCTTGGGAGTCCATGGAAGTGTTGTGACGAGGCTCCAGGACTTCTCAGAATTTGGGGCAGCTACCTCATGCCCTGGAGCAGCTATGGATGAGACCCTGGGCAGCAGGGAATCTTCCGGAAGCGTCCCTCCCTTCCCCCTCCAGGCACAGGCCTGTTCGTGTGTGCTGTGCTCAGAGCCAGGCTAGCGTGGCAGGGAGTGTGACGTTGTGTGTGGGGCAGGAACCCTGTTGATTCCGTCACCATGCGTCCCCAGCTCCGAGCGTGATCTGGCAGAGAGCTGGTACCCAGTTAATATTTATGGAGAAAATGGACATTCTTCTTCTCATCTTCTTAAGCTCCCTTCCCTGGTCGTTCAGCCAGCAGGCATTCTGCATCCTCGGGCTCCTCTAGCCCTGCTGGGGGCAAGCGTTCAGCTTCTTAGCACAGACTGTCTCCTTGTTCTTCAGCGTTCCAGATCGGTCCTTTGTCTGTCCTGCCTCCACTCCAGATGGAAAGACCCTAGGGGACAATGTCTTCTGTTCCTGTGCAGGCTTTGTGGTATTTATCCCAGGGTTGAATATAAAATAAGCTCTATACGAAAACAACAGTCTGCCGTTTTAGCCTAGCAGTTGTGAAACAGAAAATATGCCGAAGGAAGCAAATTAAAATCACCCCCATGATAATAGCGTCCTTTTCTTCGTTGATATTGAATGGAATTGAGTTTTCCCCTTTCTCTTTTTATTATGCAGGAAATACGTATTTATTGTACAAATGTAAAGAACACAGAGAAGCAAAAACATTTTAACTCACTGGAAATACCACTTCGAAAGCCTGTCGACAATTCTATTAGCTGTGATAATGGCAATAACCACCTCTATGTATTCGCAGCTCTACATGATTTTTTAAGAACTTTACTGAAGTATAATTATATACCATAAAACCCCCTTGATGTAATGATTAATGAATCATTTTTTAAATGAATCATTCTAATGCAAAGATTTTTATTAAATTTATTGAGCTGTGCAATGATTGGTATAGTTCAGTTTTAGAAGATTTCCATTGCACCAGTAAAATCCCTCGGGCCCATTGACAGTTAATCTCCAGCCTCAGGCAATCCCTAATCTATTTGCCATCTGTACAGTTTTGCCTTTTCCGGACATTTCATATAAATGGAAGAATACACGAGGTGATCTTTTGTGTTTGATTTATACACTGGTGATGGTGGGCACAGCTTCTCATTTCCAGGTGAAGAAACTGAGTGTTTGTGGGGGTACATGACTTCCTGAAAGTGGCTCCCTG
The DNA here is from genome assembly GCF_008692635.1 of Crocuta crocuta. Lineage (NCBI taxonomy): Eukaryota > Metazoa > Chordata > Mammalia > Carnivora > Hyaenidae > Crocuta > Crocuta crocuta. The sequence continues at coordinate 98,685 of NW_027530642.1, forward strand.
GGGAGTAAGTGGAGGGAGTAGCCTGGGTTCAATGGAGGTTTCGATCATCCTTCACCGCCTTGTCATTGGGACATGCCTTTTCATGTCCTGGCCTCTGCAACTACTTATTTGTATGTGTGTGTTTTTTTCTTCCAAAGGGGTTGCACTCTATGTTTTCTTTTGCTGCTTTCTTTTCGCTTAGTAATGGACTATGGGCATGTTTCCAGGGGATTAAGTATATATCTACAATAGCCACACTAGCTTCTTCACAAGTGCAGCGCAGCATTTAAGGCTTTGGGGGGGTCTCATTTACTTGACGTGAATACCAGTTCTGCCATTTATCAGCCATGTGACTTTGGAAAATTTAATTAATTGCTGTATGCCTCAGTTTCCTTGTCTGATAAAAAGAAATGATAGTGCTGACCTCACCAGGCTGCTGTGAGGATTACATGAGCTCATACATGCAAAACAGGTGGCCCGCAGACACCGCTCAGTACGGCCAGTGTGCTTCCTGGCAGCTGTTGACTAACCAACAAACCCTTGCTTTTGCACATCGATTTCATCTTGGAAGCTGGCATCCAGGATGGGGCATCTCCATTCTTGACTGACCAGCTGGAAAGGTCACACTGTCCCTGTTGTCTCCTCCACAGCTGGAATCTCGACCAGCTCCCTGTGGATTAGTGGAAGAAGGTCCTGATGAGGTCTGCAGAGTGACAGCCTTTTTCTGTCTGGAAGTCCCTTCCTGGAGAGTTTGGGAACTGAGCTCCAGAGCTGGCAAAATGGTGGAATCAGCCCCAGGCTACAAGAGAGAAAGGGATCCCAGGTTCATGGGACCAGGACAGGGCTCAGCTCCACGCTCCAGTCCACTTGGGTCTGAGGCTCTGGCGTGGGTTCTGCTTGCCGGTACTCGGGAGCCAGAATGCAGTTCCGGCACCATCAGTCAGCCTGCAGTTAGTGAGGTGGAGGCATGCAAGCTGGTTTGCAGATTGTGGGTGGGAGGACGGGATGTGGTGGGAAATAGCTCACCGACTCCAGGGACGGGGTTGGCATTTGCCTGTGTTCCCTGGTGATCTGGCAACAGAGGCTGCTGGGCACTCACAGGGGGCTGGCTGCCTTTGAGGAACCTGCCAGGGCCTGAACCCTTCCCTTCTGTCGGGTCAGAGGTAGGGCCACCAGCATGCCCTCTGGGCTGCTGGGTCAGCAAGGCTACAGCCAGGACACTGGGCACATCTTGGTGGGGGTGTGTGTGTACAGCAGAGGAGAGACATGAGGAAGGTCAGGCCTGACCTTGGGTGTGGGGTGGGGACTGGGAGCTGGGTGAGGGGCACGAACCCTGGAGAGGAGCTCAGGCTGTAGCGGATGGAGCTCAACCACAGGGACTCAGAGGAGAGACCTGGGCAATCTGCGGGTGCCTCTGGCAGCGCATGGAAGCTGATCTAAACAATCGGAAGAGTTTGGGTGGAAATTCAACTCTCTGGCTTTTCTTGGTCGACTAGAATTTCAGCACCAAGGCCTGCCTTCCTGCAAGGCAGCACCCTACCTGGGGCTATGCAGCAGCTGCCTCCTTTGGATGGGGCACCCACTTTCCTCTGATATAGCCATCCAGCCCAGAAGCTAGTACCATAGCTATTCACCCACCTACGCAGTGTGAGTTTTATTCCTTTTTTCTGAGTTTGCGACCTTTGACTTGGCAGTGCTGTACTCAAGGTCTGGTCCCCTATGTAGGGTGCTCAGAAAGCTCTGGTGGTGGTGACTCCATGCTGAGACCCAAGGGCCCAGCCCGTCCTATGACGAGAGCTCCAGGCAGAGGGTACAATAAGTGCAAAGACCCTGAGGCAGTGAAGGGCTTCCCGTTCTCCTGGTACTTGTGGAATGGAGTGCTCAAGACAGACTACACATTGGGAAGAGGAAAGAGAATATTTTGGAACAAGCAGGAAAGAGACCCCACTGGGGCAACCAAAATAGCCCCCTATGGATGGGAAACAGAGGATAGAGCACCCAGAGAGTGAATGATTTGGGCAGCCAAGAATTCCCCAGGGCATTTATGCTCTGAGCCTGACCTGGTCCTCGGGGATAATGGAAATTGCTGGGCACTGCCTACACCTGTTTCTAACCGTAAGGGAAATTTCTACACTCCCCTCTCAAAGGAGCTCTCAGCACTCATTCAGTAGAGCCTGAACCTCCTTCACCAGTTCTAATCTGGACTCAGGATGGGAGCATGGGGGCTTCTCCTGGGCTGGGACCTGACTTCAGGGCAGGGGCTGGGATGCCCTCCAGCCTTAGGTTTGGGAGGGCAGATCCCGCAGACCCCAGGAGGCTGTCCACCCAGTGAGGCAACAGATTCAGGGTGTTGGGTCTCAGTGAATGGTGAGGGGAAAGAACACTGAGGAGCTGCCCTTTGGAGTTCCTTTTAGACCGTCTGATAGTGGCGAGAAGCCTCCTCAGCTAACCCCTATGTCTGTGTGGCTCTCTCCCCTGAGCCCCGAGAGGCAGCTGGGCTCAATCCTGCTGGGTGAGAAGCAGGGTCTGGAGCCAGCTGGGGGCTGTGCTTCAGGTGGACTTGCTATCCTTCTGGGACCCCTCTGAGCTCTGGGAGCTTCTCAGGACCTCAGGGAACACAGAGGCCTTTCTGTTCTGTTTTAGATACAATTCTGTTTTTTATAATTATGAAAGAAATGAGTGTTAATTGCAGAAAATATGGACAAGAATGCAGAGAAAAATGATTACCACCAAGATTGTGCTATGGAGATTTTAGGACATATGCCTCTGGGTGTCTTCTCTGTGCTCACATGGTGTGACATGGGTGGGTGGCGGGGCGGAGGGCAGGGGAAGGCGAGGAACACCCTGGACCTGAATGACCTGGATTCAAAACCTCATTCTGTGGCTTGTGAGCGGCATGGCCTTCAGGGAGCTACTTCCTTTCTTTGTGCCTCAGTTTCCTGACCTGGAAAATGAGATTAATGGCACTGCCTTCCTTATGAGTTGGTACAGACCACACCATTTCGTGACCTATTTCTTTCATGTTTCTCCGGTCCGTGTGGGTTCTGTTCCACAAATCTATCATGGAAGAGGAGGTAGATTCGCTCTATAAATCAAATGTTTCTTCACTCTGTGCATTCACTCTGCCTCACTGGTGGATCTCCATGTCACCCTTGGGTCCCCCTAGAACTGGCCTGGAAAGAGTGATAATAAGCTGGTCTCAGGGCCTATGCACATGCCATGACATGGGCTCAGGGGCCCGCTGCAGGTTTGTGTCGGGTTTGGCAAAGGGTTTTTTGTCAGATTGGGGAGGGGCAGGGCTGGATTTAGGTAGAGCCCCCTGGGGCAGGCCATCACAGTTCTCCTGAACCACCATCTGCCTGAGGTGCTGTCAGGAGATGGAGCCAGGGAGGGAGGAGGGATAAACATTTCCCTCAGACTTTTCACATGCCTCTCTCTTCCCTCAAGTCTTTCTCTCCCATCCATAGTTTCTCCCTTTCCCCTGAAAATTGTCCCCTGAAAACCCAGAAAGGAGTTTGCCTTGTAACACAAATCTCCCCTGAGGCCAGTGAGCACGGTCCCCACTTGTAAGGGAGAAAATGCACCAGCCCCTGTTCTCCCTGATTCTTCTATGCAGTGACAACAACACTGACGAATATCTTACACTGTGACTATTTTCTAAATGTCATTATGAATTCTTTTCCAGGATAACCTTTATTAGTTGCAGGAGCTCCCAATGCATAGATATTTCTGGTTTTCTCAGGCTTTCCTATTGCATGTAATTAGAATAAACATTCTTTTTTTTTTTTTTAACAAATAGTTTATTGTCAAATTAGTTTCCACATAACACTCAGTGCTCATCCCCAAAGTGCCCTCCTCCATGCCCATCCCNATTCTTGTACCTAAATTACAGATCTCTGATGTTTTCTCAGAATTACTGGAAGAGGGTCTAGGTTTAAAAATATATATAGGGGCACCTGGGTGGTTCAGTCAGTTAAGTGTCTGACTTTGGCTCAAGTCATGATCTCACAGCTTTTGAGTTTGAGGCTCATGGGTTTGAGCCCTGCGTAGGACTCTGTGCTGACAGCCCGGAGCCTGAAGCCTGCTTTGAATTCTGAGTCTCCCTCTCTCTCTCTGCCCCTCCCCCTTCTGCTGTCTCTCTCTCTCAAAAATAAATAAACATTAAAAATATATATGTATTTTATTTGTTTAACTTTTTTGTTGTGGTAAGAACAGGTAATGTGAGCTCTATCTTCTTAACAAATGTTTAAGTGTACGCAGGGTAGTATTAACTCTCAGTGCAATGTTGTACAGCTGATCTCTAGAACGGTTCATCTTGCAGAACTGAAACTTTGTGACCTATGGAACAGTGCCTCCCATGTCCCCATCCCTTCAGTCCCTTCTCTGACTGAAGTATTTGGTTTTTCCTCCAGACTGTTGTGCAAATTTCAGGTCAATCATTAATGTGTCAGAATCCTAAGTTCTTCTCATGGACAGGAGAGGACTTTTTGATTGGCTCTAGGGTCTTCACCAAGCCCAACTTTTGGGCACAGCAGTCTCTTTCTGTGGGTTCTCTGAAAGCGACATGGAACCCAGTGGAACATGCCTCCTTCCCTGGATGGCTTTCCCTGAAGTAGTACCTGGAGCTCATCTCACTTGGACCTAGCGATGGGGAACAGACACACCTTAGGTACCTAGGAATGGATGCTGCTGGCACAGCCCTGGGCTGGTTTCCTAGAGAGGGGAGAGGCTCTTGAAAGGTGCACACAGAGGCATAGGAGCCCATGTACATGCATGGCACCACAGACTTCCCTGGTGAGGCTGGCAGAGGGTGGTGACAGGCACTGATCTGGCAAAGGTCTCTGGAACATCCTAGCAGTGCTGTGGGTCTAGTGGAAGAGACAGTATTTGTGAGAAGCAGAAGTGGGCAGAGGTTGAATTGGTCCTGAGAGGGAAGCAGCCTGAAGGGCAGAGGCTGGAGGGAGAGATCCATGGTGTCTGATATCAGTGAGTCTAATGCTACAAATGGCAGCCCCAAGGAGGCTCCTCACGTTCACTTTCAGTGGGTCCATCACAGGCTGCCGCCATGGGGTTCTGCCGGCCAGTTTGGGGCATTTTGGGGAGAGGGGAGGCTTTCTGAAAAACAGATTCTCATTCCTTCATTCTTAGAATTAGGTGGCCTTTTCTCTTCCAACAGTTTTTTCCCCTGTGGTTGCTTCCAAATGTCTTTTTCAACGTGTGTGTAATTTTCATTTGTCCATGGCAAACTGAGAAAGAAAAAAAAAAGACTGAAGTGGAATTTTTAATGAGGCTAGATTTACTTAATTTAAGGACTCTTCTTTATTCTGAGGCAATGACCTTCCTTTTAGTGTTAAAGTGTTCTTTCTTTTATGAAATGATAATGAAAGTAAATGGCATTTTCTTTCACTCCTCTCACTTAGCAATTTAAAAAGCTGAAAGTTCTATGTGGATACCTTTCCATGCATGCTCCTCCCCCTCCCCAGCTTTGTGTTGGTGTGTGAATTTAGTCAATAAAAATCCAAAATGGTAGGGTCCACTGGATAAGTCCTCTCAAGAGTGAAAGTAGCTCATGGTTTTATTTATCATAATATTTGTTTCTATCCAACAAACTCTTTTTTGGACAAATATCAAGAGCCCACTCTGTGCCAGGCATGGTACCAGGAGCTATAGTGGTGAACCTGGCCGGTGGTGGAATGGGTCACACTTAGCCAAGCTTCCCAAGGCCTTGACCTGCCCATGGCAGACTGAAATGGCTCCGCAAGGATATCCATGTCAAATCTCTGGAACCTGTGAAGGGAACTTAGTTCATAAACACTGTGATTAAGTTTGGGATTTTGAGAGGAGGCATTTATCCTGACTTATCCAGTAGATCCTAAAAGCAATCACATGTACCCTTTTAAGATTATAAGAGAGGGGCAGAGGAAGATTTGAAACAGACACATAGCAGAGGAGAAGGCAATGTAGAGATGGAGGCCATGGAGGCTGTGATGTAGCCTCATGGAGAGCTGGAGGTCACCACAAGACAGAAGGATAAAGAACACGTCCTCCTGAGCCTCTGGAGGGAGCATGGCTCTATTAGCACCTTGATTTTAGACTTCTGGCCTCCAGGGCTGTGGAAGCATAAAATTCTATTCTTTTCAGCCACCAGGTTTGTGGTAATTTGTTATTGCTGGAAACACATATGCCTCCAAGCAAATCAAGGAGAGAAGTGACCCAGGGTATTGGGAATTACTAGGGTTTGGCTGTCGTGAGGGGGTCAGGACCAACTACATTGTTTATTCATACAAATCCTGTGTAATGAGGGTCCTTGCTGGGATACTGGGAAAAGTTCTGGGAATCCGCAGACCTTTTTTCACCATGGCTTCAGCTGGCCCCTCATGACCTTGCCTCCCACTCTGCTCCATGTGAGTGTACATCTGCCCATAGTTAGGAGCATCAGAGTGTCAGGTGAAAAATTGACTTCAAACACAGTTGCATGCTATAATTATTTTATTTCTCTAAAATAACTTGAATCCGCTGTAAGACTTCATTTTTCTGGGTGGCAGGAAATTCAATTTCAGTCATCCCTGGGGCTCTTCCTTGTCTCTGTGCATGGGGAAATGTCTGAGGTGTGGTGCATTTGCTGGGTGGCTCAAAACTTGTTTCCACACAGTCAGAGCAGATACTGTCTTTGTTCAAGTCTATGCAAACTTGCAGGCAGAGAGCTCTGTACCTTCTGTGCCAAACTGGTCCTTGGAAGTCACACACAGCAACTGCACACAGCCTCTTAAGATGTGCCCCTTTGATATCCTCCAAGGTGACCCCTTTGATTTCCCAGCAAGAGGCTTGAGGCACCTATATACTGCTGTCCTTCATCCTCCTCAGCCATGGGGGAATTTACTATTGCTTCCCCTCTGACTCTGTTTTTCAACTCTCAGACTTCCCCCTCTCCTTTCCTCTCTGTAACAATCCAGAGGAATCCCCTGAATTGTGTCCACCCCTCCCCATACATGAACTTGTATTTGAAATACAGTGTGACTGTATTTGGAGGTGGGGTCTTCAAGAAGGTAATCAAGGTTAAATGTGGTCAAAGGGTGAGGTCTTAATCTGATAGGACTGGTGTCCTTAGAAACACCAGGGATGTGTGCACACAGGGAAGAGGCCATGAAGGTAGCTGTCAGCAAACCCCAAGGTGAGGTCTTAACAGAAACTAGCCCTGACAGTATCTTAATCTTGAATTCAGAACCTTCAGAACTCTAAAAGAATGAGTTTTTGTTGTTTAAGCCCCCAAGTCTGTGGTATTTTGTTATGGCAGCCCCAGAGTCATTCTTTTGGTGACTTCCCTGATCTTTTTTATCCCCAAACACCCAAGGCTCCCAGGAAAGGGAGTAGGCCTTGAGGTCCTCAACGAGCAATGTTCAGGGATAGGGTTCTTGTAACCTATGGCACAAGAGCACCCATATATAGCTAAAATGTGTTATCCTGCCATTAGCCCTGGTTCTGTTTGCAAACACACGGATATTCTAGGGCTGACTGCATGCTGTCCAACATGCTCCCTAAAAGACATGGGGAGCCCAGAGCCTCCAGCTCCCAGGCGGTGCTCTTCAAGCCTTGACATGAGTGGGCAGGAGAGGCACATGTGCTCTTAAAGCCCCAGGAGTGAGAAGGAGGAGGTATAGAATTTTACATGTCAGTGCTTCCCAAAATACACTGCTAGAGTCATCAGTAGTACACAGAACGAGGTCTGTGGTATCAGATGAGGGGAATGTTGGGTTAGGCTGAGTTAAGCTTTAAGGGGGAATTTCACATATGCAGCATTGCCCAAACTTCCGGGGTCACTGAACTGTCCTTTCTCTCAGCATCTGGTAGGACTAGTGTTTGGTGGATCCCCTTTTGCAAACTGCTCACACTCAGTGAAGAATTATGAAATGTGAGACGTGGGAAGGACTCTTGAGGTTACATGGTCTGAAGCTGTTGGATTTAAATTTGGGGAAATTGAGGCCCAAGGTGATGAAGTGATTTGCCAGAGCTGTCAGTGGAAAAGCCAGGGCTAGATCTCAGGTCTCTTGATTCCCAGCCTGGTGTTATGGGAGGTACTATGTTGGAAAATGCTGGGTCCTGGGAAGCTCAGCTAGGCACTCAATCTTGACCTGACTCCTACTCAGGGGCAGTGTTGGCATTGGTGGAGCCTAATTCTGGCAGTGAGTGGCCTGGGAAGGTACTCAGCATTTTGCCTATTTTCTTAAAAGGAAGAGAAACAATCTGCATTTGATAAATCAAATACAAATATATTTTATCCAGCACATTTTCTGCAAGATTGAGGGCCTCAGGGAAATTTAATCCCGTGTTTCTGATTCAACTTCATTTGAACTCCTCTATTTTCCTTCTTTACTTTATTTCTCTGGCCCTGGCTCTCTGAGTTTTCCTCTGAGCTCTCTTCAGAATTCTATTTGAACAGAAGGAAAGGTTCCCTACTCCCATTCATCATGCCTCCCCACCACAACCCCCTAAAAAACAACCTAGAAATTCTTAGGTACCTTTCAAAAGGTAGAGGGCATGCCAAAGGGCTGCAGGGAATCAAAGAGTGTTTGGGATAACAGAATGGAAGTGATTAATTGCCCCGAAAATCCAGGCCCAGGAAGACCTAGAATGATTTAATCTAAAAAAGTGGTCACAGGGTGATTTACCAATCTTTGCAGAAAAGCAATTATTTAAAAGCCCAGGACCACTTCCTCCAAGAACAGAAAAGGAGGAAATGACCTGAAACTGTGGCATGAAGGAATTAAGTTAGACATATGGAAAGATTTCTTGATTGAGTTGATCTTGAATACACTGGGGTGGAGATGAAGGATTTACAGAGAGGCCCATAAGGTGGAGGAAAGATCACAGGCTTTGAAGGCAGAGGTTCTATATCTGGTTCTGCTACTTTTGAGGTATGGAGCCTTGGGTCAGGTACTGACTTTGAGATCCTGAGTCTCTACCTGAAGAGGTGGAGGTGATATATCCCATCACAGCATTGTCAGGAGGAGTGGATAATGTATGCCATATTCTTGGCTCACATGAAACGCTCAAGCCTGGTGGCTTTTAATATGATGATGATCCTGATGATTATGACAAGTGATCAATAAGCATTGGTTCTCATTCCCTTACCTTTATGGTCTCAGTGGGGGTAAAGCCTTATGCTTGTGAATTACCAATAACCAAGGAAGGGCAATGGCTACCTGGGGTTCTTGAAAGAGCTATGCTCCTCAGCAACTCTTGGGCACAGACTCTCCTTTTTGCCTTCATAGGTGAAGATATGGCTCCACTGATGCTGAGATTGTTTCAAAGACCCAGAGTGCCTAACATCTAGAAATATTCCCTCAAATGCACAGAGTATTTGAGTAAATTCTTCCTGAATGGTGACGTGAGACTGTAGTGCAATCAGACTTTAGTATAGCTAAAATAGGTTTTTCAGATGAGGAAAGATTCTCGTATTGGTGGAGAAAGACAGGTGTATCTGAGGGTCTTCCTTTAGGGGACTTGGGGGTCATTTGGAAGATGCTGCACTGTATGGCCACTTTCCTTTGGCTTAAATTTCTGATTTATGTTAGCAAGTATTCATAAATGTTCAGTAGATGTCACTGTATGGGCTCTTCAGGCCAATAAACATCCCACATGAAAAATGCTATCCCAGGTAGCTAGAGAGCTTTGCAAGGTAAAGGCCAAAGTGAGGCACAAGCCATATAGACTGAAATAGAGAAGGATAAAATCAGGACAGCCAGAGCAATCAAGACAAGCTTTCTGAAGAAGTGGGACTGATCTAAGCCATACAAAGACTCATAGCTCTTAGAGAGGCAGGGTGGTGGGTGAGAAGCCATTGAGATGGGGAGACAGCTTGGACCAAGCTTTGAGACTAGGGACAAACCAATGGTCAGGAAGGAGCGTGTGGGTACCATTTAGGAGGGGGGTAAGGAATGAGGCAGGGCGGAGAGTTGAGGGCCTCTTATTGAGTCTCTGGGAGACTTAGAGCCTAATATCCTTCCAATGAGGAACCAGGGAGAGTTTTTGACAAGAAAACAACATGACAAAATGGGCATGACCATATATGATGAATACTATTTAAGTGCTGAGTAGAAAATCTACCAAACTTAGAGAAGAAAACTGGGGGGAAAATTCAACTACGAAAACAGTCTGTGTTCATGGTTTAACATGTAGAAAATACAGAAAAGTATAAGAAAAAAAATTAGTCTTAGTCCTACTAGTCATAGATAATTTGTTGTAATTTTTCTTTTTCTTTATTTTCTTTTACTAATTTTTGCATACATATTTTATATAGAACTCTTTATAAATATAATATCTAATGTCTTATAATATTCTAAGATAGACCAAAGCATTCCCTGGTTGGTAGATTTTTATTTTGTTTTAAAATTTTTATTTATATTAAATGTAATTTGGTAAACATTTTGTATGGGGAGATATACATATATTTAGATTTGTTTGTTTTAAATACTACCCAAGGTAAAAATATTGCATCAAAGTATATGAATAAATTAAAAAGTTAAATTAAATATTTTTGGAAAATATTGCAAGATTGCTTTCCAAAAGGGTGATACTACTTTACATGTCTGTTGATGGTGTTTGATCATGTTTGTTTAAATAACTCTAGCCTGCACTGTGTATTCTAAATTAAAAAAAATTTGCTAACATGAAAGGTATAAATACTTTAATTTTTATCTCTTTGATTACTTGTCAAGCTGAATATTTTTCCATATGTTTGTATACTCTTTAAATTTCTTTTATAAATTGTTCACTAACATCCTTTGGCCAATTATTTCTATTAAAGTTATAGTATTTTTTAAAATAATTTTTTTAACATTTTTTAGGGAGAGAGAGAGAGAGATCAGGGGAGGGGCAGAGAGAGAGGAAGGGAGAAGATCCCAAGAAGGCTCCATGCTGCCAGCCCAGAGCCTGACATGGGACTTGAACCCACGAACCGTGAGATCATGACCTGAGCTGAAACTAAGAGTTGGACCCTAAACCGACTGAGCCACATAGGTGCCCTATAGTATTTTCTTATTATTGAATGAGTTCTTTATATAGTGATGATTCTTAATAGCTATTTTTCTCTGTTAAAAAGTTTTCTCTTTGAAACAAATCAGAAAATGAAGATACATTTTTAAAAAAAGAAAGTAAATATCAATTATAATCTGACCAATCCAGAGATAAATATTGTTGACATTGTGGACATTGTGGTAAATATCCATATAGCTTTTTCTCTCCTGATGTATATATATATATATGAATTTAAATGATATAAATTCATATATATGTATATGAATTTAAGTGGGTACATATGTCAAAAATGGGAAAGATGGGGTGACAATTTCCATATTATTTTGTAACTGCTTTGTTTCATATAGCAGGTTATAGACATCTTTCTCATGCCAATAAATGTAATATAAACTTATCATCATTACAATTTGGGTAGTATTGCATTGCCTAGACATATACCTTGTTTATTTGATCAATCTCCAACTGATATATTGGAAAGTTTCTTTTTTTCTATAGTAAACACATCTACAATGAATATATTGTAGTTGTAAGTAAGTGCCACTACCCTATTTCCTGAGGACTAATTCTAAACGGAATTATTGGGTCACAGAGTGAACATATTTGTTTTGATATGTATTGCCAAACTGTTCTTTGTGATGTGTTAATAATTCTCCCTTCTCTCCACCATGATATATTTCTCACCATAGCTCTAATGCTGAATATTACTGTTCTTTTACAACTTTGCCAGTCTGGTAGGTGAAAAATAAGTGTACTTACCTTTGTTGTTGTTGTTATTCTTAGAGGGATCAAGATACTTTCAATTTACCAACAGGCTATTTTATATTTCCTTGTCCATATGTGGTCCAGTTTTCTTCTGGGATGTTTATACTGAGATATTTATCTTTTTCTATGAACTCCATATACTTTTCTTTTTTTGTATAGTCAATTCTATCAGTTTTTATCCCTATAATATCTTCTTTTTTCTGATTTTCTAATTAGATCTGAGGAGGTAGCTTTTGAATTACCTTTTTGATATCTGGGAAGAACACGGCTCTGTTGAAAGATCAGGACCGCTGATAATTTGGAGATAGTGATAGAAACAGTTGTGCTGTATATGGAGCATAATGAAGATTATGAATCTTTCCTGATTTCTAGTTGTTATTTAAATGGCACCTCCATTCTCCTGAACATGGAGATCATCCTTTCATCTGTGTTTCTTCATTTCATATATTCAGTGGGTCAACTGCTTCCATTTCTTCCTTTGAAACACATCTGGGGTTTGAACTTTACTTTCTTCTCCATATCATCTGAGTCTGGACTGCTGCCACATTGTGTATGTGTGTGTGTGTGTGTGTGTGTGTGTGTGTATGCTCATAAACTGCTCTAGGAGGGCAGATTTTTGGTCATCTTATTGACTACTGTATCCCAGCACCCAGAACAGACCCTGAACTGAGTAGGTGTTCAACTGATACAATTTAAAATGAATAATAGATTAGTAGAGAAAGGTGGGTGGTTAGTTGCTTTGCCTCTTGGGAAGAAATCGGTCTATCATCTATCGATCTGACTATTCTTTTCCTTTTAAAATTTTTATTTTTAAATAAATGTTAACTAATTCCAGTTAGTTAACATACAGTATAATATTAGTTTCAGGTGTATAATGTAGCAATTTAACTCTTTCATACATGAACTCATGCTCATCCCAAGTACACTCCTTAATCCCCACCACCTATTTTTTAATGCGTCTTCCCTACCCACCTCCTCTTTGGCAACCTTCAGTATGTTCTCTGTAGTTAAGGGTGTGTTTCTTTGCTTCTTCTCTGCTTTACCCTTTTGCTCATTTGTTTTATTTATTAAATTCAACACATGAGTGAAATCATATGGTGTTTGTCTTTCTCTGACTTATTTCATTTAACATAATACTCTCTAGCTCCATCCATGTTGTTACAAATGGCAAGATTTAATTCCTTTTTCATGGCTGAGAAAATATTCCATTTTGTGTGTGTGTGTGTGTGTGTGTGTGTGTGTGTTTATCCATTCAACAGTTGATGGACACTTGGGCTGTTTCCATAATTTGACTATTGTAAATAATGGTACTATAAACATCCAAGTGCACGTATCCCTTTGAATTAGTTTTTTCCTTATTATTATATTAGAGAGACAGAGCATGTGCACATAGGTGAGAAAGACAGAGGGAGAGAGAGGGAATCTCACACAGACTCTACGCTCAGTGTCGAGGTTGATATGGGACTCAATCTCACAACTCTGGGATCATGACCTGAACCAAAATCAAGAGTTAAGCACTCAACTGACTGTATCACCAAGGCGCCCCTGAATTAGTATTTTTGTATTCAAAATTTGTTTGTATATTTTGTACACCTAGTAGTGCAATTTCTGAATCATAAGGTAGTTCTATTTTTTTAACTTTTTGAGAAACTCCATACTGTTTTCCAGAATGGTTGGGCCAGTTTGCATTCCCACCAACAGTGCAAGGGGTTTCCTATTTCTCCACATCCTTGGCAGCATCTGTTGTTTCTTGTGTTGTTGATTTTTGCAAATGACATATCTGTTAAAGAGTTAGTATCCAAAATGTATAAAGAATGTGTAAAACTCCACATCCAAAAAAATGAATAATTCGATTAAAAATGGGCAAAAAAATATGAATAGACATTTTCCCAAAGAAGACATACAGATGGCCAACAGTCACATGAAAAGATGCTCAACATCACTGATCATCAGGGAAATACAAATTAAAACTACAATAAGATATCTCCTCATATCTGTCAATGGCTAAAATCAGAAACACAATGACCATCTATTCCTTATTCATAGGTGCCTGAAATCTCTTGTGAAAAGGGTTAGCTTAAAAAAATAAATTTGAGGGATTTCCAAAGTTTTTCTTGTAGTTGACTTAAAGTTTCATAGCATTGTGATCTGAAAATATGCATGGTATGATCTCAATCTTTTTGCACCTGTCAAGGGCTGATTTGTGACCAAGTATGTGATCTATTCTGGAGAATGTTCCATGTGCACTCGAGAAGAATGTGTATTCTGCTGTTTTAGGGTGAAATGTTTTGAATATATCTGTTAAGCCCATCCTGTTCAGTGTGTCATTCAAAGCCATTCTTTCCTTGTTGATTTTCTGCTTGATGATTTGGCCATTGCTATAACTGGGGCATTAAAGTTCCCTACTATTATTGTATTATCAATAAGTTTATTCATGTTTGTGATTAGTTGATTTCTATTTTTGGATGTTTCAGATTGGGGGCGTAAATATTTATAATTTTTAGATTCTTGATGGATAGACCCCTTAATTATGACATAATGCCCTTCTTCATCTCTTGTTACAGTCTTTGTTTTGAAATCTAGTTTGTCTGATAGAAATATGATCAAATACTACTTTGGCTTTCTTTTGATCACCATTAACATGATAGATGGCCCTCCATCCCCTCACTGTCAATCTACATGTGTCTTTAGGTCTAAAATGAATCTCTTGCCGGAAGTATATAGATGGATCCTGTTTTTTAATCCATTCTGATACCCTATTTCTTTTTTTTACAAATAGTTTATTGTCTAGTTGGTTTCCATATAACACCCAGTGCTCAGCCCCACAAGTGCCCTCCTCCATGCCCATTAACCCCTTCCCTTTCCCCACCCCATCTGCCCTCAGTTTGTCCTCGGGATTCAAGAGTCTCTCATGGTTTGCCTCCCTCCCTCTCCCCCACTATTTTACCCTTCTTCTCCCCCATGGTCCTCCGTTAAGTTCCTCCTAATCCTCCTATACGTGCAAACATATGGTATTTGTACTTCTCTGCCTGACTTATTTCGCTCAGCAGAACACCCTCAAGGTCCATCCATGTTGCTACACATGGCCAGATTTCATTGTTTCTCATTGCCATGTAGTATTCCATGGTATAGATAAACCACATCTTCTTGATCCATTTGTCCGTTGATGGACACTTAGGCTCTTTCCATGTTTTGGCTATTGTTGATACTCTATTTCTTTTGATTGGAGCATTAAGTACATTTACATTCAGAGTGATATTTGAAAGACAGGAATTTAATGCCATTGTGTTACCTGTAGAGTTGATGCTTCTGGTGATGTTCTCTGGTCTTTTGTAGTCTTTGTTGCTTTGGTCTTCTTCTTCTTCTTTTCTTCTCCACCCAGAATGTCCCCTTTAAAATTTCTTGCAGTATTGCTTTAGTAGACCCACAGCTAATATCCTCAATGGGGAACAACTGAGAGCTTTCCTTAAGGTCAGGAACATGACAGGGATGTCCACTCTTCTTGATGGATTCTTCAGGATGGCCACTATTCTTCAACATAGTACTAGAAGTCCTGACCTCCGCAATCAGGCAACAAAAAGAAATAGAAGGCATACAAATTAGCAAGAAAGAGGTCAAACTTTCACTCTTCACAGATGACATGATAGTCTACATGGAATATCTGAAAGACTTCACCAAAAAACTTCTAGAACTGATACACGAATTCAACAAAGTCACAGGATATAAAAACAATGTACAGAGATCAGTTGCATTTCTATATATCAATAATGAAGCAGCATAAAGAGAAATCAAGGAACTGATCCCCCATTTATAATTGCACCAAAGACCATATAAGATACCTAGTAATAAACCTAACCAAAGAGGTAAAAGATCTGTATGCTGAAAACTATAGAAAGCTTATGAAAGAAACTGAAGAAGACACAAAGAAATGGAAAAACATTCCATGATCATGGATTGGAAGAAAAATATTGTTAAAATGTCAATACTACCCCAAGCAATCTACATAGTCAATGTAATCCCAATCAAAATTGTACTGGCATTCTTCTCAGAGTTAGAACAACAATCCTAAACTTTGTATGGAACCACAAGAGACCCCAAATAGCTAATGTTGAAAAAGAAAAACAAGGCTGGAGACATCACAATCCCAGACTTTAGGCTGTACTACAAAGCTGTAATCATCAAGACAGTATGGTATTGGCATAAAAACAGGCACATAGATCAATGGAACAGAACCCAGAAACAGACCCACAAATGTATGGCCAACTAATCTTCAACAAAGCCGGAAAGAATATCCAATGGAAAAAAGGTAGTCTTTTCAGCAAGTGGTACTGGGAAAACTGGACAGTGACATGTAGGAGAATGAAACTGGACCACTTTCTTACACTATGTACAAAAATAAATTCAAAATGGATTAAAGACCTAAACGTAAGACAGGAAACCATGAAAATCCTAAAGGAGAACACAGGCAGCAACCTCTTTGACCTCAGCCACAGCAACTTCTTACTAGACATGTCTCTGGAGGCAAGGCAAACAAAAGTAGAAATGAACTATTGGGACCTCATCAAGAAAAAAACTTCTGCACAGTGAAGGAAACAATCAGCAAAACTAAAAGGCAACTGATGGAATGGGAGAAGATATTTGCTAATGACATATTGGATAAAGGGTTATTATCCAAAATCAATAGAGAACTTATCAAACTCAACACTCAAAAAACAAATAAACCAGTGAAGAGATGGGCAGAAGAGATGAGTAGACACTTCTCTAAAGAAGACCATTCAGATGGATAACAGACACATGATGCTTAATATCACTCATTATCAGGAAATACAAATCAAAACCACAATGAGATACCACTTTATACCTGTTGGAATGGCTAATGTTAGCAATTCAGGAAACAACAGATGTTGGTGAGGATGTGGAGAAAGGGGAACAGTTCTGCACTATTGGTGGGAATGCAAATTGTGGTATAGCCACTTTGGAAAAAAGTATGGAGATACATCAAAAAATTAAAAATAGAACTACCCTATGATCCAGCAACTGAACTACTAGATATTTATCCAAAGGATACAGAACTGTTAATTCTAAGGGTTACATGCACATCAATGTTTATAGCAGCACTATCAACAATAGTCAACTTATGGAAAGAGCACAAATTTCCATTGATGGATGGATGGATAAAGATGTGGTGTATATATATATATATATATACACAATGGAATATTACTTGGTAATCAAAAAGAATGAAATCTTTCCATTTACAGTAATGTGGATGGAACTAGAGTGTATTATGCTAAGCAAGACAAGTTAGTCAGAAAAATATCATATGATTTCACTCATGTGAAATTTAAGAAACAAAACAGATGAACATAGCAGAAGGGAAGGAAAAATAAGATAACAGAGAGGGAGACAAACCATAAGAGACTCTTAAATACAGAGAAGAAACTGAGGGTTGCTGGAGTGTGGTGGGTAGGGGAATGGACTAAATGGGTGCTGAGCATTAAGGAGGACAGTTGTTGGGATGAGAACCGGGTATTATATGTAAGTGATAAATCACTAGGTTCTGCTCCTGAAACCAATATTATACTGTATGGTTTTTTAAAATGTTTTATTTATTTCTGAGAGAGAGAGAGAGAGAGAGAGAGAGAGAGAGAGAGAGTGAGTGAGCAGGGGAGGATCAGAGAGAGAGGGAGACACAGAATCTGAAACAGGCACCAGGCTCTGAGCTGGCTGTCAGCACAGAGCCTGACGCGGGGCTCAAACCCAAGAACCATGAGATCATGACCTGGGCTGAAGTCGGCCACCCAACCGACTGAGCCACCCAGACCCCCTACACCGTATGTTAACTTAAATTTAAATAATAAAAGAAGATACGGTCTTTAAACCTTGTGCTCTACAAATAAATGAATGAATTGCAGTATTAGCTAGGCCTCTGTGAGTAGTAGAGCTTCAGTTAAATCAAGTAAAAGGGGGAACTTACTGTAAGGCTGTGGGTGATTTCTATGGAAATCACAGGCAGAGACATAGCTGGACCCTAGGAAGGACTTTAGAATGAAGAAAATGAGACTTTTGGTCTTTGGAATTTTTTCCCTTTCTGAATGTCTGCTCTTGCCTATAATTTTTTAACACTGAAGAGCAATTTTCTCTTTTTCTTGGACCACAGGGATGCCAGTTTATAGCCATGTCAAAGCTCTATTCAAGAGACTTTCCTAAACTAGAATCTCTCAATTCCATTTCCAAAAGAAAAGGGCCATGCATCTGTGACATGGGGACAAAATCATGTTGTATACTCATGGCTAGTAGGGACACATGACCTGAAGAGTAGTTAAGGGGATGCTGGGGAAATTTGCAGACAGTGTGAAGAGGTGCATAGTTGCTATCATTAGCCAGGCCATAGGCTGGGTAGAACAGGCTATCTTTGTCAGCCAAACTCTGTTGAGCTCTTTCCCTTGGAATAGCCCATCTAGATTCAATCCATTTTGGTCAGGATTTCACAAGAATATCCAGAAGAGGGGAAAAATAATTGTAGCACTAATGGAACGCCAAGGAAATGAGCCTATATGGGAAAGTGTGGAACAATTTTAACACACAAGCTTTGGGATTAGGGGTAGATTTATTAGGAACACAGCTCTCTACTGTTTACCTTAATTATTCTCCCTAGGGTTGCCAGATTCAGCTGGTATGTGAGGTTATGTGTGTCCCATGCAATACTTAGGACATACTTATACCAAAAACGTATTCATTGTTTTGTTTGAAATTATTTTATCTGAAAGTATTCTATCTGGAGATCTTAACATTAACACTATTAGTTACAATTGGAGAGGAAGGTTTGAGTAAACTGAAATATATTAATCATATTTTTTGAAATTCAAGTCTTTTGACACATTTTGATTAAGCTAGTGTGTTTGGGGCATTAAATTATAAATAATTTATTGCATATTCCTGGAAGGCGTGGCTGAGGGCAATGCAAAAAAGGGGTACACCCATGGGGTAAACATTAGAAATGGGGTAATCATTTCAGTGTTCCTTTTTCTATCTGACAAACTAAACAAACCAACCCTCAGAAACCCTGCTCAGTGGTGTTTAGATTTTTAATATTAGAGATTTATTCCTTCGGCAAAAATCTCCTACATTTTGATAAGATGAATATCTACTTAGAAGAACAGCAACAAGGCTCACTAGGCATTATATAACTTATCAGAGTCTTCTGATGAATAAGTGGTATAGTTCCAACTGCTTTCTCTTCTACCCAAAATCTAGTCAAAACTAATTGCTCTCCCTTCTACATTACCATAGGTTTATTTACTCATTCTACAAGTCTTTATTAAGTACCTACCATTTGTTTACCACGCATTTTTGCTAGCCACTAAGTAGAAAGTGATGTCCAAACATTCCTGCTCTCATCTATCAGGATTCTCAGCACTTTATTATGGGTGTGTGCTCCATGCCTAACCATAGGATAGGGGCTCCTATGACCTTGGCGACTAGCATACCATCTCACATAATTGTCAAATTGATACCTGATGCTTGAAGAGTTCTACAGGGAGAAGTTTCAGAAAGTGTGGCTGACAGGCTGAAGATACCTTGACTTCATTTGTGATTTCCTGATAGGCTGGCTATTTCCAGAGGGTTGGCTCCCCATCAATCCCACATGTCTGAAATGTTCCAGGATGCCGTGGGACTTTTTTGTACATAGATGGACTAGTGCTAGGCACAGCAGTGTTGGGGGAGGGGCACAGAAGTGAAGCATAGAGTCTCCAGGGAAGAAAAATCATTACATTTAATGCAAGGTATGGACCACTGTTTCCTCTAGATTCGCAGCTGTGTCAGAAAGTGTCTGGGGATTCAGACATGACTTGGACTAGCATTTTAGCAAATATTACATTTGATATAATATAGGAAAAGGCAATTCACTTTTTCTGAAGGTGTTGATAGCTGCTTTTATTTCCAAGGAGAGTTCTCTACACTCATGACAGTTTGACTCCTTCCCTCTGAGTGCTCCCTCCTTTATCAAAGCAGTATAAACTTCCCGGGCTACAGGGAACCTTGGACATCAGAAAGGCTACTCTTTTTATTTAGCTGACCAGGGTAAACGGGTTTAGAGAGGTGAAGTTACTTGTGTGAGGCCACATAGGAAATTCATCTTTTGATTCCTAGTCCAGTACTTCATCGTCTTCATAAATGGTTTACAAACTTTTAGATTATTTTTTACAACAGACTTTTACAAAATCAACTTTATGAGGGATAAATATGTACACACACATATACACAGACACATACACATGCATACACATGCATACATATAAGGGTGGAGTCACTCTGATTAAAGTAGGGGTGATGGCCAGTTCTACCATTCCAGTTTTCCTTTCACTCGCTTTGGAACCTCCAATGGACCCTGGGGTATAAGGGATGATAAACACTATACTATCCCACATTGTATCCTGACTTTGACCCTGAAAATTTTCTCATAAAAAATCAAATAGATTTCTGATCATAAGTATTCTAAAGTATGAGAATATGCTAGATTTGCTCCCTTTTGTCTCTAATGCAGCACAGAAATCTGGTGCGGGGGTGAAATTACAGACAGCCAGGAAGATGCCTAATACAGTTTGGGAACCAAGAGAGTGATGGGAAAAACTGTCATCCCCCAGCCAAGCTGAAGGATGAAGATAACATGATCAGCATCTCTGCACCCACCCACTGCTTTTCAGCAGGAACACAATCTAGTTTCCTTCCTCTGTGTTTTGTGTTTCTACACTCAGATTTATGATAGATCGAATCATCAAGTGCATTTTAACATAACAAGATTTCCCCCCAAAGGTAAATACCCAATACAGCTATTTCTACCACTTGTTAGTGATAAGGATGATGGAGGAAGACACAAGACACCCGCAATGATGAAAGCTTTTAGAGGATCTTTCCCATGAGTGTGGGACACAGCAGTATTTATTGGATGATTACATCTCTGGACAGACTCTTTTCTCATTCATAGACTGAGGCAGAAATTTATTTTTTTATTCTCAATTCCTTAGATCCTGTCTAACCTAGCAAAGATGGCGGCCCCCCTTAACTTCAGAATTGAACTTTTTAGTCTTTTAAGAAAGAAATTTTTAATAGATGATTATCAGTGTAATAGAATCAGAGAGAAGAAGTAAGATACTCTTTGGAAGACACTGTTTATGCCCTCCTAGCTCCAAGCCTTTGCTATCAAGCTAACAGATGGGCCCATCTTGGTTTTCAATCTTCTCCTGGGGTTGGTATCTGAAGTATTTTTCTGGTGATGAAAGGTATTTACATGTTTAAAGGGACTGTCTCTCTAGCTAAAATGCAAAAACCACTTGGGCACAAGCATTGAAAATCTCTTCTTTCTGAGATAGAGAGGTATCAGCACCATCCAAGGAATTTTTGCCTTTAGATTTTCCCTTTGTCCTTGTGGTTCTTCTCAGACGATGCCAAGAATTTTTAGACAGTCACCTTAAAAAATAAAAACAATCACCTTTTAAATATCCTAAACCCCAATCCTAAAGCAAGAGCTATGGTAGACTACCAGAGATTTTCTCCCCCCACCCCCTCCACTAAGATCTCTGGTCCATAGTGCCCTTGCCTCTTCTTGATTTAAGGGCAATTTTCTTCTAACATATGATATATATTCGCAGTTCTAACCTCATGACCAAAGAAAAAATTTATTTGCAAATGTTTCTTGAAGTAGATATTGTATTTTCTGAATGACAAAAAGAGAGTATTTTATTACAACCAAAGAAACTCTGGTAATATCAAATTCTACCCTGTTTAACATCAATAGAACTTGTGTGCAATAAATAATTAAATAGGAACATCCTGAAGATCAGTTCATTCAATTGCTAGTATTTGGTAATTGTGTTTCTTCTCCCTGCTACAACCCTACAAACTTTGTCTCTCTCCCTTATCCCTGCTGGGAGGCTCAGTTTTGTCTAAACCACTGCAGATATCCCAAGTGAGCATTCAGATTTGGCATTTTTGTGGTAGCAGGTCACTGGTGTGGATAGGACCTCTGGATGTACTGAGTAGCTCAGTGAGGACCTTGTGACCTCTGCCCATGTGTCCCAGCAGAGCAGCCACATTCTCTGGAAGTTCTGTCATCTTCCTTGTGTGACCATTGAAATAACTGGTACCTTTCCAGCCTTCCCCAGACTTCTGGGCTGAGGGCATCATATCTCCAAGCTTCTTATATTGTGGCAGAAGTAAGTCCAGCTTTGTCCAACCTTTTGTGATTGTTTCATTTTTCCTACATCCCTTTCTGAAGTGAGCACCTTTTCTGCATTCTCATTCTCATCGTGGACCTGGTGGTTGCGGGAAATCTTTTCTGATTGTGCAGGAAAAGGTTAATAAACAATACTGTCCTCAAAGAGGCCTACTTACAAGATTGACTTGTGGCTGGTGTCTGAAAAGTTGGATTTTGAGAGGTTCCCATAATTCCTTAAATGGTTCTGTCACTGTGCCTAAACTGTTTGTACGAATGATGTGATTTATTCTGCACACTTGCTTTCCTTCTGGGAGTCTGGAATGTTATAATGTGTTAGGCAGAAGCTTTGGGTGCTGAGTCTCTAATGAACTTCCTGACAGATAGCACCTCACATATGTCATAATTTGATGCTGCAGGAATTAAGCACAGTTTTATGTGACTCAACTGGGAGAGGAAGCTTGCTCCTGGTTTCCTCTAGACTTTGCCCCATATGCCCATTCCCTTTTCTCGTTTTGCTTTGTATCCTATGATAAGTTTTCCTGCAATAAATATTAGATACTTGCTGAGTCCTGTCATTCTCATAAATGATCAAAACTGGAGGTGGTCATGGGGAATCCTCCCTCTCTAACATACTGATTCTTCAGCTTTGGACTCTAGACTCTCCAGTTGTGCATTTATCCATAGCCTACAGTTGCTCTAACAGCAGTAGGGAGGGTTTCACTGTAGATAGTGTGGCAGTAACATTACCATCATTCCACTTCCTTTTTTTTTAATTGAGGTATGGCTTACTTAAGTGAGATGTTCAAATCATCTTGTTTAACTTTTGTGATATATTTCTACAAAAATCAGCTTTTACTGGGCAAGATTTGATGATGCTGTTATTCTAAAGTTACATCCTGGGTCCTATAGTTGGAACTGTAGTAGAAGCTAGTATGATGTGTTTGCAACAGGTGTGTTTGCAACAGGTTGGAAGAGTTCAGTGATAGTTAATTTTATATGTTGACTTGGCTGGGCCATGGAATGCCCAGGTATTTGTCAAACATTCTAGGTGCATCTTTGAAGGTGTTTGAGAGTATTTCTGGATGAGATTAGCATTTGAATTAACATTTGAATCAAATTCAAATTGAATTTGAATTAAGTAGATTGCCCTCCTTAATGAGAGTGGGTCTCATCTAATCAGGTGAAGCCCTGAATAGAACAAAAGTCTGATCATCCTTTTGCCTGACTGCCTTGAGCCAGGACAACAGTCTTATCTGCCTTCAGACTTGAACTGAAACATAAACTCTTCCTCGTTCCTTGAGCCTGTTGGACTTCAAATTGGAATTTACACCATTGACTCTCCTGGGTCTCCAGCTTGTCCAGTCCCTGCAGATCTTGGGATATTTCAGCCTCCATAATCATGTGAACCAATTCCTTATACGAAGTCTCTTTATCAAAAGAGTATATATATTCTATTGGTGAATTTCTTTGGATAACTCTGACTAATGGTCCTCAAGCTAAACCTTCTTGTTGTATCAGGCAACAAGAGGGGAAGATCCCCAGGAGGTAGGGTAGCTGTCTTTCCTAGGTTCAGAGTGAACTTGTCCACAGGAGCACCAGTGCCTTCAAATAAAACTTGTTCATGACTTTAAATTCTCAGCCATAGCTATTATTTCCACTCTAGACCCCGAAGTACAGATCAATTTCTAATAAGATGAACATTTTCTCTCTTTTCCTTTACTTTGTGTCTTTAAACTCTTAAAGTTTGTTTCTTTTGAATTTTCTTTTATTTCCTTACTTTAGATACTTATGCATATTTATAGTTTTCATCTTGGCTGCTGTTCCTAAGTGCCTTTATGCTCAAGATTGTGATTCTAGGTCCTTATGATCTCCCCCTCATTATTTTCCTTTCCTTTTAAGAAAGATCTATAGCTCCTTATGTGTAGCTATGGCCTTCTCTTATGTATTTTCTACAAACATTGGCACAACGCTTCAGCCATCTTTGGTAAAGACACTTTGGGAGACAATATACTCATCAGTGTTGTGCACTGAGCAATGTGCTCTAAATGTCTATTTACTTATTTTGAGAGAGATAGAGCATGGGCATGAGCAGGGGAAGTGCAGAGAGAGAGGAAGAGAGAATCTGAAGCAGGCTCCATGCCATCAGCACAGATCCTGGTGTGGGGCTCAGTCCCACAAACCAGGGAGGCCATGACCTGAACTGAAACCAAAAGTCAATGCCCAACCAACTGAGCCACCCGGGTGCCCTTCAGCAATGTGTTCTAAAGAAAAACATTTGAGGTAGGAAAATTTATAAAGTGGTGTGGAAATGAGGGTCCAACTACTATGTTATGGCAATACCACCCACTGAGAAGGTGCACGCTGACCCTTTTTGTCTGCTTTTCCCTTGGTTTTTCTCCTTATATTTTCCTTTCCAGACATTTAGTTATACTTCATTTTGGTTTTCCAACTGTAGGCTGATTTGTGTTTTTAACAAGATCCCCAGTGATTCTGAAGTGACTTGTCTGAAGACCATACTACCTGATCTCCCTGCTTCCCAGTCTTTTATAAGTAAGTGTTGCCACTGGACTTGACCTGAGTAACCTGGAAAGGGGATGCAGGTGCCATCTAAACCTTGGATTGTGGGAAATCAGAGAAGTTCCTCTTGGCTTCATTCGATTTTGAGAAATGAGCTGAGCAATATAGATAGTATTCCTGAGGGCTGAGGTGGATTCATTCAATCATTCCAACTGTTTTCTCCTGAGAACCAGGGTTTAAGTGAAGAACTAGAAGGTATTGTTTCTGAGACTGTTGCTGAATTAGAGAGAAGGGCAATGTGAACCCAAATTTAATCTGCTTCTGAGTGATGAGAGACAAAACAGACACTGAGAGTAGTTAAGCAACCATTAGAGGCTCCTTGTTAATATGGCTAGATGAGAAAACATTTAAAATTGACAAAAAAATGAAACAGGAATTTCAATAAAAGAGAACATTCTGAACTGCATTGTAGCAAAGGATTAAGGACTGAGAGAAGCCAAATTTTTTCAATGTTGCTAATTTGATGTCGGGGATTTTTAACAGAGAGATATCAAACTGTTGGTGGCATCAAAATGAAGAAGTCAAAACTGTCATGTACCCAGGACACTTTGTGGCTACCTTCTGTGACATTGGCTTTGTCAGGAATTCCACACCCAGAAATCCTTGGCATAAAAAAAGGCATCACCTTTTGAAGATATTAAACAGTTGGCTCAGGAAAAAAAGAATGTAGCCAAGAGAAAGTTTTTATTATTACAGTGGCTCTTAATGCTTCCTGGAGTGGTCAAGCCAGAGACAGAAAAGGGGGTCAGTGTCCATCACTCAACTTTACAGACTTGTGTTTACAGAGCTTTCACCTTGTAGGGAATCTGTTCCACAGAAGTAGGAGGGAAGCCACAAATTCAAGCCACAGATTTTCAATTTTCTGATAGCTGCATTCAAGAAAAGAAGAGGAAACAGGAGAAATTCATTTAAAAATATTTTATTTAATCCAAATACATAAAAATTGCCATGTTGGCATGGGATTAAAGTAAAAATTATTAATGACATATTTTACATTCTTTATTTTTGTACTCAGTGTGTGTATAAAATCCTGTGTGTGTATGTGTGTTTTGTTTTGTTTTTACTTACAGCATATCTCATTTCAGACTCACCATATTTCAAGTGCCCAATAGCTACATGTGGATGATGGTTAATATATTAGCACAGTTCTGCAGCTTGTTTTCCTCTTCTGAGTTTCTTTGGCTGCAAAGGTGATGCTGGCATGGTTCGTGATTCAGTCATCTAGAATCCCAATTTATATGGCAAATGGAGATGTGGTCATAACATACATTTCTGCTTTTTGTGTGAAGGTAGAATGCTCTACTTAAATGTAAACATGCCCATCAGTTGGTATTGCTATAATATTTTAATTTTATCATAAAACATAATTTAATAGTGGTAGAAAGCAAAGACTTTTCAACAAATACTCAGCTATTACCTGTTAGTACTCACTTTGCAGCAGCATTGTTCTAGGAGCTGGGGATAGAATAATGAACAAAACAGGCATAAGTCACTACTCCTATAGAGTCCACTTTCTTGGTTGAAGAGGTAGGTTATAATTAAACAAATAAACTTATTGTGTGTTGGATTAGAAGTGCTGTGAAGAAAAGTAAAAGAAGGGGGATAGAGCATTTTGAGGGAGGCTTTACTCATAAATTCTAACATTATCCACTAGTGATTTAAAGTCTTTCTTCCTTTTTCTCTGAGAACCTAATGGAGAGATACTTTTATGACCATTTTCCATCTCATTACTTCAGTGACTATCTATTTCTTCTCCCCAAAATCTAGAGCTCATGGAATTAAAGACACTGTATTTTAATCTTTCTGGTACAGATGTTAACATGTCTAGGGAGAATTATCCAACTGATATTTTGAAGTTCAAGAAAAATGCTTTTGAAATTGTTTGATTTTAGTTCTATTCTCTGTTCACTGGTAGCAATGGGAAATAAAAATGAATGGTGAGGGCATTAGTTTGTATGTAGTCATAAGACATTGTATATCTAAACCATGAAAAGTATTTACTGTTACTATTTTTTTCCTTTCTGAGGTGACTTTGCTCCTATCACTACTTATATAATATTGCTCCAATTTGTCAAGCTTTTGGCAATTAACTGAAACACAACTCAAGCTATTAAATCTTTGTTTTTAAATATTTTTATTTATTTCTAGGAGAGAGAGAGAGACAGCGTGAGCAGGGGAGGGTCAGAGAGAGAGGGAGATACAGACTCTGAAATAGGCTCCAGGCTCCGAGCTGGCAGTCAGCACAGAGCCCGACGCGGGGCTTGAACCCACGAACCGCAAGATCATAACCTAAGCGAAAGTCGGACGCTTAACCGACCAAGCCACCCAGACGCCCCTCAAGCTATTAAATCTTTAAAAGGGCATTTATTGGCTCTGAGTTCATGGCTTCAGGCATAGCTAGATCTAGGTGATCAAATGAAATCACCGGAATTTATGTTTCTCTACCTCTCCGCCTTTATTTTTACTATATTGCTTTACTAAGGAAGGGATTCTTCCATGTGGTGATAATATGGTTTAGAGTCTGTCAGCTTAGCAACCCTTGTGAAAATGACTTCCTGGGGTGCCTGGGTGGCTTAGTTGGTTAGGCATCCGACTCCGGGTCAGGTCATGATCTTGCAGTTCATGAGTTCAAGTCCAGCATCGGGCTCTGTGTTGACAGCTCGGAAGCCAGAACCTGCTTCCAATTCTGTCTTCCCTTCTCACTGCTCCTCCCCCTACTTGTGTGCTCTCTCTCTCTTTCTCTCATAAATAAACATTAAAAAATTAAAAAAAAATACCTTTCCCTTAATGGATTCAGCAAGGATTTCCAGTGGCTTCCAGTGCCTGCGCCTATCCATGGAGGATTCAGTGTTGTGATTGACCTATCGCAGGTCACATGTTCACTTTTGGAGCTGTGGTGGAATTAGTCCCATAATTAACACATCTTTTGAAAATAGAGGAGAGGTGCTTCTATCAGAAGAAAGTAGAATGGTTGCTGGGAAGGCAAATAAACAAACAAAAACCTAGAAAACCAAAAAAGAAAAAAAGAGAGAAAAAGAAGAGAAAGAAGAAAAAAATGTTCACACCATGGACTAGCTATGACAGGTATGACAGGCAGTATGATTTGGAGAAAGAACCCTGTGCTCCAAGCCAAAAGACTAGATCTGGGTACTCTAATTCTATAAATTACTAAGAAGTTATTTTACATTCTTAAATGTCACTTGTGGAGTGGGGATAATATACCTTGTTCCACTTAATTTATACGGCTGTTGGGAGAATAAATTTTGATCAAGGATGTATAAAAGATGTGCATATCTTAAACTATAGCACAAATATTTTCTAATCCATAATCACTGGTTCCTTTATCAACCAATTGTAATTCAAAAGACTGGATGAGAAAATGCTTCCTGTTCAAACACTTTGAGTTATGGAAATTATAGTTATAGAGGAACTAATTTTTAAAGACATTAAAAATAGAATTTACTAACGGTTTAAACCAGGGATATAAAGTAGCTCTTATACAGTAAGCAATAGGAGGAACTAGATGGAAGATTTTTCAGAATCTTTTTTCAACTTCTCACTCTTAATTTCCCTTTCCATTAGGAGCAGCTGTTTGCCTGTCCTCCCTTTGGCTCCAAGGTTGCTAAATTAGTGCTTTGAAAGGAAGTACATAACTAGATAACCCCAGAGGAGCAAGAGATTCTTTTAGTATGTAGCTCAGCTGGCAGTACCCTAAATCTTTTGCATTAGTTTAGGTCTTCCAAGAAACAGAAGCCAATATGGGATTAAATGTCCAAGTATTTCATTAGGGAAAACAACTTAGAAAAAAAATGCAGAGGGAGGCAGGAGAGTCTGGGGGAGGAGTCAGACTGAAACACAAATCTCACTCCTAATGAAGGAGAGAAGGAAAGAATCCTTGTAAAAGCATCATAGACTGATGTTCAGTCAAAGGAAAGCTCAGTAAGGCTATCAAGAAGTCCTGTGTCTCCAGGAATGGGCTTCCATAATATCCCTGCTACATTCAGTCATTGGTTTGGAGCAGTCCATTTGAAACTTAGTGGATTTAATCAGCAGGGGCCTTTGCTGAATTATGCCCCCTGTAGCTGCAGATATGTGAAGTACACTTGCATGGCCACCATGTCTTTAGTGCATTTTTTTTTCACTTTTTTAATCAGTAGGTATATATTGGGCATCTAATATGGTCAGGCACCCTTAAGGCATTGGAGATCTAGTAATAAATTAAACAGAAGTCTCTGCCTTAAATAAGCTTACATTGCAGTGGTCTGATTATCAACTTTCCATTGGACTCCCCTGAGTTTTATGTTTGTCTTTCATAGATGTATAAACTATCTACTCTCTCATTTCTGTGTACTCCTTACCTATATTATTTCTGGCTTGATTGATAAACTCAGTTTTAGATGTCTGATCTTAAGGGTCAAAAACATAACTAGAGAAATTGCAAGATTGGCTAGTTCCAAAAGTTAAGGTTCGGGATTTGTCCAGAGGAGGATCGAAGCCCCTCATCCATCTGTAAGCTCTGTCTGGAAAGTTTTCATTAGCAAAATTATCTAATCACATTTGGAAAGAAGTGAAATCTCTTACTGTAGCATAAAAAAGCCCTATTTGATCATGCCTATTTTTTATTCTCAGTCTTATTTCCCTCAGTCACCGTGCTGCAGCTACACAGGCTTTGTTTCTGTTCTTTGAACACACCAAGTTTTTTCTTCTTTCTCTAAGGTGTTTTCCTGGAATAATTTTAGTTTGGCTGGAAGATTCTTGTCTCAAGACCCTGTAATAAATATTACTTTATCAGAGAGGCTTTCTTGACTATTCACAGTTGCCACTTTTTATGTGTCATGTCACCTTATTCTAATTCTCTGTATCACCTTCATATGAATTTGGTATATATATTTTTTCTTTCTGTGTTTAGTGTGTTTGTCTACAACTTGAATGTAAGTTCCAGGAATGCAGAACTATTATTTATATTGTTGATCATTCACTGAACTTATAGGCTAGAGCCTAGAAAATCGTTTTACAGACGACACCAATAATTCCTTATTGAATGAGTTAAGGGAAATGGGTGGATGAGTTTAACAGCTTCAGCACCATGGAAAGCTCCCACTAAATCTATGGTCTTCCCAAACTTCCTTGAAATGGATTCAGTTTCTGATTTGTAATGAAAGGGCAGAGACTCTGGGAAGTTGAGACCTTTAGGTATCCTGATTGGCTGATGGATTTTTTTTCCCCCTGCTGCTTCTATCTTGTCACTTATTGTAGAACCACATGAGATTTCTCTTATCAAGGCAGGCCAGGTCTCTTGGGAATACTACTTTAATCTAAGGGTTAGTTTTCTTTTCCTCAAGGCAGGTACTAGTTCTTGAGTACCTCCTATGTGCCGGGAATTGTGCTTGTTGTTAAGAATTCATAATTGAATAAACAGGACCCTTGCTCTTGAGGAGTTTGCTGTCACCTCAGGAAACCATACTATAGAAGTGAGATGAAAGAAAGGGCTATGGGATAGAGAGAATAGAATGCTTGGGTGATTATTTCTCTATAGAGAAACATTGAGTTTTGAAGAACTGACAAGAATTTATAAGGCAGAACATACAGAAAGGACATTCTAGAGAGAAAAGCATAGAAAGAGGCTGGAAAGTACATGATGAATTCAGAAGCAGGGTGGCTGGAATATGTATGGTGGTGAGAAGCAGAAGGAAACAAAGCTGAAGTGGTAGGATAAGGCCAGATTATAAAAGATCTGAATGTTACACAATTGATTTTGAATTTTTTTTTCGGTAAGAGCAGATAGGCTTAGAAGGTGTTTTGAGTAGGAGAGAGATAATTTCAGATACTGCTTTTGGAATATCATTATGTTGTAAAGACTGACAGGGATAATGGGCAAAAACGGGCTTTTTAAGCAAAACCAGCATCTTATGCTAAGGAGTAATTGTCATTCTTATTGTAGTAAGTAAAACCCTTACTAGGAGCCATTCAATAGCAATATCTATTTTGATCAGTTCAGGTAATAAAAACTTCTTTATTTTTTTAGACAAATGATGCAGGTTTGTAATGGAAACAAATACAGATGAGCAAGGAATCATCCCTAAACCCATCACTCAGAGATAACTATAGTTAGAAGTGTGTGTGTGTGTGTGTGTGTGTGTGTGTGTGTGTTTTGAGGAGAGCTATTTTTTTTTTGAAGGAAGCTATTCTGCACATGTTTTATACATATCCTGTACATATGCTTATATGCTTTTTTGCTTCATAATATATCATGGATGTAATTCATCATATCAATAATTATAGGTCTACCTCATTATTTTAATGGCTTTCTACACTTCCAATGGGCTGATGTACCCTTAAGTCTTTAATCAATTTCTTACTATAAGATTTGTTCCACAAAACAAGTGGAATGTAGGTAAAGGTCCATGGACTATAAACTTTGGGCAGGAGGAAAATTTAGAAGATTTTTCAAGGAGAGGATTAATGTGATTGGGTAGCAGCTTGGCACAAAATTTTAAACTCTGTGAGGCTTTTCTAAGAGCCAGTAGCCTGTTAGGCTTGAGACAGGGCTGGAGGGTGACCCTTGGGGTTTTCTCTGGATTCAGGAACTCAAATGGCCTAGTTATTCTTATCTACTGGCTGCCATGGCAGGAACTTCGCATCTGAAGGTGAGCTGCAGTGACTCTGGCAAAGATGACCAGAGGCCAGGAGTGCTTCTGGGCCCTGGATTTCCACATCCCCAGCTGTGAGCCTTTACACCAGAAGCTGCCAAACTTTCTGGACCAGTTCCTCTCTCTGTAAAATATTATTGTGCATACACCTCAAATATATGCACAATTCTAAAGTTACATTTAACTATTACTGTACTAGATATTTGGTACATTACAAAATCAAAAACAAATAGAAAATTTTAAAGCATGAGAATGGAAGTAAAAGAGTTTAAAATAAAAGCAAAATCTTTTTGCTCTCAGTTAAATATTGTTAATAAAGCATGTAAAATATTTACATACTATTAGTATTTTAGAGAGGTCAGTGTAGTTGAACTATGCTTTATTATGCTTTTTTTAAAAGAAAATACTTTTTTTCTTTCTCTATATTTTATTTATTTATTTGAGAGGGACAGAAAGAGCATGAGTAGGGGAGAGGGGCAGAGGGAGAGAGAGAGAATCCCAAGCAGGCTCCACACTCAGCACAAAGCCTGACTCAGGGCTTAATCCTACGACCCTGGGATCATGACCTAAACCAAAATCAAAAGCCTGATGCTCAACAGACTGAGCAACCCAGGCGCCCTTTCACTATGTTTTTTTTTTAATCATTATTTAAGGTTTTGATACTTATGAATTATTGTCCAAATTGTGTTTATTTTGACATGTAATTTTCACTATCAAAATAGAAAATATGCTGCACAGAAATATATTGATCCACCAAAGGGTATAATTGGATGTACTCTGTAAAACATGATATTCATTTTAAAATTCTATCCACTACCTCACATAAAGGTTTTGGTTGAAATGTAGCTAGTAAATTTCTATCTTTTAAAAACTGGGTTAAGGGGTACCTGGATGGCTCAGTGAGTTAAGCATCTGACTTAGGCTCAGGTCACAATCTCTCAGTCTGTAAGTTTGAGCCCCAAATCAGACTCTGTGCTGACAGCTCAGAGCATGGAGCCTGCTTTGGTTTCTGTGTCTATATCCCTCTCTGCCCCTTCCCTGTTCATGCTCTCTCTCTCAAAAATAAATAAATATTAAAAATTTTAATAAAAACTGGGTTAAAACCACTTAAATTATTCATTTGGGAGACTTTTAAACAGGTTAAGAAACAAAGTTTTTATTCAGGACACAATTGAGGCAATATAAAACGGGGCAACATTTCCAACATCTGTTTTCAAAATGCTCTCTCCATAGAGTTACTTTCTTTTTACACCAAAATTGGAAGATTCTAATTTTTTTCATAAAAAATGAGTAACTTAACTTTAATTTCTTTCTTTTCTTTTTCTTTTTGCTTAACTTTAATTTCAACAACTGTTCAGTATTTTCCTGTAAAATAATCAGCTAATCTCAGTGGGATACTGAAGATTTTCATGATTACTTCCTACCTCATTACCGAGTAGTATAAATATTCCGCTATTCAGCAGTCTTATTTCTTTTATCAGTTAACAATTTTAGTGATATCCTGGAGCCTATAAATTTCAGTGTATTGTAATACTTAAAACCCAAGCAAACAAGAAAAGACCCACTTTTGACTTCTCTGAGCACTGTAACTCCATTCTTTCAGAACACATTGGAGTCCTCACCTCAAATGGAAAGAACCAGTGCTGGCCTGCATATTATGTAGTAGTAAGGCTAAATTTCTCAATTTCAGTATAAAACTTAATATAAGAGAAGTCCTGAATTATTTTCTTCCTGTACTCCAATGCCTCTTGAGGTTCCTGGTCACTATCTGTCCCTTCTCTTCTCTGGTATAATGTATCCCATCTTTAAAACGGNTACTCTGACATTCTAAAATTCAGTTTCTCAACACAATAGGGTTCAACTAGCAGAAACCTGTAGTGTTGGGATGCTGGTGGATAAGTTTTGTTGAAGGAGTGGGTGTAAGAGAAGTACCACTGAATGTAGATATGCTGTGATAGGTAGTCCCAGGTGGTAAAGGGTGTGACTAAGCAGCAGAGATAAGGAAGTGAGGAAAGGATGACTTTGGAGACACTGCTTTTGGTTCTGACTTTGAACAGGTTCTTTTTGACTTGCTGACCCTCAGTTTCCTCACGGTAAAATGGAGTGGGGAAGGGAAGTTGATTATATTTCAGGTCTTTTTGAACTATAAAAGCCTCTAAAACTGGGGTCCTTGGAGGAATAGAGAATTATTACAGAACAGGTGTGCCTCAGCCTGGAGCCCAGGCTCACCTTTCCAGTGCTGGCAAAGGTGGCCTTGGTCAGGACTGTAACTTCTGGGGTCTGGGGACTTTTCCACAGTGGTAGCATAACAAAGCTGCCAGTAGAGCCACCTCTGGCTCAGAATGCCCCAGCTCTGCTACTTACTATCTGTGTGACTTTGGTGATAATAAGACTTACCTCCTGGGTTGCTGGGAAGATTAAAGCTAAATGAAATAACACAAAGTAGAGAGTTTAACACAGTGCCCAGCATATAGTGCATCCATAGTAAGCAGCTATAATTATTCCTGTATTTCTTATTATGCTCCCACCTCTCACCTGGAGGGAATCTACACTTTTTTGATCAAACCTCAAACTCAGTCCACCAAACAAGACAATAACAACAAACTAAATTTGCAGAAATAGAAAAGCCTTTCTTCCCACTGGGTCTGTTTTGAAGTCCCATGGATGATAAACTTTTCCAGTTTTTTACAGTAGTTCTTAAATATTCTTTCTTCCTTCATCCCTGCAAATGCCACCTCTTTGCCCTGAACAAATCTCAATGCCAAATACAACAAAGTCTTTTCTTTTCTTTTTCTTTCTTTTCTTCTCTTAAGAACAGCTTGAAGCTTGGTCGAAGCAGAAATATTACTCCGTTAGAGCTTAAAATTTGCAAGTGTAAATCTCTTCCACAGCCAGGTGCATGGGTCCAAAAAGATAAGGGTGTTAAGAGGTGCGTTTCCATGTTCGAAATATCCTCAGATTAACTTGAAGGCACTTGTTAATAGCATACTATTTCTCCACTCTTGGGCAAATTATTATTGCTCTTGCCAACTTGATGTCTTAAAATCAAACTCTTGATTAAAAAATGGAAGAATGAATTAAATTTACCACTTCTAAGTTGTCCCCAAATAAATAAACACACGAAATACTTTTGGTTGCCTTTTTGGAAGATAGACGGCTTTCCAAGAAGAGGGCAGGCATAGAGGACTCAAAGCCAGGAGTTTGCTCTGCAGTGAGTGCAGTCACATTGCCACAGCCAGGTGGGGGTTGCTGAGATGGAGTAGGTGCTTCAGTCACCAGCCTGGGGGAGCTGGCAAGAAGACTCTCCAAAATGTTCTATGAAAACATGTCAAAATAGCCCTTCATGAATAAGTTTTGATGGACCTACTTGATTTTTTGTGTTTCCAAATAGCACACATGTATCCTTAGGAGTATATGGTGCTGAGCCTCAGAGGCATATGAGGTTACAGAATAAACATGACATGTTCTGTAGTACCAGTTGGTCTTGACACCTCCTCCTCTCTTAAAGATTAAAATTACTAGGATATAATTTGGAAGCTGTTTAGCAAATGTACAGTTAAGAACACAGACCTTGTGGTTAATCTCAATTTCACCATGTGTGGAATAGGGGTAATAATACCTATTTCCTAGGATGATAATGGAGACTAAATGTAATTAAGTCTAGCTGTTAGCACGATGCCTGGTACCTGTAAGTGCTCAGTAAGTGGTAACTATTATAAGTTCTTGTTAAAAAGAAGAGTTAATTTGGTTGCAAGCAACAACATTCAACTCAGTTGAGCTTGATAAAGGCAGGTTATTGAAGAATAGAGTAGGTAATCTCTAGGCAACCCAAGATGGGAAATACAATCCAGCTGGTTTTGTAGGGCTGACCTGATAAGTCTAAAACCAGTGACGCTTCCATTATGCTTTTCTATATATCTTTATTCCATCTGTCTCCATTTGAAATACTTTGTTGGAAAAATTTGAGAAAGTTTGACTGAATGTATTCCTAATATTGTAGATACAAAAGAAGAAAAAGGATGAACTGTCAGAGCAGAGGAACTTCAGATATCATCTGGTCCATGGATGGCCACAGCCATAGCACAGGATTAGATTCTTACTCCTCTTATGGCCATGGCAGACATCACCAATCGATCTTGACAGTCTTTGATGCTGAGTTCAGAGTTGACCTCATAATCCTTTTGAGCACAGCCACTAGCCAATGAATGGAGAAAGTTCATGGAAGAAAACTGATCTGCCATTCTTAATCCAACCACTTTATTATAGATGAAGCATGAAGGTTTAGAGGGGGAAAGTGACTAGCCCAAGGTCACATTGTTGAGCTGTAATTAGAACCACACATTCTTTGGTTGGGGGCAGTGGAGATAAACTATCCCACAAGAGAATCAGAATACAAAAAAAGGCTAAGCCAGTGGGCACTGGAAAACTCTGGGAAGGCTTTCTGGCAGGGATTGGAACTCTCTGAACCTGAGAGGGTTTGTACAAGTGTGAAGTAGAAGAGCAGCATTTGTAATGATGTATACAGGTTTTCAAATTTGGGAGAGGATGGGAGACCTGGTCTCTGAGGCAAAATTCTTCCATACACTGCCTTCGTGTCCTGGTGGTTGCCATAGGAATCATTACCATCATACCTATCTCTGCTTAAAGGCAAGGAATACAGTCTAATGTAGTGGTCTATTGATGGTCATCCTGATGGCAACTAGCTAGACTAATGATGTCAATGTTCCACAGGAGACTGATTGGTGCACTTAGAAAATGTTTTTCATTTTTTTAAGCACCATTTTTGCTACAAACAGATACAACAAGAAGAAGGCAGAATTCCTTCTGTTTTGGTGGACTGCTTCAGAAAGAGGCACACATACCTCTCTTCTCTCTTTAATTGGGACCTAAGGCTATACGTTTTGTTTGCCTGTGATCTCCACTTCTAAAAAGCTAAATATTTTAGAAATTCTTCACTATTGCAGATCTTTAGGCAGAGCCTGGCAATTGGGATTCTCAGAGACAATTTCTGCTCTGGATTGGACACGTGGATGAGATTTCTGAGAGATGCTTTGGAGTAAGGCCCAGTTGAATTTCAATACTTGCTAGCTGTGTAACCTCAAGCAGGTTACTTAACCACTCTATTCCTCCTTTTCTTCTTCTGTACAATGTGAATAATACAAGCACAGATCTTACAAGCTTGTTCAAAAATTTCATGGAACAATATATGTAGTACTCAGCAAAATGTTCCCATAAATGATAGCTATTAGATTTTTTAAATAATTAATTTGCAACTAGAATGTTCTCTTGGTTCTCTAGGCTTCAGTTTCACTTAAGGATTCCTGCAAAGGGGCAATGTTAGGTATTTTTCACTTTTAACAAGGCATTCTTCATTCCCAAAAGGTAGAGGTGGCATTTGAACAGGAAGGAAAGAATCTGAACGCATGTTAGAGCTAGAAGGACACTTAAACATTTTGAGGCCAGACAGTTCTAGTTCAGTTTCTCACTTCTACAGATGTACAGACCCAAGCCCAGAGAGACCAAGTGACTTCCCCAAAGTCACACAGCAAGTTTGTTACAGAGGAAAATAAATGAAGCAGGTGAGAAGGTAAGGGCTGCCTGTGCTGGATAAACTGATATCTTTCGTTTGGTTGTTGCATTGTCTACTGATTAGTTCAGGCCTTGGTGGGAGGAGAGAGTGTAAGAGAAACTTTAATTCATACCTAGGCTCTGCCAATAGGTAGCTACATGACCTTGCAGTTTTCTCTGAGCCTTTCTTCTCTCATTGGCAAAGAGAGAATAATTCATCCTTTTTATCATCATAACAGCCTCTTAAGGTTGTTGGTGAATGAAATGGGGTAATGCAAGTGAGACAGCTCAGGACAGTGCCTGATCCATAGTAAGCACTCAGCAGACATCAGTGATGTTAATGATAATGATGCTGATAGAATTTGAAAATTAGATCTGAGTGGGTCAAAAGAAATCCAGGGAATGGATGCATGAGAAAGCCACCACTGTCAGCCTGTCTCACTTTGGTCCGTGGTTCATTGGGCATATGTTTGGCAGAGGATGCTATGTGTGTCTTCTGTGTGGTATACTAACCCCTCTCCAGCTGGGGTTGAAGAAAGAGAGAAGACTGGAGACGAGGCTGGGTGGCCCAGCTTCTGACTGTAAAACTGCAGCCAGGCAGGGTATACTGCAGTGAAGTGCTGGCAGAATGGAGTGGGTTGTAGGAGCAGACATCCTGGATTAAGGAAGTGTTAAAAAAACACACACACATGGTTCTAATCCACCTGATTTTCACTTGGGCTGCTGTATCTCTTCCTTAAGTTTCTGTTTCCTTTTCTGTGAAAAGGATGTTCCTGTTACTCATTTGCGAATTGCTGACTGGGCCTCTGCTCCACGCTGGGCACTGGACTAGGTGTGCAGACACAGCAGACATCCTGGTTCTCCTTTGATGTCTGGCAGAACAGTCTCTTTTGTGCTTACCACGTGGGGACGCTATGAGGACCAGATGCTCACAGAAATAGAAGGGATTAGCAATTTAAATTATAATTATGAACTTAATTACAAATTCAAATTGCGTTCTAAAAGGAACAACAACAATAAAAAGATTATTCTGGCATATAATGGACACCTCACAAATCCTTATTAAATAGTTGAGAGTCTGTGAAGGGACCAAGGGCTGAATGTGTGAAAAGTACTTAAGAATAACTCTAATTACCTTCTTTTCGAAGAATCAAGATGGCGCTCCTGTGGGGAGAGTACCAGTAAGGAAGGAAAGAGGTTACAGATGCTATTAGAGAAAGTGGCAAGATGTCCAAGATAAATTTCACCTTCCTCACCTGCTTGTTCAGTACATATTATTTTCCAATTTCACAGCCCATCATTCTTCCTTTTTTCTTTTCTTTTCTGACTTTCCATTCTTTTGTGTTCAGTAAAATTCTTCTGGCACTTGCTCTCATGGGAACATTGGCTGTTAGTCAAACCCTTTGTCCCTTCAGGGAAACAAAAGCAAATCAATATATGATATTAAACAACCTGGAAGATCCTAGTGATTTAACACTTCCTATAAATGTCAGGCAGCCCTGCAGCTATGGATGGTCTCACTATTCACATCTGTCATTTCCTCTCTTCTCTCAGTTGTCCCTTGATGTCTCCCTTGGAGTGGCTTGGAGAGGCAAGGAAAAAATAAGAAATACTAAGAGGTAGAGTGGTCCCTGCAGCTGAAGGTAATCAAAGGGAGGCTTGGTAACCTTCCTGTGTGGGATAGTGTGTCATTCAGGGTTCTTTCCATTATAAGTGGTGAGAAAACTCATCTCAAGTAACTAAAAAAGAAAATTTAAGGTTTAGGGAATTTAAAGTTCAGGAATAAGGATGTCTTCAGAGATAGTTTGATACTGCGGCTTAAATAATGTCATTGGGAATCAATTTATTTCTTTTCATTTCTTGGCTGTTTTCTGTTGCTTAAGCTTGCTTGCATTCAGGCTCCCAGCAATAGGCAGTTTCTTTCATTCACTGTGTTTGGATCACATGTCCAGCCTGACCCAATCACTGTGTCCAGGGCAAATAGGCTGGTCTGATTGGCTTAGGGCATGGGTTCTATGATCCCCACATGGAGTTAGGGAGTTAAGGGTGGAACTCTCTCTAAAGCCTATTGGCAGAGTGGTAGAGAATGTGGTTTTCAGAGGGGAAGCTGGGGTACACCTCTCAGGAAAATGGGAATTGATGGAGGACATCACAAGTCACAGATGACCATGACCTGTTCTGTTGCTTTCTAGGACATCTGTTTAGGCAGATTACCTAATGACATTCAGGTTATGTTGTGTAAGGTTTGTAAGCCCTTCCTTAGTGATATTTGTCATTGATAAAAGCCAGGAGGCTATTCTCTTAGAACCTGGTGATCAAGTGGAAGCTCAGAGAAGGGGGAAGGATTGGTCAAGCTTACTCAGCATTTGAATGGCAGAGCTGGAGTGAGAAGAAAGCCTCCTGGGCTCTTCTCACCTCTACCTCATGCCTTTGTTTCCCATTGCCCCAGCCTACTTCTGAAAGAGCTGTCCCTGGAAGAGCTATCTCCTGGTTGAGTCCTGACTTAAAGGGGGGAAACACTTTCTTTGTGGAGTGGGTGATTATTGTTAACAGTGACTCCATACTGAGGGTGTGGCCAGCATTGGGATCAATTGCATCTTTTAACACCTTGCTGCTTAGAAGCCAGGGGAGGTAATAAAAGTTAAGAAAGTGGGGAGAGAAGTGGCATTATTTTGAGGAAAGGGGCACAAGTAATTCTTTTTTCCTTCATATTTGTTCACTTCCTCTATCTAACCTGCTCATGGACAGTCTTATGGAGTGTCGAAAGACACGGGGCAGAGAAATGAGCGTTAGCTTAGAGTCCAGAGACCTGAGTCCTCATCCCTAATCTGCTCTGTGACTTTAGGCAACTCCAGCCCCATCTCTGGGCCTCTGTTTCCCCATTTGGGTAAAATGAGGCAGTTGGACAACAGAGATAATCTGTGAATGAATGTTCTTCTGTTCCATTTGGAGTGCTCACCTATGTAGCATGGTCCTTTTATGCCTTGTCACTGTGGTATCCCCACAATTTGACCGCCAGGGCCTGCAAAGCACAGGGCCTGCAAAGCACAACTTCAGGAGCACTATCTTCCCTTGAACGTGTGCAGTGTGGCAGCCTCTGAGTCCCTGGCACTTAGTAAATACTCAGTAAATATTTGTAGAATGACTGAGTATAATTTGAGCAGAGGCCTAGCAGAACCCATGGAGAATCATTCTCATTATAAGGTTACCTCTTTAGGTCTTGAAAACCTTCCCTATTTAGACCTTCTTTTAAAATGCAAACCATCTCTGGACTGTTTGCGTTTTAAACTCTAAATAAATAGCATCTTTTGATTAAAAGAAAGAAGGAACTCAGATTAGGGGCTTAAGGGTGGGGGCTGTGGAGAGGTAACTAAGTAGAGGATACTCAAAACCAGAAGGCCAGGTAAGGTGTGGAAATTGGGTCCCTGCAAGCATTCAATATGAACTGACATTATAATGAACACCCAGGTATTTACCACTAAGTTTTAGAAATAAAATATTTCAATTTTTTTTAATGTTTATTTATTTTTGAGAGACAGAGAGAGACAGAGTGTGAGTTGGGGAGGGGCAGAGAGGGAGAGGAAGACAGAATCTGAAGCAGGCTCCAGGCTCTGAGCTGTCAGCACAAAGTGATGCGGGGCTTGAACCCACAAACCATGTGGGTTTGTTCATGACCTGAACCAAAGCTGGACGTGTAACAGACAAAGCCACCCAGGTGACTCAGAAATAAAATATTTCAAATAAATTATAAGCTTCTTGTGTTGGCCTTTTTTCATTCTCCTCCATTCTCAGACCAAACCATGATCATGACTGGTGTTTAATACTCCCGTAATGCTTTTTATATTCCCCATGTATTAGCAACATGTAAATGTTTGCTTATTATATCATTTTATGGAAATGATCCACATGGTATACATCATTCTGCAGTGTGCCTTTTCCTTTTCATATTGTTCTGATATTTATCCATTGGAAACATGTAGTTCTAGTTGATTCACTTTCAAATGCTGTATAGTAATCCCTTGAATGGCAATAATACACAGCCTATTTTTTCATTCTCCTGTTAATGGCTGTTTAGGTTGCTTCTATGTGTTTGCTATAACCAACACACTATGATGAACCTCTATGTAAGTACCTCCTTGTTACATGTGCATGAGTTTTTCTGGGGCATATGCCAAGGAGCAGGATTTCCAGAACATGCTATAGTCACATCTCCAACATTATTAACTATTGAAACAAGTCTCCAAAAGCTTAGTACCAATTTGTACACTTTCACCCCCTCCCTCAAGCAGTGTGAGACAACTTAGTCCTGAGTGACACTGAGCAGTCCTATGAAACACTAGTTAATCCCATTTTAATCCCTGACAATGACCTGCACACTTATGCAAACATCAACCATCTTCCTGATGTGAATCCTTTCCTCTAAGAGGGAGTTGAAAGGAATGGTCTTTGGGAGTTTCTTAATTTGAGTTAGACACAAATATAGATTTTTTGGGAGCCAGTATGATATAGACTTTGAAATTTGATGGATTTGAACCCCAGCACTGCTGTTTACTAGTTGTGTGTCTTTACACACATAGTTGGTCTCATTTATATCAGTTTTTTCCTCTGTTAAATAGGGATGGTAATAGTACTGACCTCATGAATTATTTGAAGAATCAGATGAACTAATACTTGTAACACTTAGCATCATGTGTGGACTGGTCCATAGTAAATGGTCAATACATAGTAGCTATTAGCATTGTTACCAGTCACATTGCTTAGTCAATGCTGTGTTTTGCATCCTTGAGGACTCCTTTCTCAGCCAGGAAGCTCACATTTTAAAACAAACAAAGAAACAAACAAATATTTTGTACTGAACACACTAAACGAATTAAGCAGCATTTGATTCTTTATTTCATTTTTAGCTATGAAAGCCATATGTGACTGCTAAGCAGCTTCTGACTAGCAGAAGGAAACAGTGTCGACACACTAGGCTGTATAATTACAGCCCCAAACAAGGAAACTTGTTTTTTAGTTAGCCAGTGTGGCCTCATCATGTAAATGTGTAGTTTCCCCCAGGTTTTTAGAACTCTCTTACC
This sequence comes from Crocuta crocuta, assembly GCF_008692635.1. NCBI lineage: Eukaryota > Metazoa > Chordata > Mammalia > Carnivora > Hyaenidae > Crocuta > Crocuta crocuta. Next base: position 140,552 of record NW_027530642.1, read on the forward strand.
AGTGACTACTCATGATGACTTCTAGGTTATGGGTTTTAATCTAGTCCTACTTTTGTGTTTCACTGATGGGAAACACATGCTCAAAGAAGAGAAACTTCTAATTGTTCCTTTATGGGGACATAGCCTCTCACTTAGTGGCCAAGCATTGTCTTGGTTCATACATATGACTAGAGGGTATCTGGTTATCTTTTGCTGCATTAAAAAACATCCCCAAAGTTCAGTGGCTTAAAACAACAATTCATCCTGTCTCATGTTTTTGTTGAATGGGCTCAGTTGGGTGGTTCTCACATGGGGCTGCTCCTGTAGTTGCAGTCAGATGGTGGCTGGGGCTGTAGGCACCAGAAGGCTTGAGTGGATTGGAGATCCAAGCTGACTCCCTCACATGGTTGGCAGTCTGGGCTGGTGTCAACCAGAGTGTCTGTACATGGTTTCTCCATGCGGCTTGGTTTCTCACAACATACTGGTGAGGTTCTGGGAGGGGTTATCTCAAGCATGGGTGTTCTAAGAGGAAGGAAACAGAAACTGTCAGGACAGGTCAGGGTTGGGCCCACTTCACTTCTGCTATCTTTTACTGGTCTAGAAAATCAAGTAGGCTCTACTTCTTGTTGAGAGGGTGCCAAAATTATATTGCAGAAGAGCGTGTGGGATGGGAGATGTTGCAGTTCTCTTTGGAAAGTGGTAAAAACTCTGCCATGGCATTTTTTCCCCCTTCCTCCCAAGGATTTGCAAACATCTGTGTTCACATGCTGAGAGAAGTAAATGAAACTGTGGCCTTTCCTCCTGGGCTCTGCCAGTAGGGGGTGGGAAGGAGAGGCCACTTCATCCCCATTTGAAAGAATCATGAAAAGGGTGAAAAACTCTCCACTCCCTGGCAAAACCGAAATATTCAATGTTTCTTAAAAGAATACTTTACTGTAGCAACCACACGCATGCTAATAAGAATGGAATTTTTTTTTAACTTGTTTTTGGGAAACGTTCATAATAAAACATCCTGTACTTGAATTATTAAAAACAATGTTGAGTAAAGAATTGCTTAATTTAGTAAATAATTTTAAAGCAAGCCATTATTTTCCCCAAACTTGAATTTGCTGAAAGCACTCCAAGAATTTTATTACCAGCATGACTGCATAATGTAATTGTGTAATTAGTAATACATCTGACACTATTGGAGAGATTTAGTTTTACTTAGGGCAAGAACAAAATGTAGCATTTTATTATTTTTTAAGACTGCATGAGGGACATTGCGCTGTGTTGCTGGTTGATTTTTTTCTCTAATACATTGTGTGGCTGAAATCATAGAGAAAGAACAAACATTTATTGATGTTGGGTCTGTGGATAGAACATGTGGTATAAAATTGGAATGACTTAGGTTTGAATCTTGTTGCTGCCTCTTAGTAATGTTTTCCATGAGCAAGTTACATAAACAAAATTTCAGATTCTTAATCTATAAATTGGTAATGAGAATTTTAATTTCATAAGGTTGCTCTGATTCTTAAATGGGAAAATGTACCTAGAAAGCCTAGGTGGGTGGTGGGTTAGGTTCCTTTGTCTCTCTTGCCAATTCTCTCTGAGCACTTGATTTTGTGAGTGTTTGGCTAGGATGGTCAGTGTAACACCCAACTTGGGTGTGTTTGCTGCTCGCAGGCTCAGTTTGGTGAGTGAGCTGGATTGCCAATTATTTCACAGAGATTTACCAAGAGAAGCATCTGTTCAAGGAATCTACAATTTACATGCTTACAATGCCTCAAATTCACAGTTATAAGCGCATCTTACGCTGATGAACTTTTTAATGGGTTTGGAGGGACAAATGTTGATTTAGAGAGAGGAGTTAAAAGCTAATGCCGCAATCTGATGGACTGGTGACTTCTGCATAACTGATGAGGTTGTGTTTTGTCAGAGTCTTAAATTATGGTCCAGTGTGGAGGGAAGAATTCTAAACTGACACTTGTTGGGTGATGGGCATTGAGGAAGGTACTTGTTGGGATGAGCACTAGGTGTTATATGGAAACCAAATTGACAATAAATTATATTTAAAAAAATAAATCAACATTTAACAACAATAAAATAATAAATAAACTGACCCTTGTTGACCCTCACTCTTATGTCTTCTCCTTCCCTTGCATGTGGATGAAATATGTGAATAGAACTGGCTGTCACTCTCATGATTATGTTGTTATCTGACAATGGGATTTTGCAGATGTGATTAAGGTTGCTCATCAGTTGACTTTGAGTTAATCAAAAGGATGGGCCTCACCTAACCACACAAGCCCTTTAAATCTAAGTCTATAAGTTAAAGATGGCAAAAGAAACTCAAAGCATGAGGGCAATTCCATGTGACGGAGCTCCATTGCTGGTGTCAGAGATGGAGGGGGCCACAGGGTGAGGACAGAGGACTGACTCCAGGAGCTTAGAGTGACCCCTGGCTAATAGGCAGCAAGAAATGAGGACCTTGGTTTTACAACTGCAAGAAATTGCATTTTTTCTACCCCCATGTGAACTTGAAAGAGGACCCAGAGCTATGGAAAGGACGACAGCCCAGCCAACCCCTCAATCTCAGTCCAATGAAACATAAGAGCACAACTCAGCCATGATATGCCCAGATATTTTACCTACAGAAAGTGTAAGATAATAGATCTGTGTTATTTCAAGCCAATAGGTGTATGGTAATTTGTTATGCACAGTATAAAACTAATATGCCCCATAGTTCTCAACCTGACATCTCAGGTTGAATCATTTCCTTTCCATAGTTGTCAATTTGCTTGCCTTTAAGGAAGAGCATTTTCTGGGGGCACCTGGGTGGCTCAGTCAGTTAAGTGTCCGACTTCAGCTCAGGTCCTGATCTCACGGTTTGTGGGTTTGAGCCCCATGTTGGGGGGGATAGCTCAGAGCCTGGAGCCTGTCTTTGGATTCTGTGTGTGTGTCTCTCTCTGACCCTTCCCTGCTCATGCTATCTCTCTCACTCTCTCTCAAAAATAAATAAAACTTTTTTTTTTTTTTTAAGGAAGAGCATTTTCTGGTCTAAAACACTGATACTTAAACTAATTGTACATCAAAATCACCTAGATTATGGGGACAAGCTGAAAATGTAGATTGCAGACCTTTCTCCTGATCTTCTGAATCTGGGGATAAGCCTAGGGGCTGCATTGTTAACAGGTTTTTTAGGCGATTCTGATGTTTGTGGTCTTTGATCATGCACACACTGACACTGGCATTGGCAGGTAAAAGTGACAAGGGAGTTCTTTTTTCTTTTGTTATCATAAGAGTCATAGCCATGTAGACATGGGGCTCACTGGGTATAAGACACTTTGTGAATGCTCGATTTACCTTCTCTTGTGTAAGCCCTGTAATTACCTATCATTACCTATAGGGTAGGCCCGATTATTAGCTGAATTTCACTGCAGCTTGAGGAGGCAGACCAAGGTTATGTAGTACAGAAGTAGAACTGGAATTTAAAGCTAGTTTCTGTCATTTCCAGTTGGAATCTTAGCCACTAAGCATATTGTCTACCATGAAATAGAGTGTCTATATCTGTAGAACCAAACACAAATCTTTGGTAGTTGAATAATAAACATATTTTGGTGGGTGAATTTTTTCCTAGGTCCTCCAGCCATCTATCTAGAGTGCGGTGACATTTTTGAGACAATGGAGGGGGAGAAGAAGAAAGCTGGTGAGGGCCTTTTCTGCAGCAGGACTCCTTGACCAGCCTCTTCTTTATGCAGATTTTTACCCAATTTGTTCAAAGTCCAAAGCTGCTAAGGCTTTTGCCTCCATAGGGCTCTGCTGAATGGGTCTCAGCTGAGTAAGGCACTCTGTGTTCGGGGGTGGGGAAAGTCAAGGCAGGAATTGAGTGGATATGTGGTTAGCTCTGTATTTGCCACAGCTGCATCTTCACGTGGATGAGCTAACAGCAGCCACTCCCATGTGTGGGACTCATTCCCCTGGCTGGAGCTGATTAATCCAGGGTAGAGCACTGAAGATTGTAAGCTTGCAATGTAAGGACTCTGATCCGGAGGTCCCTGGAGCCAAGTTCCCATAATGACAGCGCTCTGGTAAGAAGCCTACATACCCTCCTTGCTGCCCAGGCTCCGGGAGCCAAACTGCCTCCTGCCCTTCCTGATATTCCAGTATCTTTCCTCTATATTCCTGCTGTGATTTAAGATAGCCAAAGTCAGACTCTGTTGCTGGTAGTCAAAAGAAGCTCTGCTAATGGAAGTTCAGGGACTTTCAGAGCTGGAAGGTGGCTGGAATGTCATCTGTCTCCCTGTGTGGTCCTGCTAAGCATGGCAGAATTCTCTCTGCCCTGCAGGGATCATCCTCCATGCCCTTCAGACTGGCCCATTTCTCTAGACCCACTCATGCCCCCTCCACCATCTGTGGAAGTCACTTCCCATACCCCTGCCAAACTGACTCAACTTTGAAGGTGGTGTACAAGTCCCATCTCCTCCATGTGAAAGGCTTAAAAATGTTGTGCCATAAATATTTAAAATAACTTTCCTTTTCTTCCTTACCCCTTCATATTGTCTCTACCTTTAACTCTCCCTGGTTATAAAACAAGGGTGTTAAGATAAGTCTCCTTTCTGTATGAATCATTACAAATCCCAACTCTGTGGCATCAGAATAATAGCTAACATGTCTATGAGAAGCCAGGCTTACTAATATGTAAGTGCTTCATGAAGTTTGACTTGTTTAATCTCAAAAAAATTCATTGGGGGATGGTCATTACTCCCTATTTTATAGATGATGAAATTGAAGGTTCAAGAGGTTCCAGATTAATGAGGTTGTATTTCAGACTTGTCTGTGTCTCAAACAATAACAGCAGGACCAAATTGTGAAGCGTCTTTATTTCCCCCTTGTACCACCATCTCTGTTACATTTATTTTTCATACTAAGAGAAAAAACGATGGTGGTGAGAGGTTCAGGGTAACGTGAACATCAAAAGAAAGTTGAACATAAAGGGAGGGATTAGGTCTGGTTGAGGTAAAAATAAGGGAAGACTGTCTTCAGAATTAGCACCTGGAAAGTGTGGCAGATTGCATTTTTCAAAGAAAGCAGCAATGATTCTTCTCTCTCGTGTGCTTTTCTGCATCTTAATAATCTTGAGTCAAGAGGTAGAGTCCATGTCCCTCCCCTTGAACCTCCGTGGGTCTTTGTGACTTCCTGGACAACCACCACAGAGGAAGAGATGCTATGTGATTTCTGAGGCTAAGTCATAAAAATGCCATCCTATCCCTTGGGATTCTAAGTTTTGTGACCCTGGTCACCATGCTGCCAGGAAGCCCATTCGACTCATGGAGACACACCATCCCACAGCCCTGGCTGAGCTCCCTGCCACAGGCCAACGTCTCTACTAGTGTGAATGTGCCATCTTGAAAGCAGGTCCTTTACTTCTCACTTGAGCTATTCCTAGCTACTGTCACATGAAGCAGACGTGAGCCATTCCCCTGGAGCCCATTGAAATGAAGGATTTATGAACAAAATATAAATCACTGTTGTTCTAGACCACCAAGTTTTGGAGTTGTTTGTTAAACGGCAATAGATTAATGATACAAAAGAGGCTCTGAAAGATGGAAATCTTTCTAGACAAGGTTAAGAAGGCCCTATGCTGATTATTGACAGCTGCTGGTGGTAAATACAATATTATCCCTATTAGTAATGGCATTGGTAGCCATTGTAGGAAGCACATATGCTCGTGCTAAGTGGTTCACACTTTATGCCACTGAATTCTAAAGATAATTCAATGAAGTAGGTACTACTCTCCTCATATTATAGATGAGGAATCTGAGGATTGGAAAATTTGAGCTTACTTTAAGTTCACACAGATAGCTTCTAAGGGATGCTTTCTGTCCCTTCCCTCAAACTCTCTTTTTCAGTATTTCCAGGTTCTAACCCTTCCTTCCTACTTCCCCAAATTCTATAAGACAGTTCATTCCCTCATCCATGCAGAGCAAATCGAAGAAATGAGGTTTTCAGCCAGATTCATACAAAAGTGTGAATGACTAGTAGGTAAACCAATGCATTCTTTTACCAATCTGTTTACAGAGTGGTTGCCCATTAATGAAAACGAAGAGCTCTTCTGGAGAGCATTTCTCTAGAGTTCTCTGGAGGCAGAATAACTTTTCCTAGCACTTGTTCAGATAATTTTGTGTCATAGATGAAGGGCGGATGTGGTCCAGACAGCTCACAATTGTTTCCCCTTTTGATGGTTTTGAACAAACAGGCTGAATTATGTCATTCCCTCTAAGCTGTGCCCCATCCTGGGTGGCACCCCTCTGTTACCACCCCTATCTTACCTGTGAGGACACCACAGCTCAGAGAAGTTTACAGCCTTGTCCAGGATCACACAGAAGAACCAAGACTTGAATGTGGGTCTTCTAACTTCAAAAGTCGGGTCCAGCCTGCAACACGGCTCTACTCTTTCCCCTTCCAACTACATGGACAATTTAGGGAGGTGAATGATAAGTGATAAAAGACAGCAGCTGGCAGAAGGAAAGCAGTGATCTGAACACTTAAGGGGAATCCTAAACCGTGGAGAGCAGAAAGCAAATGTTAAAAAAACCATGGATAGAAAAAAAAAGGAAAAGAAAGCCATTTGGAAGTGCTCATTGAGTTGATGCAGTGGATAATTTAATAAGCCGTCTGTTCTGATCTGTCTTGCTTCCCTGCTCTTAGCAGGGTGCCGTATGGAAGCTCCTACTTGGTAATTATAAAGAATGATCTTTCCCCTGTTTGGGATCTTATGGTGTGATATGGGGAGCTCAGCTGCTAAGCTGTTTTTTGGGGGAAGCAGAGTTTGGAGCAAATGTGAATGTGTATGGGTGTGTGTTGCGGGGACAAGGGACTGCTTCTGGGACTGGGCTTTACAATCTCTTTGCTCTTATAGCAACCTGATTTCTGCTACTTTCTGAGACCTGGATGCCAGCATGACCTTCTTGCGTCCTACTTGATCAAATCCTGTGGTCTCGGGACTCATCTTCCTGCCAAATGTCAATAAATTCATCAGACAAATGAATCCTTCTTAGTGAATATGGTTCCTGCTCAGTTACGAAAATTCACTCACCAAATACTGAAAATCTATGAGTGCCAGTCACTGTTATGAGGATGTGGCACGGTTTTGAGAATGTCCATGTTCTCATTGAATCTGTGTTTTAGTAGAGAAGGTTGGTAGGAAGCCAAAAAAGAAAGAAATACAGATTTTAGAGACTGATAAGTGGTAAGAATACTATGGTGTTATGTTTTGTTTGGATGATCCGGACGTGAGTTCTGAGGTGTCATTAGGGTGGAGACCTGGATTATAAGAAGGGCCAGTGTGATCGGGGCTGGGGGAGGCATGCTGCAGGAAGAGAGAGCTGTGAGTGCAAAGGCTCTGAGATGAGGAACTGGCTTGGCTCGTTGAAGGAATAGCAGAAAGTCACAGGGGATGGTGGTCAAGATGGGACTGAGAGTGGCAGAAGCCAAATGATTCAGGACCTTAAAGGCTGGGACAACCAGCTGGGTGACGTGATCTAATTTATATTTTGTTCTTATACCTAGTCTTTGAACATGAGGGTTGGAGCGTGCTTTAGAACTCAGAGGTGACTTTCCCAAGGCTCCAGGGCTGGTTAGTGACAGAACCAGGACAGACACTGCTCTGACTTAAACAGGGTCCATTGTCCTTGTGATTTTCAGCCCTTCTGCAGACACTTTCAGAGCAGAATGTATTGGAAAGATTGGGGACTGTGTGGATCAGCTGTTCTTTTCTTTCTTCTTTTTTTTTAATTGAGATAGAATTGACATAAAACATTGTATAAGTTTAAGGTGTTGGTTTGATACCTTTATATATGGCAATATGATCATCACAGTAGCTTTAGCTAATGCCTCAGGTCACATAATTATTTCTTTTTTGTGGTAGACATTTAAAATCTAGTCTCTTAGCAACTTTGAGGTATATTATAGAGTATTGTTAAGTATAGTCACTATGCTATGCATTGGATCCCCAGAACATATTCACCTTCTAACTGCAAGTTTTTAAGGTTTGGCCAATCTCCCTAATTCACCCACCCCAGCCCCTGGTAACCAACATTCTACTCTGTTTCAGTTTTTAAGATTCCACATAGAAGTGACATCATACAGTATTTGTCTTTGTCTGACCTTTCTCATTTAGCATAACACCATTAAGTTCCCTCCATATTGTTGCAAATGGTAGGATTTCCTTATTTCTCAGGACTAAATAATATTCTATTGTGTATATACCATTTCTTTTTTTATATATTCATCTGTTGATGGACACTGGTGTTTGCTTTCATATAGTGGCTGTCCTGAGTAATGCAGCAATGAACATGGATGTGCAGGTATCTTTTGAGATCCTATTTTCATTTCCTTTGGAAATAACCAAGAAGTGAGATTGTTGGATCATATGGTAGTTCTATTTTTAAGTTTTTGAGAAAATGCATACTAATTTTCCAGAATGACTACAAATTTTACATTCCTTGCCAGTAGTGTGCAAGCATTTCTCCCAATTTCTCCACATCCTTCCCAACATTTGTTAACTTTTTTTTTTTCTTTTATTAAGAGCCATCTAAACAGGTGTAAGGTCACATCTCAAAGTGGTTTTGATTTACATTTCCCTGGTGATTAGTAATGTTGAGCCTTTATTCTATTTATATGGTGTGTTACATTGATTGGCTTTCAGATGCTAAACTAACCTTGGATTATTCCTGAGATAAATCCCACTTGGTTACGGTGAATAACTAATTTCTATATGTTACTGGATTCAGTTTGCTAGTATTTTGCTGAGGATTTTAGCATCTACATTCATAAAGGATATTAGCCTGTAGTTTTCTTATGATGTCTTTGCCTGATTTAACTTCTGGGTCTCCATGAAATGAGATGCGGCATGTGCTCTCCCTTCTGCTTTTGGAAGAGATTGTGCAGAACTGGTATTAATTGTTTAAATGCTTTTTTAGAATTCACCAATCTATCTGAGTCTTGGATTTTGTCGTTGTTGTTGTTGAAAGTCCAAAAACTACTAATTCAATCTTTTTACTTATTGTGGGTTTATTCAGATTATTTGGTTTTTTTAGTCAGTTTAAATAATTCATATCTTTCTAGGAATTGGTCCATTGCATCAAAGTTATGTAATTTGTTGGCATATAGTGTTTATAGTATTCCCTTATTACTCTCTTTATTTCTGTAAATTCAGTAATATCATCTCTATTATTCTTGATTTAAGTAACTTGTGTGTCTTCTCTTTTTCTTCTTAGCCAGTCTAGCCAAAGATTTGTCAACTTTTGTTGCTCTTTTCCAAGGACCAATTTTGCTTCCATTTATTTTTATGCTGTTTTCTATTACCCATTTCAATTATTTTAGCTCTAATCTTTATGGTTCCCATATTTCTTCTTGGTTTGGGTTAGTTTGCTCTTTTTCTAGTTCCTTAAGATGAGGACTTAGGGTATTGATTTGGAGTCTTCTTTTTTAACATAGGCATTTACATCTATACATTTCATCCTAACCACTGTTTTTGCTGCACACTGTACACTTTGATAGGCTGTTTTTAATGGAGCCTCCCACACAGATTTCTTTGTTGCCCATCATGCTGCTGGCTCTTGGCTACCAAGACCTTGATCTGGGGATAGGGGAATGGGAATAGTTCAAATGTCACAGACTCTGCTCTCTTAACTGACATTCAGTTGTTTCTCTTGGATAGATGATTTTCAGATCATTTGGTAGCTTTGTTTAATTGCCAAGTTCTAAACTTACATTATTTTAGAGGGAGAGGGAATTCACTGTGATCCTCACTCTGCCATTCTGGCCTTTATTCACTTTTAGCTTCTAACAATCCTTCAGTCATTATCCCCTCTTAGTAGATGAGAACAGTGAGGCTGGGGAAGATTCAGTAACTTGCTAAGGCCACATAGCTGGTAAGCAGTGAAGCCAGGATTTTAACTTGGATAACCCCTTAGAACTTTCATCATGTGGTTCCCTGTGACCCAGATGTCTTCTCTGGATGACTCCCTCACCTCCCTCAAGTCCCCTGCTCCGTCAGGCCTGCCCTGGCCAGCCTCCCTCTGCTGCCTGTGTTCTCAGCCTCCCGTTAGCCTTCCCTGCTGCTTTTCCCCATCATCATTTCGTTTTTAAACATACTATATTTTTATTTTATTTATTGACTGTCACCTCTTGCTGGAAGGTCAGTTCCATGAAGGCACTAATCCTGAGCTGTTGATTTTCCCTGCTGGATCCCCAGAGTCTGAAAGTCTGCCCAGCACATGTGAAGCTCTCAGTGAACATTTGTTGGATCTGACCCCAGAGCCCCAGCTCTAAACCCTAAGTCAGTAGCTGGGTTTGGACTTGAATGCTCACCAAACTTTCTTGGAAGCCCAGGTTCCTAACGGGTTCCCTAGAGCATGGGGACTCATGCCAGGCCTCTCACCATAAGGTGACACAGGATTTATTCCCAGATGACTGGAAGTGGCCCCCCAGGAAGCTGTGGCGTCCCTCTTTGCCACCCCATATCTTTCCCTTTCCCCTGCCAGTAGCTGTAAGTGACACTGTTTCCTTGGTGTGGGAACATTGGAGCTAGGGCAGGGGCCAGCTGTCTTCTGGGGGCTTTTCCCTGCATTCAGCTGATGGCAGCATTTTTCTGCAGGGAGTAGATCTACCACAGGCAGAGTGGTGTGTGTGTGTGTGTGTGTGTGTGTGTGTGTGTAAGCACACATATGTACACATAGCAGGGAGAAGCTATATGTGCAAAGTCTCTGAGGTGGGAACAGCAGAGAGGTCATTCTGGATGGAGCAGACTGGACTGAGGTGAAGCAGGTGGCAGAGGTGGGGGAAGGGCACTGCATCCATGAGCTCCAGGGGTAGGAGGGTGCTCTACGGAGCCCAGCTAGCCCTGAACATTAGAGCAGCCTTCCCCACTCTGCTGCTCGTGCCCTCTTGGGGTCATCCCTCCTCTGAGGTTCTGATATGCTTCTGCAGCGACCAAGTCAGTCTCTGATAACAGATGCAATGTCATACCTGGAAAGCCATTGCACATTTGTCACCTACAGAAGATTGAGGCCCAGAGGGGTCAGGTGACTTGTCCAAAATCACATAGGAGGTTGGTGGCAGATTCCCAACTCTTGCACCCAAGCTCTTTCTACCACTGGAACTTTTATTTTTCTTTTCTTTCTCTTACCTTTTCCTTTCCTTAAGAAATGCACTTTCTACAGAGGAAGTACTGCATTTAAAAATTTTTTTAAATGTTTTATTTATTTCTGAGAGAGAGTGAGAGAGAGTGAGAGCAAGTGAGCAGGGGAGGGTCAGAGAGAAAGGGAGATACAGAATCTGAAGCAGGCTCCAGGCTCTGAGCTAGCTGTCAGCACAGAGCCTGATGCAGGGCCAAACCCATGAACCATGAGATCATGACCTGAGCCGAAGTCGGACGCTTAACTGACTGAGCCACCCAGGCGTCCCAGTACTGCATTAAACATTTCCACTCATTACATCCATTAACTTTCCACAAATGAGGCAAGTCCTGCAGTTATCCAAACTTTGCAGCTGAGAAGCTGAGGCTCAGAGAGCGAGGGAACTTTCTGAAGGTTGCAAAGTCAGCGAGCTGCAATGCCAGGATTCTAATCCATGTCTTCTTGCCTTCTGACTTCAGAAGGCCCCAGCCCCACTTTTCCCTTCGGTGGCTGATAGGCCAGCTAGAGGCTGAAGATCTCTGTGGAGGGTGGGGAGGTGGAGTGAATTAGGCTGACCCTGGGATGCTCCACTCCTCTTTCCCCAGCCTCACAGGAAGTGCCCATGTAGGCCTCACCAGCAGCACTCAGGATCTGGGTGGATAATCTCCACCAGAGCGTGTTTCTGCTGGCATTCCTGGGCCCAGAACCCCCTGGGGGATTGGCTTCCTGCTGCTTGCAAGCTCTGGGGCCTCTGACTTGCAGCTGCCAATTTCCCCTTCATTGTCCTGCTCAGGTGGCTTGGCCCTCATGGTGGCACAGACTTGCTATTCCCCATGTCACTTACACAGCACTGTCAGTAGCCACTACCCTACTTGATAGTATTAGAGGGCTTTTCTCATGAAACATCTCCTATTCTCTGTGGGATTTATATAATTGTGACCCCCATTTTTCCAATGAGAAAAACTGAAATCTGATGTTAAAAGTACTTTAAAGCACACACGGCCACAAAATTAATAAGGAGTGGAGCTGGGGCTCAGGCCACACTAGCTTTCTGTCACCCAGATGTGCTGGTTTGGGGTAGTGGCTGCCAATGTGTTTCTTTTCTTTCTTTTTTTTTTTTTTTTAAATTTATTTCTCAGAGAGAGAGACAGCATGAGGAGGGGAGGGTCAGAGAGAGAGAGGGAGACACAGAATCTGAAACAGGTTCCAGGCTCTGAGTTGGCAGTCAGCACAGAGCCCGATGTGGGGCTCAAACCCACGAACTGTGAGATCATGACCTGAGCCTAAGTCGGACGCTTAACTGACTGAGCCACCCAGGTGCCCCATGCCAATGTGTTTCTTAATCAGTCCTCTATGTTTGCAGCTGAGGAAAATGAGGCTCAGAGGGTTGGGACTTGCCCTGGGCCGCCTAGGTGGCAGGTGAGAGAACAGTGAGGCAAACTGTGGGCATAAGCCAAGCTATTATGGATTGGTGGTGTCCCCCCAAATATATGTTTAAGTTCTAGGCCACAGTGCCTCAGAATGTGACCTTACCCGGGACTAGGGTCATTGCAGATGCAATTAGTTAAATTAAAACGAGGTCGTATTGGAGAGAGAGGCCTGTAATCCAGGATGACGGATGTGTTTATTAAAGGGAAACCTGGACGCAGACGTGCACACAGGGAGAACACCACATGAAGATAAGGACAGAGATTGGGGTGATGCTTCTATAAGCCCAGGAACGCCAGACGTTGCCAGCAAACCACCAGAAGCTGGGAGAAGAGGCATGGGAAAGACTCTCCCTCACAGCCCGAAGGAAGAACCACCCCAGGCAGCACCTTGATTTCACACTTGCGGCCTCTGGAACTGGGGGGACAGTGGCTTTCTGTTGCTTGCCTCCCCAGCCCCCGCAAGTTAGTGGTACTGTGTTACAGCAGGCCTAGGAAACAAATGCACAAGCCCGTGTTCATACTGACTCCATGGCACTGCCTTCTGTTCCCAGAATCATGGGTTTTTAGAGCTGAGAGGGGTTTTCTCCTAAGTTTCAGACACAAGGAGTAACAAGGCCGGTGAATTAATCCCATTGTGACAGCCAAGAGGTGAGAGGGCCAAGCAGTAGTTCAGCCGGGGCGGGGGTGGGGAATCACTGGCTCCGGTGGGGGCAGGAGGAGAGCGCTTTCTGCCCTACAGGGAAAAGGCAGCCTCACAGCCTCAGTAAGCAGGCACACAGTGCCTCACCCCCTCTCTCCCGAGAGGCTGACTTTTGGAATGTTGGTTAGGCTAGAGCATTCTGATGTGTGAGGGGCCCAGGAGGACCCCGGGGATGAAGCAGTACTGGATGGAGGACTGGAGGACTACTGTGCTACTCATGGTGCTGTGTGATCTTGGGAAAACCTCCTGCCTTCTCTGGGCCTCACTGAAAAGATTTGACTAGATGATGCCTAAGGGCTCTGAAAATCTCTGTCTGCCTCTATTCTGATCTAAAGGAAGAAGAACCAAAGAAAATGCTGTCATTTGGAGATATCAAAGAACTGCTTAGCGGAGCTCCTTTCCAGTTTGACCTCATGTGTTTTGATGAGGCAGACAGCTCATTCCTCAGCATACCATCCACTACCTGTTTCTACCCTTGACTTTCAAAGACCTCATTTCAGGATAATGATGGTGATGATGACTACTGATAAGTACTCTGTACCTAAGTTGGGGGGCTAGGGGGAGGAAAGCATGTAAAATATATTTGAGGCTCACTCTCAAGGAGTTTACACTGGTTCTTTTGGCGGGGGCTGCACCAAGTAGTTGTGAGACCTTGGACTCGTCCCTGTCTCTGGTTTTCGCATCTGTAATGTGAGGGTGTTTCTCTAGTCTGCGGTTCCCGGACTGTGGTCCCTGGACCAGCAACCTCAGCATCACCTGGTAACTTGCTGGACATGCAAATCCTCAGACCCCAGCCCAGACCTACTGGGAAATAAGGGCCTTTCTGGCTGTTTCCCTCCCTCTTGAAACTTTTAATACCTCCCTTTGATCCCTCCTTTCTCTCGGTGTCCTCTGATGACAGGAGCTTATTAGGATGGGGGATTTTCCACAGGCCTGTTTCAGAGGTCCTGGGGAGGAGTTTTAATTGCCAGACTTCACACTGAGGGTGTTAACATTTATTAAAGTCAGCTCCTCTGATTGCCTTTTAACAAGGCAGCGACTGTGCACAGGAGATAACGCTGGGCACAGTCCGGTGGGGCCTCCGAGGCAGCTTAAAATACTCAGGCCCTGGGAAAATAGGAAGGCAGCCCAGCACGGTGGTGGTGGTGGCTCCACCTGGGCTCTCTGCCCCAGCTGGCTGCTGGAGGGGCCGGGCTGTGTGGGGTCAGGCGCGGCTTCCCTCAACAAGCTGCCCACAGGAAAGCGGAAGGAAAAGGCCTGGGACGTTCTGCCTGGGCACAGTGCCGTTACACAGCCAGTGTCCAGCAAGCCAAAGCTCCAATTCTGGGCTCTGCCTCTCTCCTAGTGCAGATTTGAACCTTGTACTTGCATGATTTTGAGGGGAGGGATAGGAGCAGGCCAACCACATATCATCAGGTAGTGGAGACTGAAACTGCACCCAAGGCCCTGGATCTAATTTTGATTTGCTGCAGCTGCCGTGGGCCTTTGTTGCAGCACCTTGCCTCGCCTCTCGGGCCCCTGGGCTGGCATGCCGCAGCACCGGGTTTTCCAACTGCATTCTCCTGGTCTCGGGGAGCAGCCGCCATGTTGCTGGGTCATCCCTGTAGGGCTTCAGGGTTCTCACGTCTCTGGGGGCAGCAAGGAGCGGGACACACTCTGTTCCTTCCTCCCATCCACCCGCAGCTGCTCTGATTTCATCTGGTTGGTGCCATGGAGGTGTGACAAGACATCCTCACAGAGTCAAAAGCAGAACAACGTGGCTGGACACCTGCGTGCTTCATGGCTGCTCTGGCTATGCACTGACCTCCTTGTCCCCCCAGCCGCACCCCCTGCCCCATGTCTTCTCCCAGTCCTCTATCCTGGTGAAAGGTCCCCTCTCTCCCTCATTAGCCCCCAATCCCATCAGTCCTTATAGGTTGCGGATCCTTCTTCCCAGGGGCTCCAGAATGCGTCTCCTCTCCTGCTCTTCATGATTGTCTTGGCTTTGGTTTGAACTTACAGTGGAGTCTCCAGACTGTTCCTTCTGTTTCTGGCCAGGCCACCTCAAATCCTTCTTCCCTTGGCCAGAGTGATCTTGCTGAATGCTACCGTGAGCCAGTGTATTCCCCTGCCCAGTGCCTCCATTTGCACACCAAATCCAAGCTCCGTGGTTCAGGTTTCTAGGACCCCCCATGAACTGTGCCCCTCTTTCCAGCCTTCACACTGACCTCTTGCCCGCCCTACTCAGCCAAACCAAACTTCTGGTTTCCTGGATACTGTCCAAATAACTCAGGCATTACTCCCTCTCTGGGGCCTTCCTTGCTTCACTGGGCACAATAAATAATTCTGCCCTCTGTGCTTCTAGTAAAACTTGCATCCCTCAAGATTATAATAGTTTGCAAAAAACTCTCTTTCCTACAAGCCTGTGAGTTCCTCAAGGGTATAGAGAGCACGAACAATTATTCCACTTTGTACTAATGATATGTGGCAGGTACTTCATCTGGATCTGTTTGAAATGAATTCTGTGGGGATGCTCAAAGACCCCTTTTCATCCCTTCCCCACCCCTGTTTTCAAAGTACATTGGCATTTGCCTGGAGGCTGATGGTCAAAGTATAACTGAGGCTATGTTGATGGAATGTAATAGGCAGCTGGGTGGGCACCAAAGGGCCAAAGTAGCATGTAAAATTTCTAGTCACTGTGTGACCTTGGTCTGGTCCCTTGACTTCTTTGGATTTCAGTTTCTCTACAGGTATATTTGACAATTTGACAACAAGACCCTTCTTTGTGTTTGGCAAATAAGACTGAGATCCAGTGGCAAGCTGTACCTTTATGGGTCCCACTACTAATAAGTATTTACCAAATTATTGAGTATGTGCCAGGTACTGTGCAAAGGCTAAGACCCACCTTGTCTTATCTGATTCTCTAGTAACCCAAGGAGAGAGCTATTATTACCACTACCACCCACTTCCTGGAGGTCCAGAAACATGTAAGCTACTTGTGCGAGGTCATGATGGAAGAGCCAGGATTCAAATCCAGATACGGGAAATTCCAAATGGCTAACAACCAGGCCACTTGGATCTCCAAACTAGCATGGAGAGCTGTCCATGGTCCAGAGTAGGTGAGGCCTTCCCTCACAGTCTTTGGAAGTACTCTGTGGTGAGAGCAGGGGTGGGCTCTGGTTAGGAGGTCTCTAGTGCAGAACACGGTTACCGTGGAGAAGTCTGTAATTAACTCACCACAGCTTTCCACAGCATACACACGCAGGACACATTTTCACCTCCTGGGCCTCTAAAGACTTCATTATGGGGATGAAGAAGAAGAAGGTGATGATGTGTAACTTACTACAGTGGAAATATGTTCAAAGAAGAGTTGGTCATCCACATTCATCACCATGAGTCTGCCTGCCCTGGCACTTCTGACCCCCCTCCCCCCACCTCCTGCTGTTCTCTTCTCCCATTGTGCTCTGGCCATACGCACCTTCCCATGGGTGCTAGAATCTGTCAACCTTTTTGACACCTCATGGACTTTGCAGTTGCTGTTCCTTCACATGAGTGTTTTTCCATCTACATTTTACTGACTCATCTCTCATGTCCAGCCAGAAATGTCACTTCCTAAGAAAAGCCTTTCTAGATTTTCTGTCCAAAATATCTCCCTCCCAGAGCACCTGAGTGGCTCAGTTGGTTGAGCATCTGACTCTTGATCTCAGCTCAGGTCTTGATCTCATGGTTATGAGGCCAAGCCCTACATTTGGCTCTGTTCTGGGTGTGAAGCCTACTTAAAAAGAAGAAGGAAACAAAAGAAAACAAAACAAAAAACAAAATATCTCTCTCCCTCTCCAAGCTACATCCTGCCCTCTCTTTCTGTTAGTTTCTTTCATAGCACTGTGCACACTTAGTACTTATTCCCCTCCACTTTCTTAGTGTCCTGGATTCCCCTATTCCCTCAAGTACAGGAACTCCAAGGGCAGGGGCTTAATACATATGCTGCATGGCAGTATCCTCACGCAGTGCCTGGATCATGAGGATGATTAAAAAAATACCTGTTGGGCGAACAGCCAAATGACTGAAGGATGGCCAGTCCTCATGTGACTTGCTCTGTTCCTAACTAGGTGACACTCTAACTTTGGCCAATTTTCTGAACCTCTCTGAGCCTCCGTTTTCCCACCTCTAGAATGAAGGCTTTGGAAAAGAACAGAGGTCTGCGTATTTAAGGCCCGGAGAGCAAATATTTTACGTTTTGTGGGCCATATGGTCTTCGGTGCAACCACTCTGTTGTTCCAGCATTAAGCAGCTTTTGACAACTTGTAAAACAAAGGGCACGGTTGTGTACTAATCAAACTGTATTTACAAAGCCAGGAGGCCAGTCTGGGGCCATAGTTCACCAATCCCTGACTTTGAAGGCCATCAGATGCCTTATAGCTTGGGCATTTTAGATCACTTATCAGTGTTCTTCCAAAGAGACTTGTTTGGCATGGTTTCTTGGCCGTAATATTGAAAATCCCATTTCTAGTAGTATGTATATATTGGACCCTCAAAGAGACAAACCGACAAGGGAAGGAACAATACACCCATGAAGGCTGCATGACAGGCCAACAGATTATAAACAGTGTTTGAAGGCTTTCCTGAGATGGACTAATACAGAAAGTTGTAGAATCTGGGGACTACCTTGGAAAGGATCCAAAGGATTCTTTTCTCAAGCTGCTCCCTTTCCTGAAGAGTTGTCCAATCTCCAGCCTCACCGACCCTAGAATGTGCAGTCTGTGTGTGGCAGCTCCTCTCCCCTCGGTTGCACGCCGCCTTTCCTACCCACTGCATTATAATCTCCTTGACAACAGAGAATTTTATTTCTTTCTTTTCCCCACATGGCAGCTAATATTGTCCGGGCACATAGAAGTGCTGAATAACACTGAATTTACATCCTGGCCCTCCCTTCCCATTATGCATTGTTCAGGAGGCTTATGCCACTGTGGGGATGGGCCTCAGTGGCTTTTTCTTTTGTTGGATTCTGTTTTCTGTGTTGTCTGGGATCTGAGTTACCAGATACATATCAATGTCATTTTCAGTCAGGCCAAGCAGCTCTAATAGTCAGATGGCTGTCATTGGACACTGCGGGAGTCAGGGGGCAAGATAGCAGTGGGGGAGGGGATGTGGGCACTGGACGTGGAATGAAAACATCTTGGAGTTAAGGTACAATCTGCAACTAGTTTGCTGAGGGACTTTAAGCAAGGAACTGAACTAACCACTTAAACAAGCCAAAGCCTGAGTTTCTTTATCTTTAGGGTATAGTCAATCTACTCTTACAGTTTTTTTGCGAGGATGAAGTGAAGTAATTTATGAGAAGGTATAGGTAAGGAGTGAAGGGCCACACTGACATCATAATAATTATTAGTAACAAGCCACCATCCTCGCTCTACTCCTAACTAGGCTTCCGACTTCCACCTTTGCCCCCTGAGTCTGTTGTCTAAATGGCAGCTAGAGTTATCCTGTAACTGTGACTTGGATCTCTTAGATCTTGTCACTCCTCTGCTAAACCTCTAATGGCTCCCATCTCACTGAAAACCCAAGTCCTAAAGATGGCCGACAAGGTCCACACGTCACCTGACTCTGTGTTCTATGATGTCATCTCTGCTCTAGTGACCTCTTCTCCTGTTCCCACCTCAGGACCTTTGCACTTGCTGTTCTCAATTCCCTGAATGTTCCTTCTCTAACATCGGCATGGCTTACTGCATCACTTGCTCAGAGCTTTACCCAAAGATCACCTTCTTTCTCAGAAAGGTCTTCCATGGCCATCTTTTAAAAATTGCATCCTTTCCTCTTTCCTGTTTTGCTTTTTTCTGAAGCACTTACTACCAGCTAACATAATATTTATATTGCTTGTTTTGTTTTTGTTTGTCCCTGTACTGAATGGACATTTCATAAGGGCAGGTATTTTTATTTATTCACTGTTATGTTCCCAGTGTTAATCACAGTGCTTGGCACATAGTGGGTGCTTAATAAGTATTTGTGAAGTGAATAACAGAAGTTACAGGTTCATTAGCCCAATAAGGCTGCCTGTGAGGGAACACAGGAAATGGGGAGCATTTGGTTTAATCCTTGCTTGATATGGAGGTCCCTCATTTCCTACACTATGGTCCAATTAATGCTTACCTTTTTTTCCACTTGGTATCTATGGAGACAGCATATTAAAGTGATTAAGAGGTAGGACTTAGCAATCAGACTAAAATCAAGTCTGGTATTTACTTCTTACTAGCTGTGCGAGTTTCAGCAAATACTCAACCTCTCTGAACCTGAGTTTCTTAACTGGGAAATGATAATTTCTGCTTGGAAGGTTGTCGTGAGGATTAAAAGGGCATTATCATTCATGTAGAGTGTTTAGACAAATACTTAGCCCATGGTAAATTGTTGGCTATTGGTAGCTATTTTTATGTCAGTAACGGTATAATAACATCATCAGCATCTTCTAAAAATGCATTGGAACAAGCATAATTTTAACAGCTCAGAGTCGTTCCAAAAATGCCTTTCGCTTTTAAACTTGATATCATTTTTGTGCTATTTTGAAAGGCAGGTTGTTTCCCTTTCTCTTGCCTCTTCCATCCTTCCTATCTTTCCTCTATTCCACAGAAACCTGAATTTTCATCCTATCTATGCCACTTCCTGGCCTCACGTCTTGACTCTAGTCATTTTGCTACCAGAAGCCTCAGTTTCCCTATCTGTGCAGTGGTGCTGAAAGTCCCTGCCATACCTCCCTTGCAGAGGTACTGAGATGTTAGAGAAGATGGCTGTGCACAGTAAACCATAACAAGCCCTGCAAATATGAGGTCTGCCCCTCATTTTTATCGCTGCTTCCCAGCAGTGGTTTGTTTTGAGTGCCCAGCCCAGCCTCCCTGTTCTTGCCCATCCTGGGGAATTAGACACAGCATGCGCACAACGCGAGCAGCTTGCTTTTCAGTCTCTGATTCTGTGGATTTATAATAGATGCCTCCCCGAAGCCAAGGTTGAGTTTATCTTTGGAGAACCATTTTAAAAAATGTTATATTGGAGATGACTTTCAGTTCAGCACAATAATTTAATTTTAATTATTGATGTGGCTTGAACCTGGCATTTTGGATCTGTTTAGGCCTCTTGAAAGCTTGAAGATTTTTCAACATTGTGAGGCTCCTAATTTACTATGTAGCCAGAGGTTTTCTGCATCAAGTAAACATACTGTAATTCTGTTATTAGGGTTCTCTGGAGAAATCAACTGCATCAGTGGTGTTGAACTAGAAAATTCATCAGCAGGAAGAGAGTGTTGGTGACAGCAGCAAGGGGTAGGGAGTCAGACTGGTTCCCTTTCTCCTCTACCTCCTTTGTCTGTAGGGTCCTGTGAGGTTGAGGATTCAATTCTCTGTTATGGAGATTTAAAGTATTAGGATGAGGGAAAAATAACCCTTTTGGAAATCAGCTAGTTCAGGGATGGCAAATGGGTTTCTTTTCATGTGCCAGTGGAGAAATGGTTCTTACTGAAGCAAGTTGTTGAGGATTTTGAGTCCATATCTCTTTATTTAACAATTTATTCTATCCTTGCCATGCCCCAGGCATCTTCCTAAGCCCCCCCATTTGTGTTAACTCACTTAATTCTAGCTACGACATGATGAGGCAGGCACCATGGATAATCCCTCCTCTAGAAATGAGAAAACTGAACCAACTTGCTTCAAATCACATGGTTTACAAGAGGTGGGGCTGGGATTCAGATCCAGGAAGTTAGATTCCACTAAGGTCCACTATTGTTTTTTGTTTATTTTTATTTGAGAGAGAGAGAGAGACAGAGAGAGAGAGAATTCCAAGCAGACTCCACACTCAAAGCAGAGCTGGAGGCAGGGCCAAAACGGGGGCTTGATCCCATGACCCTGGGGTTATGACCTGAGCCAAAATCAAGAGTCACATGCGCTTAACCGAGTCATTTAGGCACCCCAAGATGTGGTAGTACTGTGAAGTGCCTGACCCAGAGTCTGACGAAGAGTGAAAACTGGATGAACCTGAGCTGGGCAGGTGCTGCCTTTATTATCACTTGAGATTGCTATGGTAACCATACAGTTTACCCCCCCACCCCCCCTCAGGAGATGGTTGCCTAGAATACTCTCCATCTGCCTGGCTACCCTCTACTCAGTCTTTTATCCCAGCTGAAAATCCCTTCAATAGAGGCTTTGCCTGATCCATCTTGGTCATCTTTCTGGCCCCAGATTGGTGCCCCCATTATGATCCCCCAATGCATGCTTTGTGCTTTCTTTTCTACGTTTGCCTAAATTTGTAGTATGAAATATGTATTTGCATGATCATTCGTTGAACACCTGTCTCCTCCGCCTGTCTGTGAGTTTGATGCTGTGTCCCCAGAGTTTGGAAGATGCCAAGCACTCTACTGTTAGATGAGAAGGCGGGTGGGTTGCTTACCTGGGGTACTCCAGAGTAGTGTTTTTCAAAGTATGGGTCATGATCTCTCAGTGAGTCTGGAAATCAATCCTTTTTGACAGCATCTAAAAGCATGAAAAAGAAGTGCAAGTCCTGGAGGACTTCACATGTGGAAGTGATATGTATTATTTTGTGAAGCTTTTACCACAGTGTATGTAGAGTGGGTCATATGTAAATGTATTTGTGCATTATGAGTGAAGATTTTTGAAACCGTGGTCTAAGGTGGATTCCCACAGAAGCTGGAGAGTGGGATCAGGTGACCTCTGAGTTCTCTCCTTGCTGATGCTAGGCCATCTATAGGCCAGGTGAGGGCATTTGGAGCCCAGAGCTAATGCCCCTCCATCTGATGCATTATATTTTTCAAGGCTATTTGATTATGCCTGGATGCTTTGGAGGCGATCTCTCTCTTGTTCAATTAAGCTCATGCTTGCTTTTCAGCCTGCTAAATGAAGCCTTTGATCACAATTGAGAATTCACTGTTTCCATTGGTATTACAGCTCTAAATTTGCCCATTTCCAACAGCCGCTGATTCTAATTGAAATAGAAGGACTGTGGGGGTTTTTTTCTTTGGGGTTTAATTGTGTTTTTCTCCTTATGTATTGCCAAATGGTCTCTTTTTAAGAGGAAAAGGGGGTAGGATTGGAGAACAATGTGACAGAGCTTTTCTGGGCTAAGGTGCTCAGCAGGTTATAGCGTTTAGGATGTAATGTTGCCAAGACAGAGGATTGAACCTGAAAAATCAGATTTTATTTTCTTTTTAAAAATATTTATTTTTAGTGTGCCTAAGTGGTAGATTAATAAAATTTCTGGGAACACTCAGGCTCATTTTTGCTTTTTCCCTACTCAAAGCATGGTTCATGGACCAGCATGTTAGCATTATCTTAGAGCAATGGTGGAAATGCAGAATCTTAGACCCTGCCCCAGACTTGCTACATTTGAATCTATACTTTTTACACATTCCCTGGGTTATTCCTGAGCACCTTTCAGTTTGAGAAGTGCCGTCTTGCAAGATCAAACATGTGGTTGGTATGGGTGAGAAAGTGATTGAACTTGTTGAGAACTTGGATGAAACATGGGAATTCTGTGATCAGGAAGTTAAGTTTGTGTATTAGTCAGGGGTCTCCAGGGAGACAGAGCCAATAACATGTATACATATATATAGAGAGAAAGATCTATTTTAAGGAATTGGTTCATGTAAATGTGCAGGTTTTGCAAGTCCAAAATATGATGGGGGAGGTTGGCAGGCTGGAGACTCAAGAAATGGCCGTTCAAGTCTAAAGTTAGTCTGCCTGTGAAGGAGGAGGAGTTCATGTTACAGACTGTTTTAATGTTGTGGGTAACAGATTACCATGGACTGGGTGTCTTAAAACAAAAGAAATTTGTTTATCACAGTTCTGGAGGCTGCAAGTGCAAGGTCAGGGTGCTGCAGGGTTGCATTCTCATGAGGGTTCCCTTCTGGGTTGCAGATGGTGCCTTCTCATTGTATCCTCACCTGGCAGAGAGAGAAAGAGGAGCAAATTGTTTTATGATTTTTTTTTAAATGTTTTATTTATTTCTAGCAGAGAGGGAGAGAGACACACACAGCGTGAGCAGGGGAGGGTCAGAGAGAGAGGGAGATACAGACTCTGAAACAGGCTCCAGGCTCTGAGCTGGCAGTCAGCACAGAGCCCGACGCGGGGCCCGAACCCACGAACCGCGAGATCATGACCCAAGCGAAAGTCGGACGCTCAACCGACTAAGCCACCCGGGCGCCCCTGTTTTATGATTCTTAAGGGCACTAATCCCGCTCATGAAGACTCCACCCTCATGATCTTATCTAATCTTAGTTACATCCCTAAAGTCCCCACTTAAAAAAAATTTTTTTTAATGTTTATTTTTGAGAGAAAGAGAGACAGAGCATGAGTGGGGGAGGAGCAGATAGAGAGTGAGACATAGAATCTGAAGCAGGCTCTGGAGAGCTCAGTGTGGGCCTCAGACTCACAAGCAGTGAGATCATGACCTGAGCTGAAGTTGGACACATAACTGACTGAGTCACATAGGCACTTCTCCCAAAGTCCCCACCTCTTAATACCTTCCCACAGGGGTGGAGATAGGGTATTAAGATATGAATTTTGGGGAGGCACAAACGTTCAGTACAGAACACAGATGAAGTCTGAAGGCAGTCTGCTGGGAGAATCGCTTCTTGATGGGGGATGGGAGGGAAGTCAGCCTTTTGTTCTAGTCAGGCCTTCAACTGATTGGATGAGGCCCACCTACATTCTGGAAAGCAATTTACTTTATTCAAAATTCACTGATTTAATATAAATCTCTTCCATAAACACCCTCAGAGAAGCAGCCAGAATGTCTGGTCAAGTATTGGCACAACAGCTCAGTCTTGTTGACACAAAATTAGCCATCACAGTTGGAAAGGAATTAGGGAAAATACAGGAAGAGAAATCCTGTATGGTCACTGGAAGACATTATTTTCCAAAGATTTATTTTTTCCATCAAAGAACCAGTGCCTATTTTCTGGACCTTTAGATTTTTTTCTTTTCAAAAGCCTGACGAAAGAGAGGAGCCAGGTCTTGGGAAGGGCGGTAGCTCCAGCAGGGCCTGGGGAGCACCTGGTTGGCCCCCTGCAGTAGGTTCAGAGCCTTGGCTCTTAAGGAATACCAGGGGTCCATCCTTCCCCATCACTTACTAGCTGTGTGGTTCTGGGCAAGCTTCTTAAATCCAAAGGCCTCAGTTTCTTAATCTGTAAAATGGGATTATAAGGACCCTTGCTCATGGAATTGTCATGGGTATGAAAGGAGACAGCATTCTAAGAGCTGTTGGCACAGAGACTGGCCCAGGGTGTTTAATGCACAATAGTTGCTATTGTTGGTGTTGTTTTCTGCTATTGTTTTCTGTCCCTGCTGCTGTTGCTACCGCCTGTTTGAATTCTGATGGATATTCCCTTTACCTGGTTTGGGTCTCAGGGTTAACCATCTACAGTTCAACTATCAGTGGATGCCTCTTTCAGAAGCAAGATTGTTGGGTCAAAATCTGGTATCCTTACAAGCAAATGGAGAGGCCCAGTTTTTTTTTTTTTTTATAATTGCTATTGTACTGAAATGAATCAATCCTTGAAGGCGGTGCAGGAATATAACCCCTAAGCTGGATGCACTCATTTTCTGATAAAATGCATTCTTCAAAGACTGGAAGTTCAGCATCTCTGAGCAGTGTCTGGAATGAGACCCATCCCTTGCCTCCACCATCCCAGACTGTCTGTGTTTCTGCTCCACTGTGTCTCCCCTGCCCCAGTTAGGCTCCCACCCCATGTACTACATTTCAGTAGCCTCGTTTAGTCCAATCCTCTCAAGCAGATAGAGGGAGGTGTTTTCATTTAGCAAGATCTCATTGCTGAGGGCACTAAGAGACAGTTCTTCTGGAGCAGAGGAACTAATTGAATGTATGCTGTGTATTTACTGGAGGAAGAAGCACCTCACTAGGGTTTTAGTGCTCTTGTACTTGCTGGCCTGGGGCCGCTCCAGCCATGAGCTCATCGTTCACAGTCACCTAGCCCCGTGTCCCTCAGGATGCATAAATCCCCACTGCAATAGCCCTGGTAGTGGCTGCACAGCCCCTGCACACACACACTGAGGGAGTGACTCACCTACAAGGAGCCCATTTCTTGGTTGAATGCCTCTATTGTTAGAAACTTGAACTTTGTTTTTTTCTTTTGATATGTTGAGTACAACTTTGAGGGCTGACCACTCCTCCTTATCATATTTTTCAAAATTCTCACCATCATGATCATCACTTGTTAATGTCCTTCTATTTCTGTTTTTCCACCCCCTCCCCTCCATAAAAGTATTAAAAGACATAGAAATAAAAGAAGCAGTGGTGAATGCATTCATTCCTTCACTTTTTCACTGTTCAACAAACACTTATTAAATGTCTATTTATCAGATAGTCTTCAAAGTAGTGGGTGACAGACCAGGTTCCTAGGCTCATGGAACATTTTTTAGTAGACTGGCCAGATGACAAATAAGTAAAACAACAAGATAATTATGGGGTGATGGGTTCTTTGGCAGAAATAAGGAGAAATGGTCGTGAGAACTGTGGTGTGTGTGTAAGAGAGACTGCGATTGATTTTCTTCTACATAGAACGGTCAGGGGAGGTGATGTTTGAGACTATCTAAAAAAGTAGGAAATATGCCACACAAAGGATTGGAGGACAGTAGAGAGAACAGGAAGGACAAAGACCTTAGCCATTGAAGCAGGAGCTTTGGGAGCAAGCGAGGGAATGATGAAAGATGCTCATGGATAAAGGAAGGCAGGGCCAGCACTGAAAGGTCTTGAAAACTAAGGAAAGGAGTTTGGATTTTTTTTAAATATTTTTTTTTTTAAGTTTAGAAAGTAGGAAGTTTACTGGAGGATTCTAACAGAGTTTTGTGGTCTGATAGAAGTTTTAGAAAGAACACCCTGAAAAATAAAAAAAGAGCACTCCAGTTATGTGTGGAGAATAAATTGCAGGGCAGAAAAATGATAGATATTGGGAGGACCAGAGAGGAGCTATCATAGTGCTTAGGTTATGGTCAAGAGGATACATTTCAGCTATGCGTTTGGAGGCAGAAACACCAGGACTTCGTGATCAACTGGACTTTGTGGACAAAGGAAAGGGTATCCTCTCTTTATCCCTCTTTATCTGAAACATATCAGAGGGATGTCTGGGTGCAGGTGCCATAGCCTGAATGTTTTCAGCCCCTCAGAATTCATAGGTGGAAATCCTAAACCCCAATGTGTTCGTATTAGGACATGGGGCCTTTGGGAGCTGATTAAGTCATGAGGTGGAGTCCACATGAATGAGATTAGTGCCCTTCTAAAGAAAAAAATCCAGAGGGCTCCTATGCCTTGTCCATCGTGCAAGAACATAGAAGATAAACTGGAAAGAAGGTTCTCACCAGACACCAAATCAGCTGGCATCTTGCTCTTGGACTCCCCAGCCACTAGAACTGTGAGTAAGAAATGCTTGTTGCTTAAGCTACCCGGTCTGTGGTATTTTTATTATAGCAGCCTGAATGGACTAAAACTCTGCAAAAGGAGAGAAGCAATCCATTACACTTGACCTCTAAGGAGAGTGGGGGCATCCTATTCCTGGAAGATATTTCATTTTTAACCTGTAATCACATCAAGACATGACAACTATATGGATGAATGCATAGAAGGTGCCAGAAGAGGTCTTTTTATGAACAGATGAGTTAGTAGTGAATAGACAAAACTAAAGTCACAAAGCAAATTAGTGGCAGAGCCAAGACTAGAATCAAATCCTGCCATCTGGGCTTCTGTTGTTTCTCCTAGCCCACTTATTATTTATTTATTTATTTATTGCATGAATTTGAATATTTTTTTAATAATATATTTTTTTTTTGCTTTCACATATTTTATTTCATCTGATTTTATTTTACAAATAGTTTATTGTCAAATTAGTTTCCACATGACACTCAGTGCTCATCCCCACAAGTGTCCTCCTCCANGTGTCCGCGCGGCTCTTTCAGGAGCCCCAGCCTCCCGGGAGCTACAATGGCGGCAGGCGCGCCCCTGCTCTGAAGCCCAGCCGGCCAGGAGCCAGCACAAAGAAGCAGTTTGTGTCTCCCCCCCCCAGGACCAGTTGGTGCGAGGGCCCTGGTGTGCAGGTATTTGGCAAGTAAGGTCTTTCTCTGCCCCGAGCGGAGGTTCCCCCCCCACCACCCCCGAATGGAGGTTTTTCTGTTTCGGTCTGTCTCCTTTTCCCCCTCTCACTCCCCGTAGAGGGTAGAGGGGGATCGCCTCCCACCCTGGAGTCTCCGATCCCGGCCCGATTTTATCTTCCCCGGTTCGCACTCACGTTAGAAGTCTCTCTCAGTGGATTCTGCGTCCTTTTTCTCCCAATCTCTCAGGTTTTGTAAGGTTTCCGATGGCTTCAGATCTTTTCTGTGTGATGTATGGGCGCGAGTGCAAGTACGGAGCTCCTTACTTCTCCGCCATCTTGCCGACCATCTCTCTCCTAGCCCACTTTAAATGAGAGTTCTTGGACCAAGGAACTGAAGGTCACAAAAATGCATCTAAGAGGCATCTAAGAGGACCAAATGCTTTGGTCATTTTACGGGAAAGGAATTGGAAAAAACAGAATGATTTTCATCTATTTTATTTCTTTTTCTTAAACTCTTTATGGTTTCTCATTGCACACTATATCCAAGCTTTACAAGGGTAGGAATGACCCCTATGTGCTTACCAGCTGGCTCAATTCTGGCAGGTATTAGGTACTCAGTAAATGCTTGATGAATGAATGAATACATGTTGCAGAAGTTGAGTCATTCACAGGTATTTTCTAAGGAAATTATTTCTGCTGATTAAATGTTTATCTTATTTGGGGCTGGAATCCTAGCAATGGGCTATTCAGGCCAGGGATTGGATTATCCTCCTTCATTCTACACTGGTTGAGTGACACTTTGGAGACATTCCTTAGGTCATACTTTGAAGAATGTTAGATATTGGATGTTTGGAGATCTTGAAACAATATTGAATGTTGTTAAAGGATCTGGAGATATTGAGCCTGAGGTAGAGCCAAGAAAGAGTTTGGTATTCAGAGGGCTGTCTTATTGAAATGATCTTAGTGTGGGGGTGGGGGGTCCCAGATAGTAGAATGAGGACCAATGGCTCCCATTTTCAGGAAGAAAGAAGGATTCTTATTCCAGTAAGGCTGAACAAAAAAGCATAGCCATTTGAAAATGAAATGGATTTTCTAGACTGAGATAGAAGAATAGTGATTTGGTTGATACCGAATGCATTCTTGCCAAGAATGTTGTTAAAGGGGATCTCCGATTTTCTGGAGGCTGGAGTAGATTTCATTTTTTCCCAACCCAAGATTCTAAGGTATTTCTAGAAAGTTAGTATTCATTCATTCATTCATTCATTCATTACCTACTCTGTGTCAGTCTCAGTGTTACATTGGTGAATAAAACACACCCAGTCTCTGGTAGTTTTGAGTTTATAATCTAGTAGGGTAGGAGAAATTGTCCATTTGTTCCCCCACAATGCTAAAGCCCTCTTGATCATAAAACCTCCTAAATGGCACAAAGTATCTTCAAACATTCCTCTTTATTAGAGCCAAATCTAGTGCCAAATAGAAATCCAGAAAACCCCAACTAGAACTGTAATGGTAGAAAGCATAGGAAGCTGTAACTTTTGTTTTCCCAAGTGAGCTTAATTGTTTAAAAGCCAGCTGGCTCCAAGGTTCTGATGCCACATTTTTATTTGCCCACAAATGAAGTTCTTCTCCGCCCTGTTCCTTCTCAGCTTGTCTCAGCCAAGAGCAATCTCTGTCTACAAGTAGCTTTCAGTGACAATTATAGTGAATGTTGTTCCCAGCACCATCTTTGCTAGAGCCAGGGGACATTGTAGTGCTATGAGTCATTCATATTGTTTTTAAGAGTAGTGACATTGGCAATATGTAGGATCCTCTGGCCAGGCTTTCCTCCCTGGCACTGCCCTCTGGGCTGGGGGTGTGTTTGAAGAAGACAGCCAAATCTCATTAGATATAAAGAGATGGGTCAAGCATGTATTTCTTCCTTCTGAACTTAGTATGGTCACCAGAATCTTCTTTCTTTTTCATTTCATCTTGAGCACGTTCAAAGTCTGTCTCCTTGAAAGGGAGTTGCCCGGGACAACTGCATCAAGCTAAGAGGTTCATGATGTGTCTGTCTACTTCATTCATTATCATGGTTTCTTAAAGCCGCTTTCTTGATGAGGAAAATAGTTTTGTTTTATAGCTTCTCTTGGTCTGGTTCAATTTATTCCTTAAGTCATGCTGATCACTAAACAGCCTTGAATTGTAGGCTGAGATTCTTTAAATCTCTTTTAGGCAATTCTCATCATGTCCATTAAGTGACAGGTTATCCCTTATTGGTGCTTACTAACTCTGAACCCTAAAAATGTATCTAACTTAGGATCTGTCCAGATCTACAAGCCCCAAGTTTTCTCTGTCTCCTAAGAGGCTCTGACTTGCTTTTCATCAGGAATACTCATTCAGTAATTGCATTTATCTTTGACCAACAGTGCTTTGACTTCAGGAGTAACAAAGAATAAGAAGGTATTTATTACACTCTATGTATTCTGTGTAAGTTTTAAAGTATATTTATTTTGACAGCAGCACATAAAACCAGGTATGTGTACCATGGCATTTATTATTCCACAAATATTTGTTGGCTGTCGTGATAGTGTAGTGGTAGGTAGGCAGGTTTTGGAGTCAGAACACTTCACATCTTCATCTTTTTCCACCTGTGTGCATTGGAATAAGGTAGTAGTCACTCTGAGTGTCAGCAACCTTAAAGAGGATTAAATAAGATTATATATACTCAGTGTTTTGCATATAGTGAGCATGTAATACATGTTAGATGTTAAAAAGTCATACATATACCAGAAATATAGGTACCTTCTTGCCATGAATCCTGGAATAACTGAGGTGGAGTAAGGGCTAAAGGAAATGAATCCCTATTACACATTGAGCATAGTGTTACTAATTATAAGTATCTTTTCTCTAAATATTTTCTTGTTTATCTCTACTTCCATCTTTGTACTGCCCTAGGTCTTCTCATAGCTATTGAGCCCCATCTGTTCTCATTTATATTCAGCTGCTATTTAGAATATAAGCGTTAATTATCTCCTTAACACCTCACTGCTACTTATTCTGAGCACTCTGCGTTCCTGGGTTCCTGCTTCCTTTGGTTTATACCATCTGCCCAGAGTCCCATACCACTTATCTTTATTATCTCTTTTGTTTTGGTGGTTCTTGACTCTCCTTTAAACAAAATATATTTAAAATAACTTCCTCTAACTATTTTTTAAAATATTTTTTCTGATTATAAAAGTAATTTTTATAAAAATTGGAATAATACAGGGAAAACCACCTGTTTTGTAACCTTTCTGCCAAGAAAGAATAAAGATATATGTGTTAAATATATTTTCTTCTAGTATTTTTATCCCCATAAGCCTCTATATGTGTTTTAAACTTAGGATCATATCATGTATCAGATGAGAGTTAGCTATAAGTATCAAAATAACCAACTGAAACTTGATTAGTAAAATGAGGAAATAGATTAGCCCACATAACTGAAATCCAAAGATAGAGTAGAATTTAGGATTATCTTAATCCAGTGGTTCTGTCTTCATTTTCTGTGATTCTCTCAGCTCCATCATCTTCTGCTTCAACTAATAAAGCAACATGGCTTTAGCAATCCCAGGCACTGCATCTACACCCAAAAAGTCCAGAGGAATAGGTACTGTCTCTTTCTAAAAAAAAAAAAAAAAACCATTATGTGTAGAAACCCCTTTCCAGAAGTTTCCAGCAAACTTTCCTCTACATCTGCTTGCCCCCAATTAAGCAATGTGTCCATTCCTGAATCAAGACTGTAAAGGGAGATCAATTTACCATCATTGGTCTGGATCAGTAGTTCTTTATGCTTCAGAATCCCCTTGGGGGTTTTACCTCTAGTGTTTCTGATTCAGCAGATCAAGGTGAAATAATTTGTAGTTCTAACAAGTTTCCAGGTGATGCTAATGTTGCTGGTCCAGAGACCCTGTGTTGAAAAACACTGGCTTAGATAGAATTGAGTCCCCTTTTGGAAATGGTTTCAATTTCTGCAAATATTTTGTGGTCATGCAAAATAGGAATACTGGAGAGAAAATCAAGGTGTTCACCACATCCTTGAATATTTCTCCCATGTCATAAATTTTTTTTAATGCTTGGATTTCACTGGTAAAGTAAAAAATGGTACTTCCATATAATGGAATATTAACAAACAATCTTCTCATGTTGGGCATTGATGGTTTTACTATTTTAGTATTTTGTTGTTATAAATTACACAGGAATATCAATGTATAGAATCACTTGTATGCTGTTCTGATTATTACCCAAGGATACATTCCTAGAAGTAGAATTACCCTTCTAGCTATTCTTTATCTCACTGACACAGGGCTCTTTCTTTTTTCTTTTTTCTTTTCCAAGTGAATAAATGTTCCATTTCCCTCCTAGCTTTCTTGAAGGACCAGAATTTTATATCTTGTGTACATTGAAATTCTCTCACAGAACAGAACCATTTAGGGACAGGATGGGAAGAAGGGCAGGATGACTCAGTGAGTGGAATGAGCAGGAGAACAGGTCCAGACATTTGTGAGTGCGGGGCTTGCTCAGGGAGCAGGAAACCATGAATGAAGATTTGTGGCATTGTGGCAGATAAGATGGGAATGGAAACTTGGGACAGTTGGAGCTTGAATTTTTCCTTTTGGGTTGTGTTTCCTAAATTTCAGTCATTTGCTATAATATTTTTATAATTTTTGTCATATCTGTGTACCACCCATGTTATTATAAAAGTTTTTTAGTCAACTCAAATTATTTTACTTTTTGCAGAGACTTTATAAAGCCAAAGTTAATAGAAGACAACTATTGGTTACTATAGATAGAAAGTAATCATATTTATAATACCAATGTTATTAAATTATAATTCAATATTGTTGCCCACTACAGGCTCTGAACCTACAAAGTGCTCTCTTTTTGTTGTGGAAGAGATAAACATATATTAAGACATGCTAAAGACAGACTGTGTACAACTAGGAACTCTTGTCTTGATATCAACAGAAAGATAAAAGGAGAGATTGCAAAGAAAATAACTTTCTTATGGTGTGAATGAATGTTTATTTTTTAACACTTTATTTTTTAAATTTCATATTTATTTTTTAATTTATATCCAAGTTAGTTAGCATATAGTGCTATAATGATTTCAGGAGCAGAGTCCAGTGATTTATCCCCTATGTATAACACCCAGTGCTTATCCCAACAAGTGTTCTCCCTAATAACCCTTACCCATTTAGCCCATCCCCCCCCCCCACAACGCCTCCAGCAACCCTTAGTTTGTTCTCTTTACTTAAGAGTCTCTTATGTTTTATACCCCTCCCTGCTTTTATAGTATATTTGCTTCCCTTCCCTTATGTTCATTTGTTTTGTATTAAATTCCTCATGTTAGTGAAGTCATATGATATTTGTCTTTCTCTGACTGGCTAATTTCACTTAGCATAATATCCTCTAGTTCCACCCATGTAGTTGCAAATTGCAAGATTTCATTCTTTTTGATTGCTGAGTAATACTCCATTGTGTGTGTGTGTATACCACATCTTTTATATCCTTTTTGTCCATTCATCCATCAATGGACATTTGGGCTCTTTCCCTACTTTGGCTATTGTTGATAGCACTGCTATAAACATTGGGGTGCATGTGCCCCTATGTAACAGCACACCTGTATCCTTTGGATAAATACTAATAGTGCAATTGCTGGGTTGTAGGATAGTTCTATTTTTAATTTTTTTGAGGAACCTCCATACTGTTTTCCAGAGTGGCTGCACCAGTTTGTATTCCACTAGCAGTACAAAAGAAATCCTCTTTCTTCACATCTTTGCCAACATCTGTTGCTGCCTGAGCTGTTAATTTAACTCTTCTGACTGGTGTGAGGTGGTATCTCATTGTGGTTCTAATTTGTATTTCCCTGATGATGAGTGACGTTGAGCATTTTTTTCATGTGTCTGTTAGCCATCTGGATGTCTTTGGATAATTGTCTATTCATGTCTTTTGCCCATTTCTTCACGGGATTATTTGCTTTTTGGGTGTTGAGTTTGATAAGTTCTTAATAGATTTTGGATACTAACCTTTATTTTATATGTCATTTGTAAATATCTTCTCCGATTCTGTCAGTTGCTTTTAGTTTTTTGATTGTTTCCTTCACTGTGTGGAAGCTTTTTATTTTGATTAGGTCCCAATAGTTCATTCTTGCTTCTGTTTCTTTTGCCTCTGGAGATGAGTAAGAAGTTGCTGCAGTCAAGGTCAAAGAGATTTTTGCCTGCTCTCTCCTTTAGGATTTTGATGGCTTCTTGTTTTACATTTAGGTCTTTCGTTCATTTTGAGTTTATTTTTGTGTATGGTGTAAGAAAGTGGTCCAGGTACATTTTTCTGCATGTCACTGTCCAGTTTTCCCAGCACCATTTGCTGAAGAGGCTGTCTTTATTCTGTTTTGTCAAAGATGAGTTGGCCATACATTTGTGGGTCCATTTCTGGGTTCTTTATTCTGTTCCATTGGTCTAGGTGTCTGTTTTTGTGCCAGTACCATACTGTCTTGATGATTACAGCTTTGTAATACATCTTGAAGTCCAGCATTATGAGGTCTCAAGCTTTGCTTTTCTTTTCAGGATTGCTTTGGCTATCTGGGTTTTTTTCTGGTTCCATACAAATTTTAGGATTGTTTGTTTTAGCTCTGTGAAGAATGCTGGTGTTATTTTGATAGGGGTTCATTGATGATGTAGATTCCTTTAGGTAGTATTAACATTTTAACAATACTTGTTCTTCCAATCCATGAGCATGAAATATTTTTCCATTTTTTGAGACTTTTCAATTTCTTTCATAAGCTTTCTATAGTTTTCAGTGTATAGATTTTTCACCTCTTTGGTTAGGTTTATTCCTAGGTATTTTATGGGTTTTGGTGCAATTGTAAATGGGCTTTATTCATTGATGTCTCTTTCTGTTGCTTCATTATTAGTTTATAGGAATGCAACCGATTTCTATGAATTGATTTTATATCCTGTGACTTTGTGGAATTCATGGGTCAGTTCTAGCAGTTTTTTGGTGGGATCTTTTGGGTTTTCTATATAGAGTTTCATGTCATCTGTGAAGAGTAAAAGTTTGACTTCCTCCTTGCCAATTTGAATCTTTTATTTCTTTGTGTTGTCTGATTGCTGAGGCTAGGACTTCCAATACTATGTTGAATAACAGTGGTGAGAGTGGACATGCCTATCGTGTTCTTGACCTTCAGGAGAAAGCTTTCAGTTTTTCCCCATTGAGGCTGATATCAGTGGTGGGTCTTTCATATATGGCTTTTATGATCTTGAGATATGATCCTTCTATCCCTACATTCTTGAGAGTTTTTATCAAGAAAGGATGCTGTATTTCGTCAAGTGCTTTCTCTACATCTATTGAGAGGATTATGTGGTTCTTATCTTTTCTTTTATTGATGTGATGTATCACACTGCTTATTTTGTGGATACTGAACCAGCCCTGCATCCCAGGTATAAATCCCACTTGGTTGTGGTAAATAATTCTTTTAATGTATTGTTGGATCCTGTTTGCTAGTATCTTGTTAGGAATTTTGCATCCATGTTCACCAGGGAAATTGGTCTGTAGTTCTCCTTTTTAGTGGGGGTATTTGTCTGGTTTTAGAATCAAGACAATACTGCCTTCATGAATGAGTCTGGAAGTTTCCCTTACATTTATATTTTTTGGAACAACTTCAAAAGAATAGGTGTTAACTCTTCTTTAAATGTTTTGTAGAATTCCCCTGGAAAGTCATCTGGCCCTGGACTCTTGTTTTTGGGGAGATTTTTGATTACTAATTAGATTTCTTTACTGGTATGGGTCTGTTCAAATTTTCTATTTCTTCTTGTTTCAGTTTTGGTAGTTTATATGTTTCTAGGAATTTGTCCATTTCTTTCAGATTGCCCATTGTATTGGCATATAATTGCTTATAATATTCTCTTATTGTTTTTTATTTGTGCTGTGTTGGTTGTGATCGACTCCTCTTTCATTCTTGATTTTATTTATTTGGATCGTTTCCTTTTTATTTTTGATCTAGCTGGCTAAGGGGTTTATCAATTTTGCTAATTCTTTCAAAGAACAAGCTTCTGGTTTCATTGATGTGTTCTACTGTTTTGTTTGTTTGTTTTGTTTCAATAACATTGACTTCTGCTCTAATCTTTATTATTTCCTGTCTTTTGCTGGTTTGGAGTTTTATTTGCTGTTCTTTATCCAGTTGTTTAAGGTGTAAGGTCAGGTTGTTCTTCCTTCTTTAGGAAGGCCTGGATTGCTATATACTTCCCTCTTAGGATTGCTTTTGCTGTGTCCCAGAGGTTTTGTCCTGTGGAATTATCATTTTCATTGGCTTTCATGTACTTTTTAATTTACTCTTTGACTTCTCCATTAGCCCACTCATTCTTTAGTAGGATGTTCTTTTATCTCCAAGTATTTGTTATCTTTCTAATTTTTTCTTGTAGTTGTTTTTGAGTTTCATACTGTTGTAGTCTGAAGATGTGCACAGTATGATCTCGATCTTTTTGTACTTGGTTCCCAGTATGTGGTCTGTTCTAGAGAACGCTCCATATGCACTTGAGAAGAATGTGTATTCTGCTGCTAGGATGAACTGTTCTGAATATATCTGTTAAGTCTATCCAGTTCAGTATGTCATTCAAAGCCATTGTTTCCTTGTTGATTTTCTGTTTAGATGATCTGGCCATTGATGTAAGTAAGTTGCTGAAGTTCCCTACTATTATGGTATTATTATCAATGAGTTTCTATATGTTTGTGAGTAATTGAGTTATATATATGGGTGCTCTCATGTTTGGAGCATAAATGTTTATAATTGTTAGGTGTTCTTGGTGGATAGACCCCTTAATTATGATATAATGCCCTTCTTCATCTCTTGTTACAATCTTTATTTTAAAATCTAGATTGTCTGATGTAAGTATAGCTACTCTGACTTTCTTTTGGTGACTATTAGCATGATAGATAGTTCTCCATCCATAGATAGTTCAGATTGATACTTTCAATCTGAAGATGTCTTTAGGTCTAAAATGGGTCGCTTGTAGACAGCATATAGATGGATCTTATTTTCTTCTCCAGTCTGCTATCCTGTGTCTTTTTATTGGAGAGTTTAGTCCATTGACATTTAGAGTGACTACTGAAAGATATGAATTTATTGCCATTACATTGCCTGTAGAGTTGGAATTTCTGGTGTTGTTCTCTGGTCCTTTCTAGTCTTTGTTGCTTTTGGTATTTTTTGTTTTGTTTTGTTTTGTTTCATTTTGTCTTTTCTCCTCTCAGAGAGTCTCCTTAAAATTTCTTGCAGGGCTGGTTTAGTGGTCACGAACTCCTTTAATTTTTGTTTGTCTGGGAAAATTTTATCTCTGCTTCTATTTTGAATGTCATCCTTGCTAGATAAAGAATCCCTAGCTGCATATTTTTCTGATTCAGCATATTGAATATATCCTGCAACTTGACGCAGCCTGCCAAGTTTCTTTGGATAGGTCTGTTGTGAACCTGATCTGTCTTCCTTGTAGGTTAAGGGCTTTTCCCCCTTGCTGCTTTCATGATTCTTTCCTTGCCTGAGTATTTTGTAAATTTGACCATGATATGCCTTGTCAATGGTCGGATTTTGTTGAATCTAATGGAGTTCTCTGTGCTTTCTGGATTTTGATGTCTGTGTCTTTCCCCAAGTTAAGAAAGTTTTCTGCTATGATTTGCTCACATGAACCTTTTACCCCCTTTTCTCTCTCCATTTTCTGGGATCCCTATGATCTGAGTGTTATTCCTTTTTAAGAAGTCACTGACTTCTTTAATTCTTACATCATGCTTTTTGCCTTAGTTTTTCTCTTTTTTTCTGCTTCATTATTCTCCTTATGTTTGTCCTCCTTATTGCTGATTGACTGCTCCATTTCATCCATCCTTGCAGCCGTGGCATTCAATCTGAGATTGCAGCTCAGTTATAGCATTTTTAATTTTGTCCTGACTAGATTTTACTTCTTTTATCTCTGCAGAAAGGGATTCTATGCTTTTTTCCAACCCCAGCTAGTATTCTTATTATTGTGATTCTAAACTCTGATTCAGATATCTTGCTTATATCTGTGTTGCTTAAGTCCCTGGCTGTCATTTCTTCCTTTTGGTGTGAATTCCTTCATTTCATCATTTTGAAGAAAGAAAACGAATTAATAAAATAAAAAGTTTTAAAAAATTAAAAAAAATAAAAACACAAAAAATCAAATAAAGGATGCGAGCTCCTCGGTGTGTTTTGGTCTGGTTGAAAGGAGCTTGATAGAATAGAGAAAAAAGGGAAAGAAAAGGAAAAAAAGGAAAACATTTGAAGATTTTAAAAAATGAATACAATAAAATAGAATAAAATGAAATGATGGAAGTAAGATATGATTTTAAAAATTTATATAAAAGTAAAAAATATAGTAGAAAAATTAAAGAAAGACCTTTTTTATAAAAATAGAAAGTAAAAATAAATTTTTTTTCTTTCTGTATTTATGAATAAGAAAAGGAAAAGAAAAAAATTGACTAGATGGACCAGTGAACAGAATGAAATACAATTACATCCAGTTTCCCCTCAAAGTCAAACTATGAAACACTTCATAATCCATAAACTAAGCAGGTGGAGAGACTTGTAGTGTTACTTAAGAACTTGGTTGGCCCAGTTGGGCGGGGCTTTGTGTAATGGCTCCATTATCCACTAGTTGGTACTGCTTAGCTCACTGGGATGGATGGTTCATGTAGACGTGTACGCTCATACGCAAGAGGGGTGAAAATGGTGTCACCCAGCTACCCAGTCTCTAGTATCAGAACTCTATGCTTTCCCTAACCAGTAATCAAGCACCCCTCCTTTGTCTCAGGCTTTTTCTTACTCCCCACTTCTACACTGTCCACAACCAAGCTGTCAGCCTATCGGGCAGCACCTCCCTCCCAAGTTTTATCTCAGATGGGGCTGTGTGTTTCCAAACCCCTCACTTCTGAGGGTCCTGCTTGGACATTCTGGGGTAGGGTCTCCCTGGGCAATGGCCAGATGCCAGCCCACCCCCAGGAATGTTCACGGATTGTGCTGCTGCTGCTGCCTAGAGTGGGTGTCAGCCCGCTTCAGAAAAAAGTTCGTGTGATTGATCATGTAGCAGCAGCATTTTAGGGATTATGGTAAATCACAACACCCTGGCACCAGGCTTCACCCTTAACGTCCTTGTTCCAGTACTAACAAATGTGGTTGTTCTCTGGGATCTGCCTGGACCTTTGCCTGTGGGGAGGCTGTACAGCCTCTACCAAATGTCCTCCCAGCAGGAGAACTGCCTCTCCCCATGTGGCTTGAGGACACCCTGGTCCTTGCTGTCTGCTCCTGGGGATTCGCCCCTCCCACTAGAGCACCTCCAGGTATTGAGCTGTGGAGTTTCAGACTCTGTGCTCCTGTTTATAGCATCTTAATGGAATTTAAACCCTGCCGTTTCTCCCTTTTTTTTTTGTTCAGTCCCTTGTAGTCCCTTTCTCCTTTCTCCCGTTTTTGTTCAGTCTACTCTCTTTCTTTCCAGCTGCTTTCAGAGAGAGTGTTTTTCCTGTACTCTCCCCCATTTCCATCCTCTCTCAACAAGCAAAACCAGCTCCCTGCCCTCTGAGGCTTCTCTCTCCCCCAGTTCACCTCTCTGTGCCATGCTCCTGCTGAGTTCTGTGGTTCAAGTTGCGCAGAGTGTTGTGTTAATCTCCAAATCAGTTTTCTAGGTGTGCAAGATGGTTTGGTGTTGATCTAGCTGCATTTCAGGGATGAGAGAGGCAAAAAAAAAAGTTCCACGCTGCTCTGCCATCTTGCCCCTCTCCAATTAATGTTATTTAATGTCAAGTTATACACTTCCTAAAATCATGAACATTCCATTCTTAGGGCACTGATATGCTAGGCTAATGTGCCTCAAACCTCAGAATTACTTAGAATTAAATAGACCCTTGGAATCAGAATCTCTGGGGATGGTGGTAGAAGGTGGGCCCAGCAATCTGCATTTACCAAGTCTTCAGGTGGTTCTCATTCTTACATAAATTTAAAGGAGTACTGCTAGGTTGTAGAGAAACCGCAAGTTTTTCTTCTCATTTTTATAAAGGATTTTATGTGAATATATTGAAGAATTTACAGAAAACTTGCAAATATAGTATGAAGACTTTCTGCTCTTCCCCTTATATGATTTATTAATTATTAAAATGTCCTTATTTGCTTCATTATTCCTTGTGTCCTGTCACCTATACATGTCTCTCTCTCATCTCTCTCTGCTCTCTCTCTCTCTTTCTGTCTCATTGTATATTTTTTCCTCAATTTATTTGAGAATAAGTTAGATATACCATGTACCTTTATCACTAAATACTTTATTGAATACAGTACAGTTATTAACTTTAGAAAATTTAACACTGATATAATGTTTATCTATGTATAGTATATATTCTAATTTTATCAGTTGACAGATAACCATAAGCCAATGTAGTAATAACAAATTTTATACCATTTTTACCCTTCAGTATAGGGTCCAATCTCTGATCACATATTGTATTTAGTTGTCATGTCTCCTTAGCCTTTAATCTGGAGCAGTTCTTTAGTCTTTCTTTATGTTTTATGTTATTGACTTTTTGAAAGAATAAAGCCCCTTTCCTTCTGTACTAGAATACTCATTATTTTGGATTAGTCTGATGTTTCCTCATATAGAGCGTCATAAAAACAGGCTATATATTCCTCTATATATATGGTTGGAATACTCCATAGTTGATATTGCATCCAACCTAGGGTAGTGTATCCAGAGCCACAAGGTCCATCTGCCATCCCTGGTACTGTTAATTTTGATCACCTAATCAAAGTATTGTCTGAATTCTCCATTATATAGTTAGTATTGTCCCCTTTGCAACTAACAGACAATCTATGTGAGGGATGAGCATTAAGAATAAGCAAATATTCTGTTCTTCAATATTACGCATGAATGTGCTGGGATAAGCGATGTGGAAAGTGGATGGAATTGAAGAGAAAGGAGACATAGAAGCCAACTAAGAGCCAGAGAAGAGAATGATATCTGAAGACACTTAGGTCAGGGACTGGGGAATTGCTGAAACCATGTGAATGGATGTGTTTGCTCAGATCATCCTGGGCCTCAGAGGCATCATTTCCATAGTTTGTCAAGTCCATTTTGATAAATGTTTTGTATACTCTTGAAAATAACACATTTTTTTTGTGGTTATCGGATATAATGTTCCACACGTGTTAATTATGACAGATCATGTTAACTTCTATATTCTTACTGACTTTTATCAGTTTATTTTATCAGTTACTGAGAAAGGTAGGTAAAATTTTCAACAATGATTGGATTTTTACCTTTATCAGCTATTGCTTTATCTATTTTGAAGGCATATTTATTGCACCCACTGCAAAAAATACTTTGTGTCCTTATATGCAAAGTATGTGTCTTGTAAACAATATGTAATTGGATTTTGCTTTTTTATCCAGTCTGACAATTAATGTCTTTTAATTGGAATATTTAGTCAATTTACATTTAATTACTGAGATAGTTCTGTTTAATTATATGGTATTACTATTTGTTTTCTATTTGATTTGTCTTTGTTTCTTTACTTTGGATTAATCAATTATTTTCATTATTACATTTTTTTTCTTTCCTGTTAGCTTTTTAATTGTTTTTCCTTCAGTGGCTTCCCTAGAAATTTCATTATACTTCCTATAGACTCTCTTAGATTAGTACTTTTATCAATTTCAAAATGATGCAGGAACTTTAAAATAGTTGAATTCCATTTACCTCTCTCATCTTTTATACTCTTATTGTTACGTATTTTAAGTCTACATACATTTTATTCTTTTTATTTTTATTTTATTGTAGTTTTTTTTAAGCCAAGAATTTTACATGTATTTTTAAACACACAAAAAACTCCACTCTCTTCTAATCTGCTATTGAATCTATATTTTGAATTCTTAATATAAATGTATTTTTTCAGTTCTAAAATTTTCATTTGATTTTTAAAATAGTTCCCAGGTGTTTGGTAAATTTGTATTTATTTTGAACATATCAATCATAATTAAAGCTCTTGTATGATACCTTTATCACCTGAATCATCTGTGGGTATATTTCTATTGACCCTTTACTTTTTGATATTTAGTTATCTACTCTCAGTCCTGGATTTTGTTTTGTTTTTGTTTTTGTTTTTTTCCTTTAGCATGCCCTATAATTGTTTTTTTAAGATAATGGATATTGTGGATAAAAAAATTGTAGAAGTTCTAGGTGAAGCTATCTTTCTCCAAAGAGGTTGAGTTTCCTCCTACCAAGCAGATAGAACACAGGTGAATCAGCTTGATATTTTCATAGGCTTTCTTATGATTGGCATATTTCAGTTTTGCCTTTAATACTAGGGTGTGGGTCTTATTCCTAGGGTGTGACCATTCCTGTACCTTAGGATTTTTTACAAAAGCCTGTCCACTTTGTTGGAACTTGAATTGCAAACTCCATCTCTTCAGGGCCATGTGATGGCTGAAATATTTACTTAGATTTATAAGCTTCCACTTGCTTTTTTGCTACTGCATGTCTTGGAGTCTTTCTCTGCATAGAATATGATCAATAATTTGAAAGGTCTATATTCCCCAAGCCCAGGTTCTATTTTTCTGTGGGATTTTGGCCTCATGTTCCAACTGCTTCTGAATGTTAGCTCTGAATGTTGACTTTTGTCTCTTCAGCTATTTAGGCTGCCATTTTCTTCTTGGTCTCTATTCATATGCACTATAATTTGGAAAATGATCTCAGAGAAGAAAGCCAGAATAAATAGCTCCTTTCTAAAATCTCCCTAAAATTATAGTGCCTCATGTTCTGCCTGCATTGATTGTGCTACAACAGCTTCAAACATTTTTTTACATATTTTGTGCAGATTTTATAGTTGTATTTGTTAAGGGAGCTGTCCAGTAGAAGGTACTGTACCATGGTAAACCTTTGGAAGTCTTTTATCTCAGTTTTAAGTGCAGAAATTTAGTATTAGAGAAGATATGTAAATTTCCCAAGGTCAATTGTAAATGAAAGATCTGGGGATTTAAACCTATGTCTTTTGGGCTCTCAAACTTATATTTTCATTCATGACCCTTACTACATCCTTAATAATAATAGCTACCATGTATTGAGGGCCTATTAGCTGCCAGGCAATGTTAGTTGCTTTCCGAATAATAGCTCTTTTCTTTACAAAAATCTTATCAAAGTGGAGTTGTTGTCTCTATATTACAGATGTGGAAACTGAACTCAGAGTTCATGTCTCTTTTTATGGATATTGAGAACATAAATGGCCACATATGGGTCTGAATCCAAAACTCTTTCAAGCTCTAAATTTCTGTGTCATCCATTACCCTCATATTAGAAAATAATTGTTAGATGTATGAACTTGGCCAATCATTTTTGTAAGAACTGAAATTATATAATTTGTAAAATGTGAATACATTGTTTGGACTCTCTAATAATGTTTGATTTGCAAGGGAGGTCATGGGCAGGAAGACTTAATGTAAAGCCACATAGCATTTTGTAGACATGAGTGTTAATGGGGGGACAGTTTTCAACTCAAGGTGTAATGTTAGTGGATTTTTCTTATCCTCTGCACATGATAACTTCCTTAATTTTGATTATGTTTCAAGAAATGTGCATTCAGCAGATACTGTTTGTCTAACACTCCAAGGGAGATAAGCAAGTGTCAGTGACTCAGCCTCTGTCTTCTATGGGCCTAATAATCTCATTTGAGAAACAAAGATTATAGCCCTGAGATTATTATAATATAAATGAATAGATCAAGTGCTATATGAAACATAAACAAGGAGGAAAACATGTGGCACTGACACTTTTGAGTGTTCAGGAAATGTAGGAAGAACTTTCTGAGGTCAGACATAGTTTGCCTGCCCACATTAGAATCTTTGCTCTATTACTTACAACTACTTACCCTTATAAGCCTTGTTTCTAATTTGTAAAATGGAGATACTACCATTATCTAATTAATAGGATTATTGTGGGGGATTTATCTATATCAATGTTTAACACAATGCTTTCCTTAATATATACATTCTATGATTCTTAATAATTTAAAAATTATTTTAACTGTTATTGAGGATATTTATGGAGGATAATAGGATTTGGTTTGAAGAGGTGCAGAGAGGCATGCTAGAGGTGAAATTATAGAAAGTCAAAAGCCCATTTTCCAGAGTGCTAATCAGAAATGAGCAGAGGAAGGAATAGCTAGACACATTTAAGCCCACAACTTGGGAAACAATCTTTGGTCCCTTCCTTAAATTTGGCATCAGTTTCCAAACTGTTTGCTAAGCCTAGTTTTATCACCTAAGGATATGAGAGTTGAAGAGGAAGAAGCAAGTAAGGTAGGTATTGGTATTTGTCCTTGAGATTTTTACCATTCCTTCTCTGTTTCTAGTGGGCTTATACAGAAACCTTAGAAATTCTGAGTTCTTTATCTCCTTGCCTTCCCTCTGGTGTTCCCTTGAAATTAAGGGTTGCCTAGTTTGGGGAGATAGGTTCATT
The DNA here is from genome assembly GCF_008692635.1 of Crocuta crocuta. Lineage (NCBI taxonomy): Eukaryota > Metazoa > Chordata > Mammalia > Carnivora > Hyaenidae > Crocuta > Crocuta crocuta. The sequence goes on from NW_027530642.1 coordinate 184,405, forward strand.
TGCTTGTAGGATAAAATCTCATTATTTATAATGATTATAACTCCATTTTATTCATCCTTCTAAATCTATAGTTCACAGAGCAGTCATATAAAAAATGATCATCCCCACATTCCCATTATACTTAAAAGTCACAAGGTGACATTGGGCAACTTCAACTTCCCCATATATTGAAGTTCTGCTCTTTTCCCCGCCATGGCTTTGCGGCTAGCTGTGTTGTCACCACATCTGCAGTAGCTCAGACCTCTCTGGTGCAGGTGTCTTAGGAATAAGTCAGTGCACAGCAAAAGTCCATTCATAAGCAGCCGTTTTGTGGGATATGGAGGACTGACAGGGTGAGCTGGTGCCAAGGTCTCTGCACCTCCTCCTACAATCCCCCAGCCTTTTTGGGTTGACACAAGCAGGGATCAGGCCTTTTCCTCTGTGAAAACTATGATGGAATAGCTGATAAGTCCAGAGTCAGGCCAATATAACAAGAAATTTGAGAAATATGATATTAAAAAAAAAACCCTCAACAGACTGAATTGGCAATTCTGTCAGAGGCAGAAATACTAGAAAAACAAAAAAGCAGACAAACAAACAAAGCAGATGATCAAGAATCCCAAATTAATCTAAAAAGATCAGGGAAGTAATTGAAAGTATGAAACTAAAACAATTTTTGTGCTTTTCTATTGTTTTCTAATGTTTCAGCAGTGAATTGGTATTTTTGAAAAAGGGAATTTATTGACTCATTTAAACTAAACACACAGCTTGGCTTGATTTAGGATGCATCTGATGTCTCTAAGGACCCATATTTCAGCCGGGCTTCCCAGTGCCTTTGTGGTCAGGTTACCTCTCCCCACCCATGGGAGCTGGAAGAAGGCTGCTGCCTCATGTCGAGAAGAAAAGAGCCTGCATATACTTTTTTGATTAAAATGAAATATACTCATTATGAAGAAGAATGAATATAAATATTATTGATGGAGCAAAGTTCCAGAAGTCAAAGACAGGAGTGGTTTGGGGTGCCTGGGATAGCAGGACACACACAAATAGCAAGAAGACTGCTGTGCATGGATATGGATACATTGCTATGTTTGTCCCAGCTCTAATGGTCTCTGATCCTCCAGAGATGAGGTACTCCTACCTGCCTCCATATCCTATCCCACCTGATAACCATTCTGGTCAGGTATATTTTTGGTATGTTTAATATGAATCACCCTTTATGGAAAATGTAATACTTTTTTTTTGGTGTGTTCTATCTTTGGGGAAATAAACTAGCTGTTATACATTAGAGTGCTACTACATTAAACCTAGCCCCAGCCTTCTGAAGCAGGGTGGTTTGTGTCTTCTGTACATAACCTGCAGAGTTGCTATCATGATTTGCAGTAGAGAATGAAGCATCCCTAGATCATGAGGAAGGAGGAGGAGTGTGGGAAGAGACACTTCAAGGCCTGAAATTATTAAATGTGGTGACATCCAAGCTTCCTGCATTTGGTGATAATTCAGAAAACCTATCACCATCATGTTCAGTATCCATCAACATCAACTTAGGTTTACTGAATGCTTTCTATGTGTCAGGAGAGTCAAAGAAAAGAAGACAGGCTGGTTGAAGACACAATCTAGGCCTGGATGCAATGGGATTTAAGTGAACCCATATTTAGAAATGTTAGAGGACAAGGTCACTGGAGTGATTCTTGAGTGGTTTTTAGATCACCTGTACCTCCTTCTGACTCTTTGGAGTGTTAAATTGTGGATTCTTGGGCTCCCAGATCTACTGAGCCATGATCTCTGGGGAGTGGCTCAGTATTTTAAATATACTTTTTCTCTCCCTCCATTTCATGTACATTAAAGTATGTGGACTGTGGGCAGGTCTCCAGTACAGGCTTCATGAAGGTGGAAAGTAAGAACTGAGCTTGGTGTTGAAAGATGGAGAGGAGCAGGAATAGCTTTCCAGGTAGAGGGAGGCCAGACAAAAAGAAAGGGATGAGATAAGGCTCATTCTGTGGATGGAGAGAAGCAATTTGGAAGGAGCAAATGGTACCATTTGAGAAATGTGGACAATAAGACTGAAGAACAGTTGAGTAATAGGAGTGATAACCAGCAGTTCTCCAGTTCTCTACTTAAAAAAAATTGTCTGATTATGTATATGTATATATGTGCATGAATTATGTATGTATTATATATGAATTTATATGTACAACATATTGTCATAAACATCCATAGAGTTTCATAGCACCTCCCAACTCACCGTCTACTCAATAGGCACAAAACTCAGATTTTCAGGAAAATAAAGCTATTAATGCCATATTCCTTTTTATTCTGTGATTCATAACATAACTTATGAAGCATGATAACAACAAAATGAACCACTTAAAATTCTTAAAGCATTGTCATCCATAAGGAAAATAAATAGGCAAATTTAATCTTTCACACTTTTTATCTTAGAAAATGAGTCTTGCGTTTTTCCCCCCTTAGATATCTACTCTACTTCCATAAAAGTGAGGATGTCCTATGAAAGAATAGGCATCAGTAAATCCTGCTATCTTATGTTGTTAAATAAAAAAACTTATTGAATTTACCAGTTTTGAATGCTATCAATATGGTAATGGTATTTGATTATATCATTAATATGAATATGTTATTGCAAATTTTGCTTCCATCATCACTATGCATTTGATGTAGTATGGCTCTGCTGATGCTTTGGATGTTTTTTTATTGTATTCTTATCTTTGTAGAGTGAAGAGAGAGATAAACCAGTCATTATTCTCTCATTTGTCTCTGCTGTTTTCCATTTTACAAATTAGCTGACCTCCTTGGTATAGTTCAGGAGACTTGTTAGCCACTGGAAAATCCATAAATCCATGTGTTGAGCCTGCTATGTGGAGTAGCCAGCATGAGAAGAAGGTTGATTCTGTCTATACCTGAGTTATGCCCTTGTGACTTTGGGTTTGAGGCTCCTGTTCAAAGCTATAGTGAATTTTCTCTGTCAGTGGCAGCTTAATGGGGATGACATATCCTCCTGACCATTCAGTGAGCTAGCTTTGGCAAATTAATCCTTTTCCTGAATTGGCTTTTGACTTGTCTCATTTTCTATGTTTTATGTCATATGACCACAAGCATTTAAATTAGGTGAAAGTTCATCAAGCTGTTATTACAAGATGAGGTAATGGGCATAAATTTAATAATATGGTTTAAACTGTGGGTAAAGCTCTAAAAATTAGAGTCACTGTAAAATCAAATCCGTACCACTTCAGTAATTCATAATTGTCACAAAATGAAGAGTATTTGTAGGAGGTCATGGGGCATATGAAATCCCCACTGGCTGGCTAAAATATCTACCTATGTATTCATTTTTTTTCTAACTTGAGAAAATATATCAGGATGAGTCAGTGACAATAATCCTTTATTATAAGGATACCCTTGAATTTAGTCTAATATAAAATAAGTACATTGTTTGCAAACTTCAGTAGCTTAAGTGTTTTTTATGTTATGATACTTAGTACTAACCCTGACAGTTGATGGAAATGCCCCACAGGGCTGTCCTGATTGGCAGGGGGGAGTCCCTTGCAGAGGTGTGACATGATGAACTGATCTATAATCTTAGGGTATGCAAGATGAACCGAAGGTGCGGATGGAGCAGGAAGATCAGTGAGATTACTTCAGTAACCCAGGGACAACCCAACATGAGCCTTTTTGGCTGTTGGTGGTGGAACTTAGGGATAGGTACAGCTGAGAGAGGGGAAGTGGCAAGAAGTCTTTGGGAGAGGACAGTAGGAGGACACATATGGCATCTGTATGAGATGAATATTTTCAGTGGCATCCTATCTCCCGAGGAAGGTAAAAAGAACAAATTGGGGCAGTAATACACTCTGTGTGGCAGCCAATATTCAGGTTACCCTGGGGAGAGACATGAAAAACTTCTGTTTGCAGGGACTACAAGTCATTTCCATCTCCCTGGGCTGAGCGAAAGCCCCAGCTGTGTGATTTCTTAGCCAATTATGGGAACTTGCACAGCAAATGCAGTGCATTTAATGCAAGGCCACAAATCTGGGGCAACTTTCTACTTTGAGGATTTTCTTATTTCATCTGCAATTTGCTTTTTACGGTTCTCTCTTACAGGGACATATGGTGGTGTCAAGGCAGCCTCTAAGGCACCTTCCTCCTTCTCTTGCCTTCATCCTGCATCTTGCAAGGCAAGTGCTGGACAACTTGACAGGTTCCCATAAGGGCTCTGCCACCAGGGCATTGAGTTGGTCCCCCAGAATAGGTAGGGTTGGGTAAGGTAGAGTGGTTGCCCCGTGTTGACCTTCTTAGTTGGCTCCCAGGGAAGGGGCTTGGACTGAGATTTGGGCTTCTGTATGTAAAGAGAAGTTGACTATGAAAACTTGGACATACCCTAAAAGCCATTGGAATTCTCTAAAAGATGTGTTCTGAGGGACTTCACCATTACTTTATTTCTCATTTTACCAGTGATCATTTGGTCCTTTTACCCTGAACTATGAGGATAGTGGCTTATGGCTTTCCTGCCATGCTGTGTGCACAGACTTTATTTTAGTTACAATTTACACAAATTGTCTGACCTCCTGACTATCTGTGGAAACTGACTTCTAATGATGTCAGCTAACATGAAATAGTTTTCCCTCTACAAGCAGGGACAAAGGAACACTCTCTTCATTCTCTTACTTCCCTTCTACCAAAATAACAAATAATAATAATAATAACAACAATAAAAGAGGTAACTTGCCAAAACTATATTCAAGGAGAATAATAAAGTAGGAAGGATCTGTCTTCACAACCAGGTACTAGTGGGGACAGGGGTGTTGCTGTCTAGGACAGTTGTCCTGGGTATATATGGATATAACTGGTAAGCTGAAAAATGCTCCCCTAAAGAGATGTCCACATCCTAATTCCAAGGACCTGTAACCTTTACTTTATTATAAACAATTCTTTGCAGATGTGATTAAGTTAGGGTGTTGAAGAGATCATTCTAGAATATCTGGGTGGCCCTAAATCCAATAATATGTTTTTCTAAGAACAAGGCAGAGAAAGATTTCATACAGAAGAGGAGGAGGCAATGTGACTACAGAGGCAGTAACTAGAATCATGTGACATGGGCCAGGAATGCTGAAAGACCCCAGAAGTTGGAAGAGGCAAGGGAGTTATTCTCCTTTAGCCTCTGAAAGGAGTGTGGCCATGCTGACCTTTGACTTCAGCTCAGCAAAACTGATTTCAGACTTTCTGGCCTCTAGAATTGTAAGAGAATAACTTTTAATTGTTTTAAGTCACTGGTTTGTAGTAATTGGCTACAGCTTCCTTAGGAAATTAGCATACAAAGCTGGTTTTTCTGCACATGGCTATATTAAGGAGTCTAGTCTCTAAGTATGGGAAGTGGCACACAAACCTTGGGGAGAGTGGAAAGTACAGGAAGCATCTTCCTAATGTTCTGATCTTCATAGGATATGAAAGTTGGTGTGAAAGCAACAACTTGAGGTCATCTAGTGTCCATCATTCTTTTTTATTTGTCTTCCCTCTAATAATTAAGTACCTACCATGAATCAAGCACTTTGCCAGGTATTGACTCTTGGATTTTCTTTTTCAAAACACCTTCTGTATAAGTCCAACCGTTCTTAACTCATCATAACCTTGAACTTTTAGTGGATGAGCTTCTTTGATAAGGAAATATAGAAACAGCTGATAAGGATAGCTGAACTGGTGAGGTGAGTCATATGCCTTTCTTTTCTTCTTCATCAACCATAAGTGGCCAATTTTCCATGGCTCTGAAATTGAATCAAATCCATAAAAATTATGATTGCTTAAAGCTTGAGATGGAAGCAACATCTTGGTAATAGAAGAACAGGAAGATATACAACCTTGGGTAATGGGAAAATTCCAGATCAAACCAGAGTCAATCTGGAGCAATAGCTAGTATTTGTTTGTTTTTAGAGAAAGTATTGTAAATATTTTTATTATTTTTAGTTGAGAGAGAGAGAGAGAACACAAAAGAGAGAGAGGGACAGAGAGAGAGTGAGAGAGAAAATCTTAAGCATGCTCCACACTCCCCTGATGTGGGCATCGACCCCCTGACCCTGGGATCAGGACCAGAGCTGAAATCAAGAGTCAGATGCTCAACTGACTGAACCACCCAGGTACTTCAGAAAATATTTTAATTGAAAGCATATATACACGTCAGTACAATCTAACTTGGGTCACTAATGAGCTATGAATGTTCAAAGGGAAGGAAGTAGGAAGGGGGAGAGGACAGTCATGAAGGAGATTAGGGTCCCTGCAGTACCTGAAGGAAAGTCCTCTGGATCTCTAAGAACATCTTTTGCCTAACAGCAGGGACCAGCAAAAGATTTCACCAGGGTTTGCTTGCCAGGCTGAGGGGCTCATTCAGAAACAGGAAGTATGGCAGCAGGGGAGATGAATCAGCAAACAGCACCAAATCCATCCAAAGTTTTATTCAAAGTCAGAAAGTTCTAGGCAGTGGTTTGAAATGGGTCTTCCTTGACCTGTGTAGTGATTTTTACTCTCTGACTCTTAATTTTCCCATTCGCACAATGGAAGATTGGGATTAGAGAATTACAGTTCTATGGCACTAGAGAATTTTAAATGTTAGCCCATGTTTGTCCATTTCAGCTGTTTTATACATCAGAAGAGTAAGGCCCAGAATATAGAAAAGACTTGCCCCAAGCCCAAGGCACTGGTGAAAGTAGGATTAAAATCTAAGGTCTGGGAAAGGGGTGCTACTGGTAGGCTCAGTTGGTTGAGCATCTGACTCTTGATTTAGGCTCAGATCATGATCCCAGGATCGTGGGATTGAGCCCTGAGCATCAGGCCCTGAGCTGAGTGTGGAGCCTGCTTGCGTTTCTCTCTCTCCCTCCCTCTGCTCCTCCCCTGCTCTCTCTCTAAATTAATAATAAATAAATAAATAAATAAATAAATAAATATTTGAGAATTCCACAATTTAAAAAAATCTAAAGTCTGGGGCTTCTGGTTCAGGTTCTCTTCTTTATCTTCTGGATTTTAATTAAGAGGGTTATTCATGGATTAATTCATTGATTATTCATGGATGGATCTCATGATATCTATAACCCTCCTGAATTTGTATGCCAAAATTTTGTGAATGTCTATATGTATTTTTTAATACTTATTTAATTTTTGAGAGGGAGAGAGAGAGAGAGTGAGCGAGTGAGCATGAGTGGGAAAGGAGCAGAGAGAGACGGAGACACATAATTCAAAGCAGGCTCCCGGCTCCGAGCTGTCAGCACAAAGCCCGACGACGCAGGCCTCGAAATCCTGAGTTGTGAGATCATGACCGGAGTCAAAGTTGGATGCTTAACTGACTGTGTCACCCAAGTCCCTCCCTATATGTATTTTTTAAATGAAAGAAAATCTTTAATATGATCTCCAGAGACAACTAAAACCTTTTCAAGAAGTCATCCATCTAGTAATTCCACAAAGATTAATAGTGCCTTGCTACCTGTCAGGCCCTCTTGCAGGTACTTAAAATGGAGCAGTAGACAACACAAGCAGGAGTCTCTGCTCTCAAGGAGGTTATATATTATAGGTGGGGGTGATAGACAGTTAACAAGTAAAATGTATGTCAAGTCGTGATATGTGTATGGAGAAAAATTAAGTAAGGATAAGGGTAGGGAGCATAGGGCACCACTTCTACTTTACTTGAATTGAAATGAAATCTTCCCCATCAGTGCCAAGACTCCTTGCCCTAAAGATTGGGAACACACTACAATGAAAGGGACACAGCATGTTGTGTTATGGCCACTTTACAAGGAGGCAGCTAGAGGCAGAGGCAGTGTTTTCAAAAAAGTTCTAATCTTGCTCCTTTGGTCATTTTCAGTGATGTCTGTGCTAGGAAAGTGAATGATTCATTTTCCTGAGCCACCTGACGCTGGTTGCCAGGCCATCATTACTCACAGGGTGCCACATGCTGTCCAGTGCCCCAGATAGTGATGGTTTCTATGTCAGCATTATTTATGACTTAGTGCATGACTGCATCCTGAGAGGAAAGGGAGGCAGGGACTCAGCTACAGCAGTTGATGGAGGTTCTGTGGTTGGAGATGAATAAAGGGTAAACTTTTCGTGGTCTTTGTTGCCTTTTCAAAGCATTTTGAACTTGATTGGATCTTTACATGGTTCTTAGAGACATGGCCAATCTGGTTAATCTCACTTTAAAGATGTATCATGCAACATACAGAGGAGTGTGGGGTCATATAGCTTTAGAAACAGGACCAAGGATTAAAATCCAGATCCTTCTGTTTCCTTGCAAGAGCACTTCCTCTACCATCCACATCCTTGATTTCATCCCTGTCTTCTCTGTTTCCTGTGTATTAAGTGTTCAATCTAGCAGTGAATCCTTCTCCTTGGAAATATATTAATCTGACCTTTTTTCACCGTCCCATCATGGCCACCTTAGACCAGTTCCCCACATTATCTCTTGCATGAACTGTGGCAGTAAACTGCTAATTGGCCTCCTTGCTGAGTCTTCCCCTAGTCCATTCCCAGCAGTCAAGAGTGACTTTTTTTTTAAGTTTATTTATTTATTTTGGGAGAGAGAGAGCGTGAACGGGCAGGGGAGGGACAGAGAGAGAGGGAGAGAGAGAATCCCAAGCAGGCTGCACATTGTTCTTACTGAGCCTGATGCAGGGTGTGAACTCATGAACTGTGAAAGCATGACCTGAGCAGAAATCACGTGTCAGATGCTTAACTGACAACTCTTAGAGGGGCTTTCTTAAATATAAGTTGAATCAGGTTATGGTCTGCATAAGAGCCCCCTAATTATTTTCCATCTCTCAGAATAAGAGCCAGACTTTCTGCTCTGCCCCCCAAGTCCTTACATGATCTCACCTGTTGCTCTCATCTTCAGCCTAATTTCTCCCTTCTTGTCCCTTTTTCATGATCTGCTTGGGTAACAATGGTTTCTGCTTTTCCTTGAATTTGACAATTACATTGCCATTCAGAGACTTTGTGCTTGTTCTTCCCTGTAACTGCGAGTTCTCCCCCCAGATGTTTTCATGATGTCTCCGTTACTTCATTCAAGTCTATGCTCCTGTGTCAACTCACCAGAGGTGTTCCTCAACCATTTGTGTAAAACAGCAGCTCCTGTCACTTCCTGTCTTCTCATGCTACTTTGTCTTCACAATATTTATCAGTACCTGATGTTTTAGTGTAATTGTTCATTTAGTTATTGGCTTTCCCATTAGCATTTAACCTCCTTGGGGATAATGACTTTGTGTTATTCACTCTTCAGTGTCAGGCACACAGTAGATACAGTCACTTGTTAAACATATAAATGAAAAAATGAAAGTGTTCCTCTAACACAAGACATTGATTGAGGCTGTTCAATGGTGGTGATGGTATCACAGGCCAGGGCTGCCATAATGGAATACCACATCCTGGGTGGCTTAGGCAACAGAAATATATTTTCCCACATTACTGACACTAGAAGTCCAGGATCAAGGTGCCAGCATGGTTGGGTTCTGGTGTGGCCATACTCCTGGTAATGACCTCATTTAACCTTTATCATCTCTTAAAGGCCCTAACTCCAAATATAGTAACATTGGTGTTTAGGATTTCAACAGATAAATCTGGAGTGGGGTGCGGACACAATTCAGTTCATTACAGAGGTTAACATTTATTAATTACCCACTATGTGCCAGGCACTATTCAAAATACTTTACACATTTTCTCATCTATTACCCTTGTTTTACAGACAAAGAAACTGAGGATTAGCAGAAAGTTTACCTAATTTTCCCAGGATGCAATGCTACTAAGTAGAGAAGCTGGGACTTGGACCTGGATATGTCCCTAAAGCCTGATGTTTTTAATTCACCTATAGTTTAATTCACCTATAGATTTCCATTTCACTTGGAGGACATAATGGAAATAGTTTCCTTGAAATTGATTTAAAAATTTTCCATTTGTTTCCTCTATTTTCCTTGCCCCAAGGCAAATATTTTCCTTTCTTCAGAATTCTAATTTCTGTCACCATGGTTTAGTGTTGGCTATTCTAGAATTTCCTATGGAGGGAACCTTACAATACCGACCTTTGTGTCTGGCTAATTTTGCTTATTGTATGTGTATCAGTAGTTTGTTTTAATTGCTTCTGTAGCATGAATTAATCTCAGCTGATCGACCATAAAATTCCCTCCAGCATTGCCCAGACTATTATATTAACCCTTGGCCAAAGATAGGGAATCTAATAACTGGAGGTAAGTGATGTTTTGTAACCATGTATATGTGGGTGTTTGGGGGCAGGATATAAAAGCCTGTCAGTTTGTTAATTAACAGTAATTATATTGATGGCTTGTACCTGGTTTTCATGAAGCCTGAGAAGGGTTGAAAGCTGAGATTGGACACATAGCTTTAATGTGTTAACCAGATCACTATAAGAAACCCCTATCCCAAACAGACATTTGGCTTCCTGATTCCAAGATTCTTTGTATACATGCCAGTGGTGGTTTCAGAACCAAAGACAGCATGGGTCCTGGGCAATCCAACGCTGTCATGAAAATATAAAGAAGTCTGTACTTCAGACTTCTTGTTATTGCTCTATTATATCCTTTGCCTATATCAAGGTTGCTTCCTGAGGATAAACTGTTTTGAGTCTTGTGTATCCTTTTAGCAATCAAACCACTTAAAGTAATTAACATGTTATTAACATAGCTGAGTAGCATTTTATTGCATGAAAATGCTGTAATTTATCAGTTTACCTATCTCATCATTCCAGTTTTAGGCTAGGGTGTCATGGAAATTTATGTGCAATAATTTTGTGTATATGTATTTTCATTTCTCTTGGGAAAATGCCTGTTCATTTATGTTAGTTATCTATTGTTGAATAACAAATTATCACAGATTTAGTGCTTTAAAACAAGACACATTTATTTTTTTACAGTTTCTGTGGATCAGAAATTTATGTACTTTTTAACTGGGTCCTCCTCTTCAGAGTTGCTTACCAAGTTGTGACCAAGGTATTGGCTAGGGTTGGGTCTTATCTGAATGTCCAATTGAGAAAGAATCCAGTTCCAAGCTCATGTGGTTGTTGGCAGGATTTAGTTCCTTGTGGGCTGTTGAACTGAAGGCCTCAGTTTCTAGCAGGCTGCTGTCTGGAGGCCGTCCTCACTTCCTTGCCATACTGGCTTCTCCAAGATGTCAGCTTGATTTATCAAAGTGTATAAGCTGGAAAGGTAACTGAGAGAGGCTGCTACCTAGATGGAAGTGACAACCTTTTGTAATCTAGTAATGGAAGTGACATCTCTTCAGTGTTGCTGTATTCTGGTGTTAGAAGCAAGTTACTCAAGGGAAGGAAATTGTACAAGGCCACAAATAACAGGAAACAGAGATTATTTGGCACCATCTTAACGACTGCCTACTACAAGAGTTGAATATCTGGGTCATAGAATAGGTGTATAAGTAACTGTATACAGAATTGATAAGCTCTTTTCTAAAGTAGTTATATTATTTGACATTCCCATCAGTAATGTAATGAGAGTTCCAGGTACCTTTTCCCCTTTTCAATACTTGGTATTGTTAGACATTTAAAATTTTTAAAAAATTTGTATTTATTTATTTTGAGAGGGGGAAAGAGAGAGAGAGAGAGAGAAAAGGAGAGAAAGAGAACTCCAAGCAGGTCCCATGCTGTCAGCACAGAGCCTAATGTGGGGACTGATCTCATGAACTGTGAGATCATGACTTGAGCCGAAATCAAGAGTCAGATGCTTAACCAACTGAGTCACCCAGGATCCACTATCAGACTTTTTTTTTTTAGCTTATGTAGTCGGTATGAAATGGTCTCCCATTAAAAATTTAATTTACATTTCTCTTATGGCTAATCACGTTGAGTATCTTTTAATTTGTTAGTCCTTAATGTATTTCTTTTATGAAGAGTCTAAGTTGTTTCTTTTTTGTGGGTGATGGCTTATCTTTATATTATTGATTTGTAAGGATTCTTTCTATATTTTGTGTATAAGTTCTCTGTCACATAAATATATAGCGAATTTTGTCCTCCAGATTGTACCCTGCATCCCTGCATTGTTTTTTTCTTTATGTTGGTACATAATTATGTCAACATATAAACATTGTTTTATGTTTTAAAGTTTTTGTTTATAAATTCAATTCACTTTTTTTAATGATTAGTGCTATTTATCTTCATCTACTCCAAAGTCGTGAAAATATTCTACTACATTTTATTTTACAAAATTTATAGTTTGAGTTTTATGTTGAGATTTAAAAAAAAAATTTTTTTTAAGTTTATTTATCCTGAGAGAGACAGAGACAGCACATGTGAGTAAGGGGCATATAAAGAGACGGAGATGGAGAATCCCAAGCAGGCTCTGCATTGTCAGCATGGAGCCCAATGCGGGCCTTGCACTCATGAAACTGTGAAATTATGACCTGACCCAAAACCAAGAGTTGGAGGCTTAACCAACTGAGCCACCCAGATGTCCTGCGACAGTTTTAAGTATGGTGTCAGGAAGGGAGTAGAGGTTCATTTTTAAAAATTCTACATGAATATACCGTTTTTTCAGGACCACTTATTGAAAAGACTACCTTCTCCCCAGTATATTACCTTGGGACCTTTGTCAAAAATAAATTGGCCAGAAGCACCTGGCTGGCTGTCGGTTAAATGTCCAATTCTTGATCTCAGCTCAGGTCTTGATCTCAAGGTCATGAGTTCGAGCCCTATGTTGGGCTCTGTACTGGGTGTGAAGCTTACTTAAAAATAGATAGATAGGTAGACAGGTCATATGTATTTAGGTCTATTCCTGGACTCTCTCTTCTGCTCCACTGATTTGCTCCACTGATCTTTTCTTCTCTTCCTTACAGGAATACCATATTGTTCCAATTTCTTTAGCTTTAAAGTAAGTTTTCAAACCAGAAAGTGTAAGTCCTACAGCACTTAGAAATTTTTTTTCCAGTTTTGGGTAATCTAGGTCCTTCACATGTCCACAAAATTTTAGAACCAGCTTGTCAATTATCATTTTTAGAAAAAGTTTATTGAGTTTGAATCAAATCTGCACAGATTAGTTTGAAGGAACATTGACATGTTAGTCTTGCCAAACCATGAACATTTGTGAATGTTGTTGAGATTTTTAAAGTCTATATTCATGAGGGATACTGATCTGTAATTTTCTTGTGTCCTTGTCAGCTTTGGTGCCAAGTTTACTGTGGCCTCATTTGATTAGCTGGAAAGGATTCTACTTTATTTTATTAAAGAATTTTTGTAAGATTTGAATTATTTCTTCTTTACAGGTTTAATAGAATTTACCAGTGAATCTATTTGGACCCAAGTTTTCTTTGAGGAATGGTATTTAATCATGAATTCAATTACTTTAGTAGATGTAGGACTTTTTATTTTTTCTGTTTCTTCTTGTATTTATATTGATAAGTTTTATTTTTCAAGGATTCTTTCTTTCTTTCTTTCTTTCTTTCTTTCTTTCTTTCTTTCTTTCTTTCCTTCCTTCCTTCCTTCCTTCCTCCTTTCTTTTCCTTTCCTTTCCTTTCCTTTCCTTTCCTTTCCTTTCCTTTCCTTTCCTTTTCTTTTCTTTTCTTTTCTTTTCTTTTCTTTTCTTTTCTTTTCTTTTCTTAAGTGGTCCAGGTTATTGAGATAAAGTTGTCCATAACAGTCTTTTATTATCCTTTTAGTGTCTATAGGATCTATGGTAATAAGACCCTTTTCATACCAGTTATAGGTGATTTGTATTGTGTTTCTCCCCTTAGTTATGCTAGTTAGGTGTTGGTCAGTTTTGTTTATCTTTTCAGAAAAACAGCTTTTGGCTTTGTTAGTTTTCTTTGTTATCTGTCTTTTAAAAGTGTATGTTGATTAATGTTCTTATCTATATATTTTTAATCTATCTACTTTGGATTTTCTTTGCTGTTTTTTCCCCATATTTTTTTAAGGTGGAACTTTTGGTCATTAATTTAAATCTTTCTTCTTTTCCAACTTAAGCATTTAAAATCACAAATCTACCTTGGGGTGCCTGGGTGTCTCAGTCAGTTAAGTGTCAGACTTTGGCTCAGGTCATGATCTTATGGTTCATGAGTTGGAGCCCCACATCCAGCATTGTGCTGACAGCTCAGAGCCAGGAGCCCGCTTCAGATTCTGTATCTCCCTCTCTGCCCCTCCCTCACTCACGGTCTGCCTCTCTCTCTCTCTCTCAAAAATAAATAAACATAAAAAAACCCCAAACCACAAATCTACCTGTAAATACTGCTTTAACTGCATCTCACATGTCTTGATAGGTTGTGTTTTTATTTTCTTTTACATAAAAATATTTAAAAATTATTTTTGTGATTTCTTCTTTGTCTCATGAATAATTTAGAGGGGAGTTTAATTTCTAAATATTTGGGAATTTTCAGACATCATATAGGTAATGGTTTCTAAATTAAGTCTGTGGTAGTCAAAAAACATACTTTGTATAATTTTAATCCTCTGAAATTTATATACTTGTGTTGTCACCTTGGATATAGTTTATTTTGGTGATTGTTCCCTGTACATTTTTTTTTTAAATATTTTTATTTATTTCTAGGGAAGAGAGAGAGAGAGACAACATGAGCAGGGGAGGGTCAGAGAGAGAGGGAGATACAGACTCTGAAATAGGCTCCAGGCTCTGAGCTGGCAGTCAGCACAGAGCCCGACGCGGGGCTGGAACCCAGAACCGCGAGATCATGACCTAAGCAAAAGTCGGACGCTTAACCAACTAAGCCACCCAGGCCCCCCTGTTCCTTGTACATTTGAAAAGTATGTGCATTCTGCAATTTTGGGATTCTTTAGATATCAATTAGTTTAAAACGACTGTGTCGTTCAAATATACTATATCCCTACTGATATTTTGGTCTACTTGGTCCATCACTTACTGACATGGCTGTTAAAATCTACTCTGATTATGTAATTGTCTAATTCCTTGTATTACCTTCAATTTTTGTTTCACTAGTATTGAAAGTTTGTTGTTAAGAGAATATACATTTATGGTTGTGATGCCTTCTTGATTAATTGACCTTTTATCTATCTGAATTGTACATATTTATCTGTTAATACTCTTTGTCATGAAGTCTGTTTGACAATAATATATCATACATCAGGTTTCTTGTGCTTATTCTTTGTATGGTAACTTTTCCTTCTTTTAACCACCAATTTGTTTGTGTCTTGTATTTAAAATGAATACAAATGGTTCTTTCTTTTTGTCCTGGCTAACAATATCTGTGATTTCATTGGAGTAATCTGCATACATTTGATGTAATTGTTGGTATGGATGGATTTTAATCTATCATCTTGCTATTTCTTTTCTATTTATCCTTTGTTCATTGTTTCTTCTTTTGTGTTGACTTGTAAGTTAGTACATTCTATCTTCTCTTCCATCTTTAAAAATATCTAGCTGTATTACAGTTTTTGGTGTTTGATAACAGGATTAAACTATTTTCTTAATTTATCACAGTGTAATTTGGTTAAACATGACTCTGGGTGTTTCTGTGAGGGTGTCTCTGGATGAGACTAATGTTGATGTCAAGTAGCTGAGTAAAGAAGATTGTCCTCTTTAATTTGAGTGAACCTCATGTGATCAGTTGAAGGCCAAAAGAGAACAAAAAGGCTGACTCCTCTGAATAAGAGAGACTTTTTCCGGGGTGCCTGGGTGGCTCAGTTGGTTAAGTGTCCCACTCTTGGTTTTGGCTTAGGTCATGATCTCATGGTATATGAATTTGAGTCCTGTGTCGGGTTCTGTGCTGACAGCACAGAGCCTGCTTGGAATTCTCTCCTTCTCTCTGTTCCTCCCCTGCTTGTGATCTGTCTCCCTGCCTCTCTGTCTCTTTCAAAATAAATAAATACATTTTAAAAAGATTGTTAAAAAAAGAGAACTTTCCCATTTGACAGACTTCAATCTGGAACATCAACTTTTTTCCTGTCTTTAAACTTGAACTGAAACACTGAGTGTTCTTAGGTCTCAACTCTGCTGGTGTTTGAAATGAAACTACACCATTATTAGCTACACCATTAATAGCTTCTCCTATTTTAAGGCCTTCATATTTGACTGGAACTTTAACTTTGGCTTTCTTGAATCTTCAGCTTGCTGACTCACCTTGCAGAACTTGGAACTGACTAGCTTCCATAATTGTATGAGCCAATTTTTTATAATAAATCTCTTTATATATTATATATAATTACATAATATACTATATACAGTATATTATTTATTTTACATATAATGTAATAAATATAATCTTTTTTATCTATATCTGTATTTATAATTATATAGATTTCTTATTGGCTCTGTTTCTCTGGAGAATTGTAGTACAGGCTAACTTATGGCTTTTTTTCTATCAACTAAATTTTTTCTTTACCACATGCCACTTTTTATAGTTTTTTATGTCTAATAATTTTCTTAGTGTATCCTGAATATTTTAGATAAAAAGTTTTAGAGATTCTGTATTCTGTTATCTTTCTCCGAAGAGAATTGGGTTTTATTTTAGTAGGGAGTTAGATTACTGGTACAACACTTTGACCTTCTCAAGGCTTAACTTTATTCTTGCTGTGAGTGGGACTATTATGGGTTTAGCCTTAATCCTAGGGCAAATCCCTTAGTTCTTGGATGTAGTCTTCCCTCTTGAGGCATGGCCCTTCTGAAGTTTCAGTGGACAGTCTGAGATGGTTGCCAAGGCTCTATAACTTGGTAGAATTTGAATTTCAAATTCAGTCTTTCCTGTGGCAGGAAGCTGGTGATATTTCTGTTCAGCTCTTTCAGACTTCCAGCTGTTGTTTTCCTCTTTAGTTCTGTTGAGTCTCATCCCATGAACATGCAGTTCAGGGATCAGTCAAAAATATGAAGACTGCTTATATGCAGACTTTCCTGATTCTTTCCTTTTCTAGATTTCCCTTTCTTTCTTTCTTTCTTTCTTTCTTTCTTTCTTTCTTTCTTTCTTTCTTTTTCTTAAAATATTTTTATTTATTTCTAGGAGAGAGAGAGACAGCGTGAGCAGGGGAGGGTCAGAGAGAGAGGGAGATACAGACTCAGAAATAGGCTCCAGGCTCTGAGCTGGCAGTCAGCACAGAGCCCGACACGGGGCTCGAACCCACGAACCGCGAGATCATGACCTAAGCGAAAGTTGGACGCTTAACCGACTAGGCCACCCAGGCGCCCTTAGATTTCCCTTTCAATTTCTAGACTCTCTGTTAATCTTAAACTCTCTCCTCTAATTGCTCAGGCCAATAAAACTGGAGATTTCCCTTTGAATTCTATCCACCAAGAATATTACTACACAGACTAGAGAATTTCCTTATGGTAGAGGGCAAATAATTGTGGATCTCAACCATGGAGGGTCCCTTCTTTCAATATGGAATCTCTCCCAGTTTCTGCTTGCTTTTACTTGCTCTCTAGAGTCTTTAAACAGTTGTTTAAATTTTTTAATAAGTTTATAATGGTTACAGCTGGAGGTTAGTCTCTTAAAACCTACTTTGCCATTATTGGAAGCCAGAAGTTCTTAGACATTATTTTTATCTGTATAAAATAGTATGGCTATAATCACTTTATAGAAAGTGTCATAATGTGGGAAGTGTTAACAGACACAGGACTAGTTCATCCCTGGGATGATTTAGAAGGTTTTTCAGAGAAGATGATATTTGAGTTAGATCTTGAAGAATGTATAGATACTCACCTATAAATTCAGGAATTTGAAGCAAGAATATGTAGAGAAAAGCATAAGTCAGTGGCATGAAAAATGTTTGGCAAGTAGCTTCTGTGGCATAGAATGGAGGCTTGTCAAGGGCACTTAAATGATCCCAATCTAACCCCCTCTTTACAAGTGAGGAAGTTGAACATTATGCAGCTAATTCATAGAAAAATGAGGACTCAAATCCCTGTCATCAGACTCTCAGCCAAGACCTCCTTAGATCTCATCTTGTTGTAGTATGTGTTGGACTATATATAGTGGTGTTACTGGTCCTCTATCTGGTATTCATGGTCATCTGGTATCTGGCCTCATTTTATATAGCCAATATCTTGTCAACCTGCACTTGGTGCTCACATCTGCATGTTAACCTTTGTTTCTATTGTGCCTCTTATCTAAATAGCTTTTCTTTGTATCTTCTTCCTGCCTGTAATTCCTTGTGACACCTAAGGGTTACCCAATCTCTGTCATGCATTGTTCTTGGCAATGTGATTACAAGCATGAAAACAATACAGTCCCTGTCCTGCAAAAATGTGGTGGAAAAGGAAGAGGAGGGACCAAATAACTATAGCCTGGTATGATAAGAACTTTGATTAGAAAAATACCAAGGGCTGTGGGATCACAGTAGAAGGGCACCCCCTCCATTTGGGATAGGGTGTGTGTATTACAGAAAATATGCTATAGGAAGTGATGTGCTGATTTAGGATCACTGGGGCCAGATGATAGGATGAAAGGGGAAGCATTCTAGGTAGATGGAGAAGTGAGTGAATAGAATTCATCTGGGGGACCAAAAGATTATTCGATATGGAAGAAATTTAAAAAACTAGGTGCGTCTGGTTAAGGAGGACATTGGGAAGTGAGCAGGACCTAGCTTAACAAGGGCCTTGTTTAGAATTTTAAGGTATTTGGACCTTATCCTGAGGATACTGTGGAGGTGTTGAAATTTTTTAAAAAATTTTAATGTTTTTATTTATTTCTGAGAGACACCCACAGCATGAGCAGGGGAGGGTCAGAGAAAGAGGGAGACACAGAATCCAAAGCAGGCTCCAGGCTCCCAGCTAGCTGTCAGCACAGAGCCAGATGTGGGGCTGAACTTACGAACCAGATCACAACCTGAGCTGAAGTCAGATACTTAACCCACTGAGCCACCCAGGTGCCCCGAGGTGTTGAAAGTTTTAACAGAATTTTGACTCACATTTTTGTCTCCTCACTCTGGTGCTGTGTAGAGAATGGATAGAGGGGAGTAAGAGTGGGATCTGGAAGGCCCTCGAAGGAGCAATTGTAGTGGTTTAGGGAGGAGAGAATGGTGTGGATTCGATGGTGACAGCAGAGATTGAAGTGACATAATTGAGATATATTTTGGAGAAAAAATAGGAAAAATTTGCAAATAAATTGGATGTAGGTGTTCAAGCGAAAAAGCTATTGGCTCCCAGGTTAATGACTTGAAAATTTGAGTAGATGGTAGTACCGCTTAACCAGATGGGAAAGACTAGGGAGAAAGTGGCTGGTGATGGAGGGATAGGGTCATGATCCTGCTTTGCAGTGGTTGATATCAAAATGGGAGCTAGAGCTCAGAGCTGGGGGTAGAGTTTGAATGTTGTCATCTTATAGTGGCACTTAAAGTCATAGGATTGTTTGAGATCACCCAGGAAGAGAGTACATAGATAAAAGAGAACTCATAACCAGGGCTATCAACACTAATAGGGAGGTAGAGAAGGAGTTTTCCTCGAAGACAATAGGAAGAAACAGCCAGTGAGGAAGGATACATGTCTGCAGATACAAATGCACATTAACATTTTAAAGGCCCTTATAAGATCTGTAGGGAAAAACAATTTATTTGTCTCACCCAGCCCTTTTTAAGCTTTTTCTTCATGGAACCCTCTTTAGCAAGAACTCCTAATTGATTCTCCTTGAAAATATACCTATAGGTAATGATACATACTAAGATCTTGGATTATAGACCTGGCATAATAAGGATCACAACACTTTATCTATCTGGGATGGGTGAGAATCATGTCTTCAGGTCAGGCTTCCAAAAAGAAAAAAAAAAAAGCAAAAACCAAACATCATGTAATTGTGGAAGCCAGAATAAGTGGACCTAGGCTCTGGGTTAAGAATTCTAGTTTCTTTGATCAGAGGTCTCTAATCATCAAAATATGATATTCTGGTTTTCTTGGGTGAACTCTGGGGGAATCTAAGGCTGCCTCAATACAGGCTTTTAATTTTATTTAAAAGAATTAAACAGATACAGTAATTGTTGTGCCAGGTCCTGTACTTCAAGAGCAGATCAGTGTAGGAAGCAGGTTCTGTCATGATCCTCACTTCACAGATGAGTCGTTTGAGATTTCAAATGGTTATATAACTTGCACACGTGGAGGAATTTGGATTCAGACTTAGGTCATCTGGCTCCAAGCCCAGGCTGGGGAACACTCTGCTATACTGACCTGTGGGCACTGAGCCCTGAGGCTTTTTTTTGTGCTGACCTGCCTTCCTTTCGTATCCTCTTGATTGGACTCTTGAGGTGAGCAACTGGAAACCCCAGAGGGTACCAGTCTGGTTTTCTTCACCAGGGGATTCCTGGGGTCACTGACATTCCCCTCCTAGGTGGCTGCTTGAAAGCCATTTTTAAAAAAGCATCTGATGCTTTGACTTTGTAATAGTACCTTGAGGCTGTTCAGTCCCTTCACCTGCTGGGCTTTAGCATGGAAAATGCACTTAGCCCCGCTGAACGTTTGGGATGAGGACCAATTGCTATGAAGGGCTGGGATGAGAGGTAGCTGCCCAGGGAGACAGTTGTGATCAAGCCCAGGCGGCCAGCCGCTTCCCACGGCCAGTCCTGCTTGGCTGTGGGCTTCAACACATACCATGCTTGCAGGCAATGCTTTTTAAGTCTCTGGAATGCTTTTTATGGCCTTTGAGCAATGTGACTGATATTGGCAAGTGTTGCCGTCTCTTTGCCCTGGGACCTGGGGTCTTCTGTTCTCTACCTCTCCTGTTCTCTGTGTGTGCTTGTTTAAATTTCCACATGTCCAGATGCCTCCTTTCTTAGGTAATTTTTTGAAGGTCCTTTCATTGTGACTGATGCTGATCTTTGTTCTCTGGATGTGTCTTTGACTCTCAGATTTACCAACTATAAAATGGGGGAGGGTGGTTGGATTAGATGTCCTCAAAGGTTTTTAAAAATAGTAATAATGTGACCAAAATTTCCTGACAGCTTACTATATGCTAGAGTTGGTCCCTTTTGTTTATGATCTCATTTAATCCTTCCCAACAATCAGAAGTAGAAGAGGTTGAAGTAGCTTGCCAGAGAATACACAACTTATGGGAGATGGTTGGAATTTGAATCTGTAGGTGCAGCATGGCATGCTCAGCAGGTTTGGGTATTCCCATTTCACAGGCTGGCCATCGAGGCCCTATGAGGGAAAGGTTCACAGAGTAGGTAGCTAAAGGGGAAGTTTAGAGCAGGGCTTTTTACCCCAGAATTCATGGACATGTAGGGAGACAGGAAGTAGATTTCAGGCAGATCCTATGATCTTCTTCAAACTGAATTGTTAAGTGTGTGCATGTGGGTGTGTGTGCATTTTTCCTGGAATGGGGTTCATATTCCTGCATTAGATTCTCAAAGGGGTCTGTGACCTCAAAACACAAGATGTGTGGTTGTTCTTAACAGCTGTGGGATCCTCTTGAGACTCTGATCAAAGGACACACTTCCAACAAAAAATAAACAAACAAAAAAGAAAACAGAAAACCAAAATAAAAACCTTTGAGATGTTTAGGGATAATCATCTTATTCTACAAAAGAAGAGATAGAGACCCAGAGAGAAAAATCATTCGTTCACACAGTGGTAATAGAATAATAATGGTACTTATGAGGGTAGTTATTTGGAGTATAATTGACAAAACTGTAAGATATTTAAAGTGTACATTGAGACTTGATGTACATTCTGAAAGGGTCCCCACACCCACTGAGTTAAATTATACCTCCATCACATCACATCTTTTTTAAATGTTATTTATTTTGAGAGATAGTGAGTGAGTGTATGCTCTTGCTTGCACACATGCCAGGGAGGAGAAGAAAGAGAGGGAGAGAGAATCCCAAGCAAGCTCTATGCTGTCAGCATAGAGTCTGATGTGACCCTTGAACTCAGGAACCATGAGATCGTGACTTGAACCAAAATCAAGAGTCAGACGCTTAACCAACTGAGCCACCCAGGCACCCCCATCACCTCACATCTTTACCTTTATTTGTTTGTATGTTTATTTATTGAAGTGAGAATACTTAAGTTCTACTCCTGGCAATTTGTCATCCTATAATACAGTGTTATCAACTATAGTTATCATGTTTTACATTAGATCCTCAGACTTATTAATCTTATAACTGAAAGTTTATACTCTTTTACTAACATGTCTGTATTTCCCCTCCCCCCAGCCTCTGGTAACCACTTTCTACTCCCTGTGTCTATGAGCTTTTATTTTATTTTGGATTCCATATGTAAGTGATACCATGAAGCATTTTTCTTCCTCTGTCTGGCTTATTTCACTTAGCATAATGTCTTCCACTTGTCGCAAATGACAAGAGTTCCTTCTTTTTAAAGGCTGAATAATATTCCATTACACACACACACACACACACACACACACAGACACACACACTGGAATTTTCTTTATCCATTCATCCATTGAGGGATACTTAGGTTGTTTCCATATCTTAGCTATTGTGAATATTGATGCAATTAACATGGTAGTATAGATATCTCTTTGAGATAATGACTTCATTTCTTTTGGATATGTACCCAGAAGTGCGATTGTTGGATCATATAGTATTTGTATTTCCAATTTTTTGAGGAGCCTCCTTATTATTTTGCATCGTGGCTCTATCAGTTTACAATGCTACCAAAGCACACAAGGGTTCCCTTTTCCCCAGATCCTCATTCACTTTCTTTAACAGCTGAGGAAGGCAAGGTCCTTTGAGGTTAAATAATTTGTCCAGATATCCCACAGTGAGGGAATGGGTGACATAATAATAGACCCCAAAGAACATCTATCCCAGGACTCTTGACATACCATACAAAAACCAGAAGGCATCTGGGCCCTGTCCCTTGGAATCCTGGAGCTTGCCCTCCTTCATGGTTCGCTTGTGGAAGTCAGCAGCATGGCCCTGTCGGTCTCCCATGGCATATATATCACTGAAGGCCTTGGGGGTGGCAGAAATACCCTCACCAGGGAGCTCGGTTCCCAGCCACTCCTCGCAGTGACACTTACAGATGAAACACATTTTCTTAACAAATAAGAATCTAATGGATTACGTTTTATCTAATTATGCATTCTGCCTTAAAGCTGGGCCTCTCCCAGCCTGATGCTGCTGGCATAATTAAACTTAATGTACTTTTAATGATGTCTTTTTAACTCAAGCATTCACATGTGATTAGCATCAAATGGGGATGAGCTGTCCTGTGTCTAGAGGCTCTTCTTCACCTTGCCCCCCTCCTCCAGCCATCAGGTGTGAATGAATCATGGACCTTACTGTTAGGAAATGTTAGTTTGGGGGTAAGGATGCCTTATAATGCTAATCACCCTAATTTGTGCCAACAAAATGGCATCCTCTTGTCATTTGGCTTTAATTCCACCCCTGTAAACAGTATGTGTTATATAAATTTTGTTCTGTTTCAGACTCGAGTAGAATCCCCATGCTGAAGAATGAGTAAAGAGGTAATCAGGGAACCAGTGTGCGAGGGAAAGAGCATTGTATTAGGAGTCAAATTACCTGGGTTCTAACAAGTAACAAGTAAACCCCCTCCTTGAGCCTTACTTTCTTTATTTGTAAAGTAACAGGGTTAAACTAGAGGACACTTAGGATCTCTACAGCTTTGGAGATTATTATTATTTAAATATGGTCTCCTTGCTCCCGTTTCTTTCCCACATGCAGTCCCTCCTCCTGACCACCTCGCCTCTAACTCTGAGCACAAGCTGAGGCACTACTGTCATTGCTTTTCTCAGAAATCTTCCACAACAGTAGA
This sequence comes from Crocuta crocuta, assembly GCF_008692635.1. Classification (NCBI taxonomy): domain Eukaryota; kingdom Metazoa; phylum Chordata; class Mammalia; order Carnivora; family Hyaenidae; genus Crocuta; species Crocuta crocuta. Next base: position 208,077 of record NW_027530642.1, read on the forward strand.
AACTACCACCATGATGCTAGTTCCTGCATCCTGGGCATTGATGTTTGTTATCTCATCTTCAACTGCCCCGTGAAGTCTGGTATTTTGTCAGTCTTACTGATGGGAGAACTGTGACTCAGATGGAAATATTTTTCAGCTCAAACAACTGGAAAGAGTACCCATCCACAGTGTCATGTCCCTTCCCAAATGTCTGCCATTGCAGATGGAAGAAGGTGGAAGTTGAGGCAGACATTCGCAGAGCTCATGACCTATGAGCACTAGAATTTCCAGCCTTGTTTGTCCCCTTATGTCCTCTTGCTTGTCCCTGCTGCCACTCCTCAATGCAAGTTCCCTCAGCACTCTGGCATGCACCCTGATGCACAGTCCTGGTCTCCCCACTCAGGCTTCCTCCCACCCCCGTCGCCTTTCTCACCCTTCTGCGCTGTGCCATCCCATCCCAGCTTCTGGTGTCAGAGGGGTCACCTCTGCCAAATTCCTTTCCCAATTCTTCCTGCTTCCTTCCCCTTGATTTTAAAGCACTTTATTTCTATTGCTAATACAAGAAAGGCTTTGATGTGTCATAATTGAATTATTCATGTGTCTCTATTACCTAACTTGATTGTGAACTGCAGGAGATAGGGATGTTTATTATGCTTCTCTTCTTCCTCCCCTGCATCTGATGTATAATTCTGTACTTATCACATAGTTGGCTCTGGTGCAAGGATGATACTCAAAATACTTAGCAAGTGGTATGGTGTATGCACTGACCCATGAGAATGGACTCTGGCTGTCCTGGTGGGTATTTGTGTAAAATATCAACCCTGTCCTGATATGCGCATAGGAAATTGAAACAGCCAATGGAAAAGCCACTAAAGGGATCTCTTGCTAGTCCCCTATCACCATACCGTCTTCAAAATGATCTACTGCAACCCTCTGTTTCTTCCAGGCGCTCCTGCTCTGATCTCATGTCCACTTTACTTACCATGCTCTAGACCTCTGTTCTGATCCTCAGACCCTCTAAATCGCTCCAGCCTCAGGATGTTTGCTCCCCCTTCGCCTTCTGACCTACATGGCTACCTCCCTCAAATTGGTCAGCTCCCTGCTCAAATATCATTTTAGAGAGGATCCCTTGCCCAACCTACTAAAGATCCTCCTTATTCCACTACTCTGCCCAGTCTCTCATGCCTCCCTGATTGCCTTTCTGAGCAATGACTACAATATTTTGTGTACTTATTGGCTTACTTTTTAGTGTTCTATTCCTTATCAGAATGTATGTTCCACACGAGTATGGGTCTTTGCTGTCTTCGTCACAGCTATAGTCCCACCTGGTACACATTAGGTACTCAAGAAATTTAATTATTTATTTATTGAATAAGCAAATGTGTGAATGAATGAATGCATGAATGAATATGAAAGGAAGTCTCTTTCATTTGAAAACCATTAGGGCTAATATGCATGAGCTAGATATTTTGCTCAGCACCTGGGGCATATAGGGATAAACCAGGAAGCTCACTTGGGAGGGCATATTGGTTGCAAAGAAACTTCTCAAGCTGCAGGAGTGCTGGGAGGGTTTTCCTGGGAGGGAGTACAGGGACTCTAGCTTAAGGTGGGAATTTTTTTGGATTTAAGACTGGGCCTCCTACATCAGCTTGTGCTTACATGTTTACTCCATGTATGGCTCTGCATCCTTCTCTGAAACATACTCATTCTTCATTCCACCAAGTGTAGTTCCTCCTCACCCTCTGTGCTGTTCTAAATCTCTCATAAATTCAGCTTGCACACAGCGTGGGCTTGTCCTGGCCCTGACCCAACTCTGATGCCATGGCATTCATGCTTGGAGCCTGAACCTCCATGGCTACGAGGGGCCACTCTGCTATGGGGATGCTCCCACCATACTTTCAGATCCCATAAAAGTTTTTTTAAAATATTTTTTTAAAAATGTTTTATTTATTTCTGAGAGAGAGAGAGAGAGCATAAGCAGAGAGAGAGGGAGACACAGAATCTGAAACAGGTTCCAGGCTCTGAGCTGGCTGTTCAGCACAGAGCCTGATGTGGGGCTCGGACCCGGAAACCGTGAGATCATGACCTGAGTCGAAGTTGGACACTTAACCGACTGAGCCACCCAGGCATCCCCATAAAAGTTTTTAATTTCTTTTAAAGATCTTGGATATATATGACAAGATCTATATGCTCAGGTTTAATTTGTCTTTCCTGATCAATAGAAAGTAACAGAGAAGGCATCTAACACAGTCATTACCACCTGTTCACTCTACAGATAACTCCCATGTTTGGGGGTTACATATGTATTAGGTACTGTGCCACTAGTACTGGTGTTATCTTCACTTTACAGATGGGGAAAAAACTGAGGCTCAGTGAGGCTTTAAAACTTGAGCCTGGCCTATCTGAATCTAGCTCTCTAGCTTTCCTTTCTTTTTCCTTCCCTCCCCTTCCCTCCCCTCCCCTTCCCTTCCCTCCCCTTCCCTTCCCTCCCCTCCCCTCCCCTCTNTCTTTTCTTTTCTCCTTCCTTCCTTCCTTCCTTCCTTCCTTCCTTCCTTTCTTTCTTTCTTTCTTTCTTTCTTTCTTTCTTTTTCTTTCTTTCTTTCTTTCTTTCTTTCTTTCTTTCTTTCTTTCTTTCCTCCACATACTATGGAGCCCAACCCAGGACTTAAACTCAAGCTTGAACTCACAACCCTGAGATCAAGACCTTAGCTGAAATCAAGGGTTGAATGCTTAACTGACTGAGCCACCCAGGCCCCCTGTAGCTCTCTTATTCTTAATCAGCAAACTCTTCTCCTTTCCTTTTTTCTGACTCCCCTCCACCACTTTCTTTTTGAGATGTTTTCCTTCTTCTAGTTTCAACTTCTACAGACAAAGGCATAAGAGGTTATTCAGTTGTTGAATATATTTCTATAAATCAGTCAGCATCTCATCACCAGGAAGGTTTAGAACTTCACTTACCACCCAAATCAGCAGGTCCTAAACAGTTGAAGAATACAAAGTTTCTTATTCCCTGGCTGCCATGTGGCTAGTCCCCCAGAGCTTTCTCAGCAGGTCCACTGCCATGCGACTTCCCCCTATTACTGGGTAGCACAGAATAGAATCCCTTTCCTTAAAACTTCTGTGGTTTCAACGGAATGGGAAAAGATAGTTGCAAACGACATATCAGATAAAGGGTTAATATCCAGAATATATAAGGAACTCATCAAACTACACGCCCGAAACACAAACAACCCAGTGAAGAAATGGGCAGAAGATATGAACAGACACTTCTCCAAAGAGGACATCCAGATGGCCAACAGACACATGAAACGATGTTCAGCATCCCTCCTCATCAGGGAAATACAAATCAAAACCACACTGAGATACCACCTCACGCCAGTCAGAGTGGCTAAAATGAGCAAATCAGAGAACTCTAGATGCTGGCGAGGATGTGGAGAAACGGGCACCCTCCTACACTGTTGGTGGGAATGTAAACTGGTACAGCCCCTCTGGAAAACAGTGTGGAGGTTCCTCAGGAAACTAACAATAGAACTCCCGTATGACCCAGCAATAGCACTGCTAGGAATTTACCCAAGGGATACAGAAATGCTGAGGCATAGGAGCACATGTACCCCAATGTTCATAGCAGCACTCTCCACAATAGCTAAAACATGGAAAGAGCCTAAGTGTCCATCAACAGATGAATGGATCAAGAAGATGTGGTTTATCTATACCATGGAATACTACATGGCAATGAGAAACAATGAAATCTGGCCATGTGTAGCAACATGGATGGACCTTGAGGGTGTTATGCTGAGCGAAATAAGTCAGGCAGAGAAGGACAAATATCATATGTTTGCACGTATAGGAGGATTAGGAGGAACTTGACGGAGGAACAAGGGGGAGAAGAAGGGCGGAAATGGTGGGGGAAAGGGAGAGAAGCAAACCATGAGAGACTCTTGAATGCTGACAAAAACTGAGGACTGATGGATGTGGGGGGAGGGGGGGATGGGCATGGAGGAGGACACTTGTGGGGATGAGCACTGAGTGTTATGTGGAAACTAATTTGACAATAAACTATTAAAAAAAAAAAACTTCTGTGGTTTCTTCTATTTTAAGAAATGCATCTGTAAAGAAGTCTTTTTATTTCTAAGTCTATGGTAATTTTCAAGATAGTCAAATGTTATGGTGCAGCTACAGAGATGCATTAATATGCACATGTATTTATTTATAAGCACATGTGAAAAGGCCTGGAAGGATTTGCTCCAAAGTAGACACAGTAGTCTCTCCTGGAAAAGGGAGTGGGAATAGGGGAGCTCCAATCTTTATGAGACATATTTCAGTGTAGTTTTCATTTTTTTCCAATGGACAATTGCTTCTTAAATTAAACACCAAGAAATATTGTATTATGAAGAAATGGATATGGTCTTGGGTAAAATCCTGTGGCCTCTCTGGGTTCCAGTTTTCTTATTTACAAAATGAGAAATTAAGTGATCTCTGAGGGCCCCACCACAGCACTAATATTCTCCAATTCTTTCTATTCTATCTTATAAAGTACAGACTGTGTCGACCAGCATGTCATCAACAAGGTAGGGGACTGCTGTAATTTGCTTTTCAAGAGTAAATAAAGTTAGAGGCTCAATGTGTTCTGCTCTCAGAAGCTATGCAGCACTGCATCCAGCTCATTCATTTCAGAGACTTACTGAGTACATACTGTGGGCCAGAGAGGATTCTAGGTGAAGAGGGCAGAACAGTGAAAAGGAGTGAGGAGACCCCTGCACTTGCCAGAAACAAGACAGAATACAAGAAGATAAAACACAGTCATCTCAAGTTTGGATAACTGGAATGAAAGGACCAAGGTATATGGAGAGAGGGTGTCCAGAGGAGCCTTTCTCAGAAGGAGACATTGAGCTGCTGCCTACCTAGAAGATGAGAATAAGCAGGTGGGCAAACAGCTGCAGGAAGGGCATGCTGGGAGGAGGGGCAAGTCCAAAGGTCTGGAGGTGGGAAGGGCTTAGTGCCTTCGATGCTGGTGAGGCTGGAGCACAGAGGGCAAGGGGGTGGGGATGAGATGAGCAGGGTCTGGGGGATAGGCATGGGCCAGGTCCTACAGACTAATACTCCTCTGAGTCTGAAACTTAGAGTAGTGGATGTCCATGAAAGATTTTTAGCAGGCGACTGATGTGTTCTGACAAGGCTGTCATCAGTGTGGATGTGGAGAAGGGGAAGGACTTCTGATATATTTTGAAGTAGAACTGACAAGCCTTAGCAATGAAGCAGGTGAGGAGAGTGGGGTAAAAAAGGAGGGGGGAAAGGAAGGATGTTATAGAACTAAGTGCCCATCCTGACCAGAGCTCTGCCAGGGAGCCATAGCCAAGGGTAGGGCACATATTGAAATGTTCATTTCATTTGGGCATAGAATCTCTGCTCTGTTCTTAGAGTTGAGGAGAAGTGAGATAGAAGGTATGGCCTTGACTTCAAGGAGCTTACTGGAATTTTTAGGTTGTTGACATACACATCCACAAGACATAACTGTAGCATTAGATTTAAAAATATGCCTGAAAACTCTTTGACACACCTCTCATTGAGATGTGGTATTCATGTCTCCTCCCCTTGACCTGGGGTACGCTAGTGACTGCTTTGACTGATAAAGTTTGGTAAGAGTGATGCCACGTGGGTTCCCAGGGAAAGCTACGAAAGGAAATGCCCTGTTCACAGTACTCAAGCTTGGGGCCTGATCCTCTGTGACTACTGGGAACTACTCTGCTGCAGGGGAGCTCCGTAAGTGGCAGAACTAGTCTTCAAGTCATCCCAGAGCAGGGGCCAGATATGAGGTGAAAGGAACCTCCAGATGACTTTAGCCTCTGCTCTGTGACTCATGCTTAGCCTTTGGGTCTTGTTTTTTTTTTTTTTTTTTTTAATTTTTTTTTTTTTTTTTGGAGTNGGGGCTCCAACCCACGAACCACGAGATCATGACCTAAGAGAAAGTTGGACGCTTAACCGACTAAGCCACCCAGGCGCCCCAGGCTTTGAGTCTTCTTACCTGAAGTCTCAGACATCATGGAGCAGAGAATAGTTGTCCCTGCTGCGTCCTGTTCAAAGTCCTGACCCACAGAATCTGGTTGTTTTAAGATACTAAATTTTAATGCAGTTTGTTACACAGCAATAAAAACCAGAGCAGCCAAAGCCAATCTGAAGAGGCTGCATGCTGACTGATTCCAACACTGTGAGATTCTGGAAAAGGCAAAACTATGGAGACAGTAAAAAGGTCCATGGCTGCTAGGAGTGGTGGGGGAAGGGATGAACAGGCAGAGAACAAAGGAGTTTTAGGGCAGAAAAATTATTGTATATGACATTATAATGATGGATATATGCCATTCTACATTTGTCCAAACTCTTAGAATATACAACAGCAACAGGGAGCCCTAATGTAAACTATGGATTTTGAGTAATAATGGTGTGTCACTATACATTCATCAATTGTAACAAATGTACTACTCTGCAGGGAGGTGTTGACAGTGGAGAAGTCTATGCATGTGTAGGGCAGGTGGGGAATCTCTGTACCTTCTGTTCATTTTTGTTGTGAACCTAAAACTGCTCTTAAAAATTAATGCCTTAAAAAAATAAAAACAGAGTAACAGTCTAGATTGGTAAATCCTTGGTTGGAATATTTAGGAGATCTGCATTTTGGTCCTGGCTTTAGCACAAAATCACTCATTCTGGGTTTTGTTTCTAAGCACAGATTATTTGCACCACTCGGAGACTTGATGCTAACTTCCTTGATGAAGGCCAGTCTGAGTGGCCCAGGAAGAGAGATGCTTTCAGCACTTCCAACCCCAGTATCCATATACCTGGTGGCCTCTGTGGGGCCCACTCTGTCATATGCAGAACCAGCCTGTGTAATCAGTTCAAACTGCCTCTAATGTCACAGGGTGGCAGATTTCCCACCTTCCTTTCTTCTCCATTTCTCCTAATCCTCCTTGGGGATCTTGGGCCTTGGAAACAAATGCCAGGGAAGGCTATAGGAGTTCTAAACTCCCTGCCACCCTCTCACTCTGTGACAATGGATTATTGGATAAGTTTTATTCCTTCAGTGGGACTCCATTCCTTATTTGTGAAATAGAAATTTGGACAAGAGTTAAGTAATGCTTTTATTTATTTTTTATTTATTTTTGCATGAAAGACAGTTGAGAGAAAGTAAAATTAACGAAGTTTGGGGAAACATTTCTTCCTCCCTAAGTCGAAATGAAAATGGCTTTCTGAAGCAAAAAGCTACACTGAAGCTGCTTAACTGCCACCTTGTCGTCATAACTATCATTTGTCTTATATGAGGTCTGTAGTGGGCCCGGCATTATGCTAAGTGCTTTACGTGCTTGAGTTAATTTAGTTAACCCTTTGTGACAGGCATTGTTGTCTGCATTTTATAGATCAGAAGACAGAGGCTCAGGCAGTTTAATCAATTGCCCAGTGTTAGCCAACTGTTAGGATTTGAACACAAGACACAATGTCCCCACTCTTAGCTACTGTGCTGCCTTCTTTCAGCTCACCCCAAACACAAAGACCCGTTCCAGAGCTGGTGTTTGTGATTTTGCAATTTGTGGACCCCTCCTCCTGGAAATTGACTCCTTCAATGGCGTTGGAGAAGAGCTAGAACTCAGCAGAGCCCTTCATACCTTTACTGATGACCAATTCCTACCTCTGCAAGAAAATATCCAAGCCACATGTGGATGTGGGGCTTCCTCAACACTCCATGTCCTGGCTGAGTTTCAGCCACTGAGAATGACAATGACAGAGTCACCCTATGATCACCTGCTTTCCCCCTGCCCATTTCCCAGACCACTTCCTACTTGGGGACAGGACCCTTTCTCAAAGCCCTCAACTCTTGGTGAATGAAAAGAACAGAACCATTGCCTCTGATATTGGACAGCTTCTCTAGCCTAATGGTTACATGGCAAGGCTCTGGGGTCCCACAGACTTGGACCCCAGTTTTGACCCTGCCCTTTAAGTACTCTGACCTAGATTGAAAATTATATTTTCTCTTGGCCTCAGTTTCTTTATTTATAATAGAACAATCACAGTCTCTTTATAGCACAGGTTCTTGTGAGGGTTAAATGCATAATACAAAATGTTTAACATTGTGCTAATTGAATATGAGCTTCCTTTCTTTTTCATCTTGATGTTGTAGGAGTTAGTGATATTGAACTAGCTAGGGCTACATTTTGGGGTAAAGTGATGAGTTGAGACATCACTACAATGCAGAGGAGGAATAAACTACAGAAGTCATAGTAATACTAACACTCCCTTACAACCAGTATAGCACATTGCAATTTACAGAATGCACACATATACATATGCATGTACATATACATATAGCCTTGGCATGACCCTGGAGAGTGAGGAAATCATATTACATAATGTATTATTGAGACTGTGGAGATGTTTATCTTGAGGTGTTCAGGATAGGATGACTTGAGAATTACCTTCAGATCTCTGGGACTAAGGGGGACACTTGGGAGGGGAAGCCAAGAACCAGTGCCCAGAAACATGTATTACAATTTTAAAGTCAGAGCAGGCAGACATAGCTACCCAGGGGAGGTGGTGAGTATCCATGTTCCTGGAAGTATGCAAGCAAAAGGCATGTGTTAGTCCCCATCCCACCCAGCCCTCTAGTAGTTTTAATTGTGAGAACCCAGGATTCTGTGAAGTCACACATGATTAATTCCACAGGCAGAAAGTGATAATCCTGAGTCCTGGACATCTGTGATCTCTCTTCACCTTTCCTTCCCTGGCACAGTCAAGGCTACACGTTCATAATAAGATTAGAACAGTGGGAACGTCACTTCTGTGAGGTTGGGGGCAGTGGATCTGCTCTGCATGCAGTCTTCCGACTTGAATTCCACATATGCTTCTTGCCACCATTGCTTCTGCTGCGTTGGACTGGGAGAGGGGTGGGCAGAGATGGTTCATTATGCCAAAGCAGGAGGCAGCGGCCATGAGAAACGTGGGCATTGGCAGAATGTCATCCAGTGGGAAAGGGGGATGTGGTGGGACAGAGGAGAAAAGAGCAAAGACAATTGCACCTGCAGGTGGGCTGATAGCATTCTGTGAGAGCGGGCATTGCCAAGTTAAAAGAAAATGGCACTGGTGACACCTGTCTTAGGAAGTTCACAGGAGGAAGAGCTTCTGCAGATTTGACCATTTAATGAACCTTGGTTTTCAAGGAGACAGTCAGAGTGGCACATAGAGAATACAGAAGTACGCTTTGCCTGAGATACAGTCCTTGAATCAAGTCATCCATTATTAATTCATTAATTTATTGAGGACTGAACACATGCTAGGGTTGGTGAGATAGTGGAGTAGGCAGATTTCTGGGGCTGTGGTTAAAAGTTCTGGGTTGGGCTCGGACAACCCATGAATCCCCTGAGCCTCTGTTTTCTCATCTATAAAACGGGGATGTGAGTGTCCATCCCATGCCCCTTAATGGATTACTGTGAAGCTAGAATGAGGTCATATATGTAGATAATATTCTTCCAACTGGCCCTGCAACAACCCTTTCTTTAGTGGGCCTGGGAGAAAAGAGAGGATGGTAAGTCACTGATTTTCATTGTCAGTTGCACATCTCTGATAAACACATCAGAAGCTAGTTTACAAGGTCATGATTCTGGGTGCTTAATGAAGATTCAACATTAATCTTCCTGCCAAGTTGGCATACAGGGGAGTTTGGAGGCAGACAGTTCTGTACTGCAATCCTGTCTCCACCAAATGGCAGTTCTGTGACAGAGGGCAAGTTGTTTAACCTCTCTGAGCAGCACAGGTGAAAGCAAAGATAATGCCTGCCTTTCAGACCATTTTTATAGGCATTAAAAGAGAGAGAGAGCATATGTTATGCTATCAGGTACAGGAACTGGCTTCATTGAAAGGTATATGTACCTGACTGAGACCTCTTGGTGCCCCAGAAATTGAATAATCTGACACGCTTCTGATTGATATTCTTTAATTATTTTTTTATCACCCTGTAGAATACAGAGTACAGGCTATTAGGGATAAGAGAAGCACTGTCTCTGTGTGTGCCACAGAAGAATGCAAAAAGCTCTTGGCTAACACTTTAGAAAGCTTTCATTGCAATTATATGGAGGCTCTTCTTGAGGCACTCTGGTGAGCAGAATTTTCTGTATCTCCTTAAATTTCTAGTGATGGCGACAAAAACATCTGCCTGTCACACCACCATTTAGGGTGGCTCTCCCTGCAAAACAATAATTAGTTTCTGACTTCTCTACTTTTGTATTTGTAGGGCCATCCCTTGACTGATTACATCCTCAAGTTGGCTGGTACATGCTTTTACTTTTTCCCTCTGCATAAAGGGTATTACATCACCAGCAACTGTCTGGATAGAGTGCAGAGATCATGAGCCAAGAAGCTCATATTTGAGCCCTAGATCACCACCTTTTGCTTATGTGACTTTAGTCAAGTCTCTTGATTTTCCTAAGTCTCCGTTTTAATTTATAAAATGGAAAAATAATGATCTCTACTCTGTCCACCATTCAGGACATTGCTATGCATCAAGACAGGTGGTAGTTATGAAAGAGATTTGTGGCTACAGAATTCTGTGGCATTGTGAAAGATTATTATTTTAGAGCAACCATCATCCTAAGTAAAAGCATCAAATACAGTGAGTGGAAAGTTGTGTATGAGCCAATGGGGTGGGAATAGATTTTTCAGGGACTCTCTGAAAGTACTAAACTGCTGTTTGACCTTGCTGGCCTATGTATCAGTGTGGTTTGCCTCTACCATTTTTCTCTTTATGTATTCTCATTTATTTAGGCAGTCTCCCTCAAGTCCTCATGGGATTTATGCATTTCATGTTTTCCGTTCCATCAAAGGCACTGTATTTAATGCAAAGTTGATGGCTAACTGTAGGTGTCTGATCTCTGCTGCAGAGGAGAAATAAACATGAACAACAAAGCTCTCTTCTCCCTGTAATGGTTCTGTGTGTGTGTGTGTGTGTGTGTGTGTGTGTGTGTAGGAGAGAACAGGGAGGGGAGGTGGTAGGAGGGAAGAGGAAGAAGGAGAAGGGAGGGAGGAAGGGATAGACCTTTGATAATATACTCCTTTTCAAAGGATGAAGAAAACAAAATTTTATGTACAGAAAGAAACCCCTTTGAGGCCCTACTTATTGCTTCTTTAACACCAAATCTTTTTCAGAGAACTTTCAGGTATTTATGAGTTAACAGTCTCAGCATCCCTTAAAAGACGGGTCAGTAGGAAAACATTCTTTTACCTGATAGCAGAGGAGAAAATGGAGGCTGACATAAGTCAGGATGGTGACACTGGTGCCTCAGTACTTGCAAATGGGTTTGGACAGGAAACATTTGAATTCAGTCAGACCAGTTTGAAACCAGTTGCTAGAATAGAAACCACTGATTAGAGCTCAATTACTGACTTTTTCTTAAGTAGTTATTATGCAGTTTCTAGCTCATCACTGATTAATGAATCAGGATTCCTTTGGTTGTTAGAGACGGAAATCTAACCCAAAGTAGCTTAGACAGATGAGGCAAGTGATTAGCTCTCACCCCTGGGTAATCGGGTGAAGTCTGGCCTCTGGAAATGGGTCCAGGCACTCAAATGATGTCAGGACTCTTCCTTCATGATGCATCTTGGCTCAGGTCAGTTGGCTTTGTTCTCTCCTACTGCAGAAAATCTTTATCTACATAAGTCTGAAGATAGCCCTTGGATAATTTTAGCTTGGATTCAAAATGTAAAGGCCTCCTTCTCACTTGAACTACAGATTCAAAAACATCCTGGGAAAGGGTTTGAATTGGCCAGATTTGGGTCACAAGATCATGTCTAGCCTAATCACTGTGGCCAGGACAGAACAGGATTATTTTGGCCAGGGCCAGAGGTGTGTAGAAGGGCAGGCTGCTGAGGCTGACAGCACAGCCAGCACCACGTGATTCCATGGTAGTGTGACCAGCTCCCCAAAGGAAGTGATGCCAAGTGTTAAAACCCAGAGATCACCCTCCTACACTGTTGGTGGGAATGTAAACTGGTACAGCCCCTCTGGAAAACAGTGTGGAGGTTCCTCAGGAAACTAACAATAGAACTCCCCTATGACCCAGCAATAGCACTGCTAGGAATTTACCCAAGGGATACAGAAATGCTGATGCATAGGAGCACATGTACCCCAATGTTCATAGCAGCACTCTCCACAATAGCTAAAACATGGAAAAAGCCTAAGTGTCCATCAACAGACGAATGGATCAAGAAGATGTGGTTTATCTATACCATGGAATACTACATGGCAATGAGAAAGAATGAAATCTGGCCATGTGTAGCAACATGGATGGACCTTGAGGGTGTTATGCTGAGCGAAATAAGGCAGAGAAGGACAAATATCATATGTTTGCATGTATAGGAGGATTAGGAGGAACTTAATGGAAGACAATGGGGGAGAAGAAGGGGGGAAATGGTGGGGGAAAGGGAGAGAGGCAAACCATGTGAGACTCTTGAATGCTGACAAAAACTGAGGACTGATGGATGTGGGGGGGAAGGGGGGGATGGGCATGGAGGAGGGCACTCGTGGGGATGAGCGCTAGGTGTTATGTGGAAACTAATTTGACAATAAACTATTTGTAAAAAAAAAAAACAGAAAAACGCAGAGATGTCTATTATCAGTACAGCACTGGATTCTTTCTAATGGTCTTCCTATAGCTGAGAAGTTAGTTTTTATATCATTGCTAGATGGTTTCTAAGTAGTTCATTAAACTGATTACTCAATCAAATGAAATTAACAGCTGCCTTTTCTTTTTCCTCCCTAAATGAGTTCATGTCTAAAGACGGGTCCTCTAAGTCACAACACATTTTTATTGAAAGTAAGGTCAAAACAATTTTTTATTCTGATCATGGTTTCATGGCAAGATGAAAAGGATAATGAACAATTTTCTTTCTAAAAGGTATAGATAAAAAAATTTAAAGCATTGTTTTCCTCCTAGAATTATTTAGCTGACTGCTTAACCTTCCACTTCAAACTCCACATACATTCAACTGCGGGCTTCTCTGCTGAATAACCAGTTTCTGCTGTCTTTGTGGATTACTTTTCAGGATTACTTTTCATACTTTTGTGGATTACTTTTCATTACTTTTCAGGTACTTTTCACATTAAAGCAAGCCCAATCACTAACTGTGAAACTGTGGTATATGCCTTCATAGACTAATTTTTGATTCTGAATTCTTTGCTTACCTCCTTGTGTCCCTACCCTATACTCCAAGTACCCCTTTACTATTCCTATCAAAAGTGAGTATTAGGAAACCCCTGGTAACAAACATTTTAACCCAGTTTGCCTCTGCCAGTTATTCTTGCCAAGAACATTTCTAAAGAAGCTTAAGTTTGTGGAATAAAAGGGTTTGTCCCAGATAAGAAATTTGGGGACACAGTAAACGTCAAAGAAATGTTTTTGGTTGGGGGACAATTGTATCACTATTCTGAAGTCCCATCATCCAGGCATTTACTACTTTAAATCTGAGACTAGTCTTCATAATAATTTTCAACAATTTTCCTCAATCCAAAGAAAACCAGATCATGGTCCAGTTTATCCAGGTACACTTAACTAGTTCTACAGAGCTAGATGAAAAGCCAGACATTGAGCTTTAGGGTTGTATGTGTATAAGAAGATCTCTTGCTACATGCCGAGTACCCAGGACTTGGAGGCAGGAGGGCTAGCTCCTAGCTAGTCTTGGTTTAACTAGGAACTTACACCACTCTGGGCAAGTCAATAATTTTCTAGGGCCTCAAGATCACTTATTTATGGAATATATTTGGATAAAAAATGATTAGATGATTTCTAAGGCCCCATTTGAACTTTTCTGAGTCTCTTCCATTTAGGTAAAACATTTATCCATAGGAAATGCAACTATCTCTCCCTAAGGATATGTGGGCACGAAATCAGACAATGTATGTAAAATGCCCAGCACAGGGCAGATGTCCAACAAATGGTAGTGGTAATGCTGATCACCATTAATGATTGTACCACATAGTTCCTGTAACATGGTGTTTAGGGACTGATTTTGTGTGCTATTTTTTTTGTTGGTAGTAGTGGCCTTACTGTGGCAATAGTCCAAATGTAGACACACACATATTTGGAATCCTTAGATCCAAGGACCCCCTGCCACGTGATACATATAAAATGCTATTATCAACATTTTCCATGGGCCAAAAAAACCCCCACTCCTTCAGGAATTGATGAAAATGTTTTACTACAGCTGGAATGGTGAATATGTTGCAAAGCACCCGTCCTTCCTCATTTTGTGCTCCTGACCTGATTTATAAACCCATTTTGGTTTCTTGTATTGGCTATAGACTGGGTCCAGAATCCCTTGCAACACAATGTCTTTGGTGGTACAACACCCATGAGTGCCCTGGAAATCATTGGCTTTTTCCCTGTTCAGGCAAGTGCCATCTACAGATGGCAGGTCTGTTCCCTTCTGGGGCTTTTTTTTTTTTTTTTAATTGTCATGTGGACAGATGGCTTCCTATAATCTGTAACAAGAATTCCTGTGTTGTAGGAATTACACTAAATCTAGGTGTCTGAAGTTCCACTTCTACCTCTGAGCCTTGGTTTGCTCAGTAATGAAATTGGGATGGTAATTCAGCCTCACAGGCTAACTGCCGTGGCGATTATATGAAAGGAGTGGTAGAAAGCACTTAGCACAGTGCCTGGCACAGAGGAGGTGCCCAAAATACATGGTTCTTGCTAAACTCAGCATCTGATACCAGAATGGATTTCTTCCTAACCCCCCAAAATTTCAACTCCCTATTTCATGATGAATTAAATAAGAGCTCCCCTGCCCTGTTTGGCCTTCTCTGTCTTTGCTTGCCTGGCCATGTGGCACAAGCTGCATTGAGTGCTTGCCCTTTTCCCAAACAAACCCTGACTCTTCCTGCCCTGATGCTCTGGCTCATTCTGCACCTCCTTCTTTGAATACCTTTTCTGTTTCTGACTGTTTTTGTTGTTTTTGTAGTGCCTACAAAGGCAACAGAAAAATGTCATCACCTCCTTCCCTACTCCTTTAGTGCCTCCTTTGGACACTAAAAGGCATTTCAGTTCTACCTCTCTCATCAGGTCTTTCAACAAATATTGATTGAGGATCTATTATGTACTTGGCATTGTGCTGTGGCAATAGGATCCCTGGTCTTGTGAGTACATATTTTAGTTGGGAAGAGGCAGACAATAAGCAAGTAAACAGGATATTGAGTGGTGATGAGTAACGTGAGACTGAACGACATCAGAAATAGTCTGCATAGGGCGAACTACCTATGCAGTCTGGGGGAGACAACATTTTTAGCTAAGACATAGGTGAGGAACTAGCTTTGCAAGGATCTAAGTGATGAGGTTTCAAGCTGAGGAACCAACAGGTGCAAAAGCCTTGAGATGGAGTTAAGCATGGCATGTTTGAGAAACAGGACAGAAACTGGCTGGCGGGAAAATAGTGATCAAGGAGAAAATGAATATTATCTATTCAGAGTTCCCTTTTTAAAGGCTGGACACAAGGTGGTGAGCAGCATGTGGAAGACTGGATCGAGGCATTTCAACTTTTTCCATCTACTTTTAACCTTGTGTTATACTGAATGGTGTTTCTGAGCTTTATTTTTTCTTCCTATTGACATTCAAAGACACAGGACTATCATTTGTCTCCTTATTCCCCATGGCATCTATTACCATGGACATGGGTGCTTATTACCTATGTTTGTTAGAAGAAAGAGTACATATTCTGGGATTAGAAATGAAGCTTATCCAGTTTTTTTTTGGGTGGAGTAGGGCTCACTTGGAGGTCTCTCAACTGATTCTAGCTGCAGAACCACCTGCAAAAAGAGACCGGGTAGAGCATAAGCTCTTCTGCAGGCAGAGCCCCTGCTACCTTTTGAGCCACAGCTGTTGTCTCCTGCTGCTTGATTGAACCCCCAGCCTTGGCTTCTCTGGGCTGCATAGATATATGCTGTGGGACAAACTCTTCTGACTTTAGCTTACTTCCCTAACCCTGGTTTCTTCCTTGACAAAACCCTGTAACTGTTCATCTTCCCTGATGGCTCACCTGATTTAGGATCCTTGCCCTTTTACTATCCAGCCTTATTCTGCCATCACCCATACTCAACTTGGTATTGCAATTCTGTAATTCTATAAGACAGGGTTTCTCAACCTCAGCACTATTGACATTTTGGGTGGGATAATTCTTTGTTGTGGGAGGTTGCACTGTGTGTTGTAGGAATTTATCAGCATCCCTGGGCTTTTACCCACTAAATGCCGTTAGCACCTTTACCCATAGTTGTGGCAACAAAAACTATCTCTGAACATTGACAACTGTCCTGGGAGGCACAAAATCTGCTCTGGTTGAGAATCATTGACATAAGGCTACAACTAAGAGGGATCTTAGAGACCAATTAGATGAATCCCACTTCTCTCATTTCACAAATGAGGTCACTGAGGCCCAGAGTAGGAAATGTGTTGCCCAAGGTCACACCACAAATTGGCAGTAATGTAGTCAATCTGCTTCATATTTTTTTCAGTCTCACTCCAGTGCTTTTCATTAGTGTGGTGAAATCTTAGGAGCCAGTCAAGTAAAGTGAAAAGGTGGTGGCTTTAGAGAGATAGACCGGAATTTGAAGCTAGATCAAGTCATTGATTGGCTGCATGACCTTGGGTTCTGAATCTGAGTTTCCATTTTCTCTTCTGCAAAGTGGAGGTGATAAATTCCCACCTTGCAGGATTGTTTTGAGGACTAAATCAGATACTTGTCTTAGCTTCTTACCTGGTATGCAGTTAGTGCTGAGCAAATGATGGTTCCCTCCTACCTTGTAGGGCTATGAAAATGGCAAGTGCAGTATGGAGGAGAAGTTAGGCTTGTCCTAGTAGGACTCAGAGTGCCCGTGGAAGAGTAGGTCAGTAGGAACTTGTTTCCAGTGGACTGTGTTAAAAATGCAAGTGGTGGGATTTAGTTTGTAATGGAAACAGCCAAGTAGTTTTCCCTTTGGAAAATAACTGGCTGTGTTGAAAGCTGATTCATTTGACAAAGTTATTCCCCCACCCCCCCACCCCCATGTCCTTTCCTGAAGAGATATCTTTGATAATTATATCTTATCTCTAATGTCCTGTGTCTCTTTCTTCTCCCAGGAGATTGTTATTTTATTACAGACATGTCTAAGGGTTAAAGGAGTGTTTAGACCCCATGTCCTTGGGAACAGTATCTTTTCTTCCTCTTTTATCAGATGAATATAATGATATTTTCTCTTGGGACCAGGGAGATTTGACTCCATCTGGTAACTTGGGTTATGGTGTTAGTCTGGCCACTGACAAAATATAGTTTTGTAATTTTCAGATAAGTTTTTATGAGCATTTTCTCTGACCCCCAGGCTGACACAATTATTGTTGTTCTCAATCCTGGCTGCATATTATAATCACTTAAGAGTTCAAAAGAAAACCAAACAATATCAATATACCAACAAATATGACTGAGCTCAGATAAACTATATTTGGTGATGTATCTTGGGTACTGGTGATTTTGTTTAAGGTTCAATAGGTGATTCCAATGTTCAGTTAGTGTCCAGTATCACTGCTTATTTTGACACCAGATATCCTATATAGTTGATGAGAAAAATAAGGCTCAGAGGAGTTAATATTCTTGTCCAAGATTGTAAGGGAAGAAGGAAGAGAAGCCAAGTATTGTGAATCCTAATCTAGGCCTTTCCACTATAGCAATTTGCTTCTCTACTCATGATATGATCTGGAAATTTCAAGACATGAAAACTTTTTTTGAAAATTACAAAGCATTGAAATAAGTTTGTCAGTGGCCAGACTAACACCAGAACACAGACTATCTGATGCAGTCAAGTCTCCATAGTCCCATGGGGAAAATGTCATTATATTTGGTTAAAAAAAAAAAAAAAAGCTTCTTAAGAAAAAACTCAGTTTTCTTAGCTGTAAAGTGGGATGGGATGTATTGCCTACACATTATTTCCTTGAAAGAACATTAGCATTTGGTAAGGAAAGAACTTGCCATTTTGTTTCTTAATTAAAGTTGAGTTTTGAGATTTCAGTGAAAGATATTCATGCTCATTTCTGTAGAGCATGGCTGACTCTTAGTGTATATTAGGGTGTTATTGACCAAAAACCTGACTAGGGCTATAAATGATGCAAGATGCAAGATAAAGTAAGGAAAATTAGTGGATATGCATGTCAACTTTCACACCTGTGGCATCTCCTTGATTCCAGGGGCAATCCAATACACTCTGAGGATACTCTGATGATTAGGAACTCCTTTATATAGCTGAGCCTAAGTCCATTGCCCTGTAACCCCCAGAATGGATCCTGGTCTTGGTTACACAAAAAGCTAGCTCCATTTCCCCAAGACAGCCCTAAAGATCCTTCCAGGCTGAATCAACTCTTGCAGGGGACCTGTTTTTCAGTTCCCTTTCCAATGTGCTTGCTGCTCCCTGCCTGGATCTATTTTAAAGGGACTGAAAGTAACTCTTTCTCCTCTTCTCGCTTTTGCAGTCCTGTCTGGATTAGTAACTTATAACTCAGAAAGATAGGTTGGCTTTCCCAAAGGTGCAGCAGGTATAGCTTTAAAGCATTCCTTTTGTAAAAGTTATTTTGGCATTAAAGAAAGGTAGAGAACTGCTTGCCTGTTGTTTTCTTGGCCATCATGCATCATGACCTGGTTAACAGTGAGATGGATAATGTAAAGGTTTTGGATTCAGGAAGACCCAGTTCAAATCCTGGTTATGTCACTTATAGGAGTGTGAGCAAGTTATGTCATCTTTTAAAGTCTGAGTTCCTCTTTCAGGAGGCCCTACCTGAGAGGGCCATTGTTGTGATATAGAAGGTATGAAGTGTGCTGAACATAGCATGCACTCAATACATGGTGACACGTGCTCTTATAGCCATTATGAACATTATCCCAGCTATTTGAAAGAAAGGTGACAGAGATGAATTTTCTCCACCTATCAGTGTCTCCCCATTCAGAGGCACCCTTCGTGCTAGAGGTGAATGCAGGTGTCGAAATAATGACTGGAGCTTCACACAAGTCCACTGGCTTCTTTGCCTTCCCTCAACCATTTACCATAGAGATGGTGGTTATCACCTGAAATACCACAATTAGAACTTTGTTAATTTATTTTAGATCTCTGACCCCTGTTAATATGGCAAATTCCTTGGGAAGGAAAACGTTTGAAGCTATTCTTAATCATCAGTATCTAAATGTCAATAAATGTCAGATCCTTTGTAGAAAGCCCATCTTGCTGGAGTGAAAGAAAGGCTTTCAGGAAAGAATGAAAGGATCGTGTTGTGTGAGACCAGGATGATCTATGTTTAAGCATGGTCTAAATTGGTTTTGGTAGTGACTCTGCACACCACAGATATACTAGACTCCAGTTTGGGGGTGTCTGGAAGATATACCTTGTGGGCCATCCAGTTCTCTAGAGGTACTGTGACCACCGTATGCCAAGCCCTGCTCCCTATGCAGTTGGAAACGTGACCCATTGAAAACAAATATCATTTGGGTTTTTTGTTTTGTTTCGTTTTTTGTTTTGGTTATCCTGGTTGAATGAATAACTCACAGTGAGCTAGTTTAGCTGAAATGACTTGTTTGAGAGCTATTTGTGAGTCAGGAATGGTGGTTATCATTAAACATGTTCAGCAATAAGGAAATAACATAACCTCTAGAGCTCTGGCTTCAGAAATGGCACAAAAATGGAATGGACAAATATGAAAAGTAGATAATGGATCCACAGTGATTTAATTCTTGGTGATATTTTCATTTTATGCAAATACCAAAAGAAAAAATACCTGGCTACTTGAAAGAAAAACAGGAAACAAAAAATATTTAGTGTTTGATCAAGCAAAAATCCTTTCACACATCTGTCAAGAGAATTAAAACAAATATAGATGTTAAATAAAAGGACCAGGTACCAAAGAGCAAAATTTAATGAAAGCAAGAACTGTTAAGTATGGATTCCTGTTGAGAAAAATGTCAATCTCTTTCAGAGTTTTCCCATTACTCTATTTTTAAGAAAAGTGTAGTAAAAATACATAATACAAGTTAACTTTTTTCTTGCTTTTGTTTTTCCCCGTCACCCCTCCATTGATATAAAGCATCTTCTGTGGAGTCTTGGACCCCCACACAGCATAGACCCTCACTATTAGCTTAGATGGTCTCTTCCTATCAGAGCATGTTACTGCTGAGCTTGGTGGCTGGAGAGGCATCTTACTAAAGGAAAAGGTCTTTGAAGCATATTGATAGTAAGAGGGGTATTTCTAACTCCTCTGAAATGCACTCCCTAATGGTGGGTCATATCATATTCTGCAGTGGTAGGCTAAGGGCTGAAAAAAATCTGGTGGGAGGGCAGGGGATGGAGAGGACATCAGCTGGCAGAAGTGAAAAGTAAAAATCCATCTTGAGGGTCCTGCTTCACGTACCATGCCCACATTTGACATGTGAAAGACTGAACAACACTTGAGTTGAAAAGGCATAGAGTTTGATTGGGGATGGTTCTTTGCTATGGCTGATACTAGGAGAATGGGGGGAGACATAGAGATGGTGGGTGTCCACTGAGAGAATCCACAGATGAAGCCAACCATGCTGCACCTACTTGTTGGTAGGCTCCCAAACCTTTAGTTTGTCAGTTGCTAATGATAACCCCTAGCAGAGAAGACTGGATAGAAGTAGGGGGTAAGGAAACAAGCCAGAACATGGTTATCAATAAAAGCTAAAGACACATGGCACGTACTGAATCATGCACCTAGGAGAGTGGCTGCTGGACAGCTGGAAGCCAATTGCACCAAGAATGAGAGTTGGGATCTCCAAGAAAGCTATGTGCCAGGAACCCCCTTCCAACTGAAGTTGCAGTCAACCTGGGCCTCTCTCCATGAACCCTGTCACTTCTCCAAACTTGCTTCCGTTCAGCTTTATAGTCACAGTCATGGGCATATTGAGTCTGGTCATTGGAATATGTCCCCATCCTGTCTTAGCCGGGGGTAAGGTCAGCCTTCTTGGGTTAGAAGTTGGGGTCAGTGATCTTAAGGTCCGCCAATGTCATTATCAACTTAATTCATCTCCTGGTTTTCCTTAAAGTAATTCAGCCTTGGGTATTTTACTTTCTAAAGTGGCCACATGCTAAAACAACATTTTTATATGGACACAAAAATCCAAGTTCTCCAGGTCAGCAAAACTCTAAACTGACTTGGTCTCTTAATCCTAGGACAGCGCACACCATGGAAGGTTCTGTTGCTTGTGGGCTTTAATGATGCTTCTTCTTCCAAAACTCTTCCATCCTTTTCTTTTGCGTTAAGTTTGCATAGCATTTTCCCCCATATCAGAGGCTCCAAAGAGAGTCTACTCCACAGTGGGGTTCCTGCTCAGGTGTCAAGCAAATGAAAAGTGGGAATCATGGGCAATATCTCCCTGGCTGTCAGTTATTCCCAAGGTTGTTCTTGGTTCAGGAGGCCAATTCAGCCACCAGAGTGCCTTTGGGCTTGAGCATAGCAGAAAGACATACTGCTCAGTGCTGAGGTTGACTCTGTGAGGAAACATCATTCCACCTAAGGCCTATGGGATGGCTGTTACACATTAAAGGAAGCTCTCTCTGAGCCTCCAGCAAAAACTTTGTGAGTCCTCCTCTGACTGCATACCTGCCTTTGTCCTCTCCACCACCCTTGGTCTGAATTATTTTTGCACATGTTCTCAGCTACATCAGTATCTAGGAGGTGCCCTTCCTGGGGGAGGCAGTCCACTTCTCCAACAACGTCCATCCTCATCCATGGCTTGGGGTCGAGAAATGGAGGGTAACTTAGACACCTCCCACGGCGAATTAGTTGCTTTTTTCCTTTTGCTTGCATGTAAGGTGGAACAAATCTTTAATCTCCAATCTGAAAACTGAAGAGACATGGGTAGGGAGTTGGGAATAAGAAGCCAGGAGCAGTAAGGGGCCTAACAGAACCTTCAAACCATGGATATTAGTAAGAAAAAAAATCTCGCACACACTAAGACACATTAACAACCGAATTAAAAGAAAACAGTACAGTTTCCTCATTAATGTTCCTGTGACTCCATTTTCAGAAACACAGGCTCTATTAGACAGCGTTACTCTCCCCTTATTGCGGTGCAGTGTTATTATCCTCACTTAGCAAATGGAAAAGGGTGAAAGAACATCAAAAAAGGAAAAGGGGCGGCAAAATGATTTTTCAATTCTTCAGGAAAATCTGGTGATTCATCCTCCTTGTGGTCATGGTGGTTGGTGGCGGTTGCTTCAATTTTACTGTTTTTGGCACTGAAGAGCTTGGGATGGAATTGGGGGAGCTTGAGCTTGCTCCCCAAGGGGTCTCCATCTGCTCCAGTTACAATCCCGTGGCTCCCAAGGGCATCCCTGAACTGTGGCTCATGCAGGGAATCGACTGCATGGACTTGGGGAAGTCGTGGCTGACCACCCGGCCGTTTTCTCCACTACCGCCACCGCTGGTTCCTGCCCCACTGTTTCGCGGGAGCGTTGATGTCCGTATGGCTTCATTGATGGATTGCTGTGGGATCAAACAGAAACCCTTTTCAGGAGGACCGGGGGTTCTTCCCCAGGTCCTTGTCAGTGACTGGCAAGGAGAAAGAGTCAAAGATGGACTTAAAAATCTCACCCCACCTCTCCTCCCTATCCAACTCCTTTCCTTATCTTGGCTTCCCATGAACTCACAAAACAGCTCTGTGACTTTGGACAAATCTGATCTCCTCTCTGGACCTCTTGTTCTCTGTGTGTAATGAGGTGTGTTGGACTGGATGATCACCAAGATCCTTTTTAGCTCTTATATTCTGTGATTTCTAAAGATGGAATATCTCCATGACAGTATTAGTGATAATAAATGTAGCAACATGATCAAGTGGAAAAGCTCTGGAAAGGGGTTTGGGAAACTTGGGATTTTAGTTTTGGTTCTGACATCAACTAGTTGTATGACCTGTGCATATCTCCTTACCTCTCTAGACCTTTCAAATCTCCATGTTTGTAAAATGTGATTATCCATGCACCTGAGAATTTTTATTAGCAAGAATAGTGCTGCTGCATGAAAAATTATTTGAAATGTTAAAAAAAGGAGTGTATTACTGTTAAGTTAAAATTTAAAACTACCTCTGATTTGCTTTAGGAAAAATTCTACCTCTAGTAGGATGTGTTATGGGAATATAGGAATTGTTTGAGTAATAGTAAAAATGTAATTGGAAAGAAGCATGTGCTGAAGAAAATGAGAATGCATTCCAAAGATCATTATCTGCAGGTCATCTGCAGATCTGCTTCCCACATATAACCTGACTTCTAGACTGACACATCAGCTCATTGCTACTAAGCTTGTGATTTCCAAAATATTGGACTTCTAGATATGAAAAGGGCTCCAATGATCACCCTAGGATCAGATGAGTGAGGTAGAATGTTCAAGATCACAACCAGGAATTAGAATCATATCTTTGTAGATAAGAGGGAGGGTTCTGTTCTGAGTTCTTTTGGAAGAAGAGGCTTCATGACATGAAAACCAAACCCTTCTCTCTTCTTATCACTTTTAAATTCCTATTAAGAGATACTCACAGAATTTTTGAGGTGGGGGTTGGTTTCTCGGGAATCCTATATAGGAGAATTGTCTATGACTTGAGAGGTGTCTGAGACCAATTGTACTCATCCTTCAATTCTGTTCTCACTTCCTTCTTTAAGCCATTCTAGACTATACCACCAAGTATTTGCCCTCCTCAGCCTAATACTCCCACATTATGCTTTTGTAATGGTTCTGCTTCAGGTATGTGGGTTATGTCTTTTTTAAGAGAGCTGTTTGGAGGAGGGCAAGGTTCATTTTTCCCCCAGTCTATAGCTATCTCCCATAGTACCCAGCATGTAGTTAGATGCTTAATAGGTAACCTTAAATTTGTCTTAAAAAACCCCAACCACCAATAACCCTTCTCAACAAGTTTATGAGCTTTCTTCTCTGCATATTGCCATGACGGTAGTGATCAAAGAAGTCAGTCACTCTCTGGTGGGCAGATAGATATAAACAGCAGTTTGACCTAATTTTTATTCTTTCTACTATACTATGCTGGAAGTATTATTACTGGCAACTCTGATGGTGTTTTTCAAGAGTTCTTTCTTTTTAAAATCCCTGATTAAGACAGATTTGACCCAAAGGATCTTTTACTCACACTGGTTTTGCCTCCTCCTCAAACCTCTGGACTTGATTTATTTATATTCTGCCTTGATTGTCCTCCACTCAAGAGGAAGTGTGACCTGAATTGCATTCTTCTAAGTGAAGGCAAAATAAATACTACTGTGATGCTCTATGGGTGAAATATGAAAAGAAAACCCAAGGAATTAATGGTTACTATTTTCACTTATGCTTATTTATGTGTGTGGGAATGATGGAACATTCTGTGGATTAGCTTGAAATGTTTATCTTCTATAATTTTTCTCTACCATATCCCTTTAATTAAAAAATAAAGTTTAAAGTTCACACAGATCATCCTGGGCTTTGTCAAAAAGTCTCACATATTCCCATCATATTCCATTGAAGTTGGTGGTACTTGATAAATTTATCTTAAAGGAGAAGATTGGTGGCACAGTCAATATTGGTGCCTACCAAAGCCTGAGATAACTTAGCCAGGCATGTAGCTAAAAACTTCTGACACCAGTCAGAAGTGGTTTTCATGGAAGTTGAGGGCTTCCTCAAGGTCAATAACTCCATAATCCTATTGATAGTGAGTGCTACCTGCATACTGGCTTCCTTTCCAAGACATTTATCAGGAGAACAGATGAATGGAGTCAGAACTTTGGAGTGGAAAGCAATGCTAAAAATGACTAGATCATTAGTTCTCAAATTTGACTGCACATTGGAGTTATCTGGGGAGTTTTCAAGGGAAAGCACTGATGCCTGACACATACTCTCAAAGATGTTGACTTACTAGGTGTGATGCATGGGGTGGACATCTGGGGGGGGGGGTGATTTAAAAACTCCTCAGGTGATTCTGATGTACAAGCAAGGTTGAAATACACAGATGTAGTTTATATCCTTCATTGTATAAAGAAACTGAGGACTTAGGACTGCCTGACTTAAGGTTGCAGTTATTTGTCACCTAATTTCAAAGTGGATGACCTTCTAACTGTATCCCTTGTAGCTAGGCTGTCATAAGCTGATGTCATTCTTCCCCTTGCCTCTGGGAAATGCAGTTCTCTCTTGTCCATCCTTGACATACCAGCCATTCTTAAACTTCATCCTTACAGGGTATCTCCCTGACACCCAGGGAGAAAAGGTGAGTTAAAAGTCCAACCTCAAGCCCCCCATGTTGCCTCATCAGAGACCCACTTCTCTAACAGTGTTTACATCCTAACTCCCCAGCCACTTGCTTTTCTAAGAAAAGTCTTTCTGGACCCTGCACATCCTAGAACATCCTAATAAAAGCTCAAATCTCAGTGATGACCTCCTACTAGCATGTGTGCTAAGAGCCAGAAGGACTGCCTGCTGTGGAGGATGCACTCCTGTGTTACCAAGTCTCTCAGCTGCTCAATAATTCCAGGGAAACATATAAAGCCTCAAATGCTGTGACTTAAACACAGCATCGCCACATACAATTGTTTTCCATAGGGAGCAAGATGGGCAATAATACATTCCCTTGTTGTCTTTAATGTCAGTGAAGGACTCAGTTCTGGTCTGTTCCCACAGGCAAGGGAAAGGGGCAGAGGATCTAAGACTTCAATCTGGAACGTGTCTTAGGTTATGTATCTTTGCTAATATATGACCATTTAAATCTTAGTCAAATGGTGTGGTTGTCTGAAGACCCTCTCTGAGTCCCCGACCTCGTGTGTTATCTTCTTCTTGAAGTCTTCTTGTGCCCTGGTCACCCAGAACTTCTTCCTATTTCTGGGTAAAAGTTCCAATCTTTGGGTCTCACACATGTGTATCCTTTGTAAGCAGTGCTTTTCCCCTGGTTAATTCCTTCCATATTTCAAGTCTGCTAGATATCAGTGTCTCAAGGGAGCCTCTCTGACCTGTCCCAGCCCTCATTCTCTCATCAGGACTTGACAGTACCAACACTTTTCTTCATATACTCACTGAACAGGTAAATATTTGTTTATTTTCTGTCTTCCCATCACACTTGCAGCTTCCTCAGAAGTTATGTCTGTTTTGTTCCTGACTATGTCCCCAGTGCTGAGCAATGCCTAGCATATAGTGGGGCTCAGTATGTCTTTGTAGAAGGAATGCCTCCAGGATGACTTCCCACTGTCCTTGTGACACCTAGTGTATGTCTTGTCATTGTGACATGTCAAAAGGGAAAGGGGCTTGACAGCACACAAGCAAAAGATTACCAATCATGGACGGCCTCAACAACTACCTCAGGAAAACCTAAGAATAGGGATGCATCTTTTTTGTCTATGCACTGTGGCTGCCACTTGAGCACACACATGGTAGGTGCTCAGAATGGTCTGTTCCTGAGTTGGAAGTCTAATTCCTGTTTTTCTAGCTCCTAGCTTGTGTGACCTTACTATGACAAGCTACTTAAGCTTCTTTGAATCCCTATTTCTTCATCCACAGGTCTGTAAGCACAACACGTTACAGGGTTAATGAAAATGTATATAAAGTACTTTGAACACGGAAGTTACTAAAAGAATGTCTTCTTCCCTTCTTTTCTTTCTTCTTCCCCTTTTCTACCCATTTTCTTTCCTTCTTCTCTCTTCTATGCACAGTGGAGAAAGACTCTTTGACTATGGTTGAGAAACTAGGTGTTGGCCCTCAATTATGTTTAGTGGCTCAAGACCTTAAAAGTTGGCCAAACACAGTGATCAAGGAAAATAACAGAAAGGAAGTTTCTCACCAAAGGCTTGTGACACTGTCAACATGTCTGTAAAGAGCTAACTGCCTCCGGGGAAGGCTAATTGCAGAATAACAAAGAAAACTTTATGTGAAGTCATATGAGAGGCAGGTGGATTGTGTTCTACTTTTCTCCTTTGGATAAGAGAGAAGTTGGTGGAACTTCAAAACTGAAGGTCTGGGTTGATTAAGAAAGACAGTAGAAGTATCTTCTCTACAGTTGGAAGAATAAAAAGTCTATTAGGAACCTTGGTGAGTTGAGCAGAAGTTGTGCCAAAGAATGGAATTAATTATAAAAGATTGTGGTGAAAGATCCTGATGAATGAGTCTAAGGAATCCTGATTTTGGCTTCTGAGAAATTTGACATCTTTGTAAAGGGAAGGGTGAGAATGTCCCCAACAAGTTATGGCATGACTTAGTGGCCTCCTCTAGGATTCTTGTCTTAACCTGAATTTTGTGACTTCAGTGGTGAAAGTCAACTGTCTAGTTTAAGAGGATACCAGTCTTTAGCTACCCTGGTACCATGACCTGGCACTGACTATGATTAGTGGGACATGGTAATCCTATGGGAAGGGCCAGAAGTCCAGGAAGTTCCTGCTTGGTGGATGTCTGGTCTCATCTGATTTTATGAACACAAATAGATGGAACCAGAACCACGTTGGATGATGATGTTTGTGCTTCCAGTCTGGGTGGTTTTAATGGTTGTATTTGGTTACCCAAATAGCAGCTCTCCCCCATGCATCACCTCATCCTTCAAGAGATTTTCTCTTCTGAGTACAATTCTACATTAATTTTACTAATACCTATCCTATGTGTGTGGGCTGTCTGTAGAGAAATTAGACACAGCTTCTTACCTTAAAGAAATAACAATCTATATTGCTCAAAAAACCTGGGACACATAAGTAGGGGCAATAAAAGGAAAGTCTTAAAAAAGATTGTAGCTGATCACTAATGGGAAAAATAATTATTATTATAAATTGTACTTTTCAGTGTTAGTATTGTTATTTATTGAGAGCTTATTATGACCCAGGCATTTTGACAATCCCTTTATATCCATTTTTCACATAATGCTCAGAACAATTTTATGAGGTATGTACTACCTAGCCCCATTCTACAGAAAATGAGGATCAGAGAGCTACTGGAACTTGACCCAGATAACACAGTTAACAAATACAGCAGGCAGGATTTATGCTCAGACACAGTCTCTAGAACCTGTGCTTTAGGCCACCACACTGCATCACGCTCTAGGGGACCAGTGAGAAGGAGCTCCTGCGATGTGTAGCAGGCCAAACCTGGGACCCTGGTTTGGGTCATGGTCCGCATGGGAGATTTTGGGGGTGCTGTAAAAGTTGCAGTTCACCTAGCTTTTTTTCTGTACCCCTCTTTGCCTCCAGAGTGGCCTTTCCTCACTTTGGAGAATTTTTGGTTTTATGTTTGAGTGGAATAGGCAAAGAAATATTTGTTTAGGTTCTAGGAGACCTTGTTGTGCTTATCAAGCTCTTTGGAGGTCTACCCTGGACTTAGATTCTGAGGCCCATGCTTTTGCTCTGCTTTGTCCTTTCTAAGAAGACCTGGTAATGCGTGAGCTGGTTAAGAGTAGCAATGAGGTGTTTGTAGGTCCCCTGGATAAATACCATCATACTACTATCCCTTAATTGTTCTTGTTATTGTATCTTGGCTATATTTATATTACCTTTTAAATGGGCCCTAAAGGCAGAATATGAGGAGGGAGATTAGCCTGCATTAAGGCACATGGGTGGGAAGCATGAGGTGGATGGCTAGAGTATGGAGTATGTAAGGAGAGCAG
The DNA here is from genome assembly GCF_008692635.1 of Crocuta crocuta. NCBI lineage: Eukaryota > Metazoa > Chordata > Mammalia > Carnivora > Hyaenidae > Crocuta > Crocuta crocuta. Next base: position 236,709 of record NW_027530642.1, read on the forward strand.
ATTGCTTGGGAGGGGAAAGTAGGCTGGAGCCATGATGTAGAAATGCTGACTGCCAGGACAGAAGGTCTGAATGCCAGGACAGAAGGCCCTCCTCCTCCAACTCCTACTCTCTGTGTACAGAACTGAATACAGAGTTTCCAAACAGGGGGAAACAAAAATGTCCAGCAATGTCTTCTCCAAGAGCGACCCTGGAGATATGTGTAGGGCTATTGGCCCAAGGCAAGGAGTGGCTAGGCATGAGGCTATGGTCATGATTCAACAGTGGGTGTACTGAGCTTATATGGGCTTCTTAGGGTACATTCTAGGAGAGTAAATCCTACCAATGAATCTTCTTAGTCTAATCAAGCCAAGGTAACAGTGTAGGGTACATTGCTCAGAATGACTGCATTTCTCTCTGCTTTCATTGGTCTGAATCCCACTTGTCCTTTCTTTTAATTTTTGCCTCTTCCTGGAAGCCTTCTCTAATTTCTGCCTCCTCTCTATTCTTATAGGTCTTCCTATTCATAAGGTGCATCACTGAGTAGTTTTTCTCTGCAATTTTTTGTTGTTGAAGGTCACAGATTGCATCTCCATCCTCTCTGTCTGATTATGATATCTTGCTCATAGTGTTGCCTACATAATTAACACTTGAATAAATATTTTCTTATTGAAGGTAAATAATGAAATGTGAGGGGTCTTGAAGGTCATTTAATCTAAACTCCCTTTGAGTATTTGAATCTATATCTGCCCCAAGAGTTACTTAGCCTCTTCTTGTATACCTCCAGTGATGGGATGCTTGCTACTTATTGGGATAGTCCATCCCCTTTTGCAGTAGCTTTGAAAGCAAACTAGATCTCACTGTGTTTACCTCTGTTCCCCATAGCTTATAGTAGTTAGTTATTGTTTTACACTTTGGGACCCCACAGAACTAGTCTGTTTTTTCCCACCTGAAAAGTCTTCATGTTTTTATAGACAGCTCTCGTATTCTCCATAATTCTCTTCTTCAGTTATTTGCCTTCAGCTATGTTTGATGTGGTTTGGGGTCATCTGGCTAATCTCCTTCTCTTCTGTGCATGATCCTCCTTGCCAAAGTCCATCTCACAGCACAGTAGTTAAGAAAAGACCTAACTCACCAAGCATGGCAAGACACCCTCTCCCCTAATTTGAGAGCTATACTTATGTTAATGCAAACTCAGAGAGGATCAACTTTTGTAGCAACCACTCTTATGTCACATTGAGTTGACTGTGCACTTAAACTCCTAACTTTTAAAATCACCACCCCATCTCTGCTGGTATAGTTGTTTCCCAGGCCTTATGTTTACCCTGACACATCCTATCTTCCTTCCTTTCTCATAGCTGTCTCCCTTCCTGTCACCTTCCTCATTGGAGATTTCTGGGCCCCTGCCCAGAGCTAACTTCAATGTTGTGTCACTCCCCATCCTTTCTAGTATAGGAGCTCCCAGGAAACCCAGCTGTATCACAAAACAGGGTAGGAAAAAGGCCTGGGAAGACGATACCACCTTCATCCGCTTGGATTCGCTACGGGATTTGTAGCAGAACTCAATTAAGGCAACCAGCATGGCTAGTCCAAGTCCTCCAATCAGGATGTAGAACACGCCTGCCACATTGCTGAGGCTCAGAGCACTTGTCTTGTCCTAGGAAGAGGAGGAGGGAAGGGGGCAGGGGAAAGAGTAAAGTGAGCCAAAAGGCTAGAGACCATCGAAGCAACAGCATTTTTACACACATACACTCAACCCCATCACCCTTTTTAACATTCAATATAGTCGGAGAGTTTTTTATTCATTGATAGAGTGGTAAATATTCCTAGGAAAAAGGTGTGTGTGTATGTGTGTGTGTGTGTGTGTGTGTGTGTGAGACAATATCTCAAAGCATCCCTGATAATATTTAATTTATAATTACATTTCCTTCCCTCCTCAATGCCTGTTCTGGGACAAGAGGCACCACAAGAAATTCAGGCAGCTTCTACCAAAATCTGCATCCTTGAGCTTACCCTATTCTTTCAGAAAATGTGTACCTTCCTTTCTAGTTCAGTTCCTGTCCCCCACCCCTCTGTTGTGCAAAACATCGGCCTTGCTTATTATGTCTCTGAGTGTTTTTCTCAGTTGGCATTTAAAGTGAACTTTTCCCTAGATGTGCATTTAATTTCAATTTAATAAGAGAGTTAATGCACACATAATGAAGACCAATCAGTGTGTACTTTTAACTTACTGATCTGAGTCTCAATCTAGGGAAACAAGAAAATGGGGGTGGTGGTGGTGGTGGTGGTGCTTAGAATAGTAAAAAGGCACTGAGATAGAAAAATGGCTCTATTAAATCCTAATAATTATGCTTAATTGGTGTCATTTTTCTGTTGGAGGTGCTTGCTAAAAGATACTGTAGGTAGACTCAGGTAGCTGAATTTAGAAATCTCTGTTGGTTGCAGTAAAAGATCTTACACTGGTTCTGGATAAGCAAAGTCATGGAACAGAGTGCCTAATTCCCAGGGCAGGGGGACAAGTACCCATGTCCAGTAGTGGGTGGACAAAGCTCACTTTGTGGGGCCTGAGAAAGGCCATCAATCTGGTGATACTATTCCTCCAGTCAGGTTCAAAACTGGCAGACCAACTGGTCCCCAAAGGGGACCACTGACTGGCGGTCAGTTTGTGAGTCACAGTTCAGAGAGAGGGGGAAACTGCTCAGTCAAAATCTTGACACAGGCAAATGAATGTCTTTAAATCTTGGAAGAATACTCATCCCTAGATATCTTGGTGGCTCTAACATCTTTGTTTATATTTGCTCAGGTACAACACGTTTCTCATTGAATTAAAATGAAATGCATGCCTCAGTTGGCCCAGATATACACCATGGTTGGTTAGGTGGTAATGCTGGGTAGGATATAGCTTTTACATGTCTGCATGTATTCTTTTTCAGGTGGGGATGGAGGCAAGCCACACAAAGGGTGAACTGTCCTGCCCTAGGGACTCCTTTGACATCTGCCTATTAGGATCTGGACATGTGGAAAGGGGGTTGTTACTGACTAAGTCAGTGGGCTCTGCCCTAGTTCTACTTGGTGCATTGTACAGGATTCAGCAGGGCTGAGCTTAGGGACTGCAGCTGGCAAATAGCAGCATGCCTTTCCCTCCCCAGAAGCAGTGCTGGCTAGCAGAGCTGTAGGATTATCTAAAGCACACCCCTTTGGTGGCTTCCTGTATTGCTAAAGCAGATGGCTCTTGAATATGGGTTACACTTGGCAACACATATTCTGGCTTTGGAAGCAGTGGAAATGATTATTCCAAGGGGGTAGAATTTCTCCTGCTCTGGTATAATGGCCTGATAAGGGATATGTGCAAAATGCTTGATTCAAGAGTTGGCTGAACAATTAAATTCCCACTTGGTGTGGTTTTTCAGAACACTCAAAATGTCTCCCTGTTTGTTGTTCAGGAGGTCTGTAATTCTGCTTCTGGGGAGCAATTCTTCAGAGTCCTTGGAGGATTTATGGTTAGTTTTCTTTTGTGTGGGAGTAAAAACCAAACAAACTCTTCTGTGTAGATGAGGCTAGGGGTATGATGGGGAGGCATGTTAATGTGTCATCAGTTCACACCTTAAAAAGGAGTGGTTGGCAGTGATGCTCAGAGGGAGTGGATGAGGAACAGGCCTGGGGGAAGGTGGTGTACAAGAAGCTGGGAGGAAAGAAAGGAGTCCTGTTGACTTCACATGCTAATCAGTCTTTCAATAGATGAAGTGCACCTTGCCTCCTTAGTCACCAACACTGTTTGTGTTTTCTTCCTCATGGTCTTTTCAAGTTCACCTTGGTCGATGATTATCTTCAAGAATAAGGGAGTAGTAGGCATTTTTTTTTTTTTTTTGTCACTATCTTCAAGAAAGCATAAGAAGGAATCTACCTTCTTGGCCATAGAGGGTGGGGTGTCATTACTGTCTACACCTGGGAAGGAAGAAGGATCAGATCTTCATATGAAAGTAGGGATAAGGGGCATGTTCTATGTAATTGCAGGAGGAGAAACATCCAGTGACTGAGCACTTGACTATGTCTGGAGGTGGAGACTCCTGAAGGAGGACTTCACTTCTGAAGGAGGTCTCTGGCCTACAGAGATGGCAATGTATGTTGAAGGATACCTCCCATACACACAACGAAGGTAGCCAGATGGCATGGGGAATTCCACTTCTTGCAGGACAGACAGTGCCACTCATCCCCTTCTTTTGCCAACACAGTTCTGTAGTACCAAGGATGAGGGAGAGACTTCTGGAATTAAGGGGGAACCCGGGCCCTATCACTACCTATATTAGAAAGCAAACTTAGATGTAGTGCAACTATCTAATCAGGAATAATTTGATAGAGTATGGAATGAAAACCTGGTGTTGCTACCTTCTTAGCTCACATAGTTGAGGAGTTTACATTTAGGCACGGTTTTATGATCTCCCTTATGTGTGCCATTAGCTTTTTGATAAAACCAACTTTAGTTCTCTCAAAGGAGGCTGAAGGCCATGGTCTTCTGTTCAATTGCCTTAATGACTCTCTTTGGCTCACTCTGGGAATATAATGGGATATCTAGAGGCAGGGTTAAAAAGCAATTTAAGGACCAGAGCTCTGATTTCTCCTATGACCCACAGTGTCCATACAAGAGGATGTGTTTCCTCATGGACTTGTGTACAAACAGCTATGTTCATGTTTTCTGGGCAGGCTACAAGCTTCCCAGCTATGACCATGGAGAGAGAAAAGCTAGAACCTGAGTCTTCTGAGCACCATTCTGGGGGACCCCACTCTCCTCCCATCCCATAGCAGCTGTACTCCCAAAAGCCAGGCAGCTTGTTGGTGGGAGTGAAAAAGTCACAACTTGTCTTCTGCCAGGAGGGAGGGAAGAGAGTGACAGCACTGAGAAGAATGATAGGTGAAAAGAAAAACCAAAAAAGAATTCCATCTTTCAGAATTGTTATGCTTGTTGTCATGGTGATGAGCTCCCCCCCCCCCCATTCATCTGTCCTCCTTAACCTGTTGTCTTGAATTGTTGCTTCCCTCATGTGGAAGGGAGAGGGTTTTTTCTTCCACATTTTTTCTTGCTCTTCCCACATGATGGGGGACTGTCCCAGACACCTTCTGTGTTTCTGAGCCAACATCCCTTCCAAGGATGTGGAGCTGGCTTAAGTCTTCATTAAGAGGGTTGAGCCAGGCCTGAGCAGGAGAGACTTGAGGCTTTTTTTTTTTTTTTTTTTTAAAAATGGCTTAAGTAGAAAGTTCCGTGGAGAAACCAAGGCCTTTGGCCATAGGACCAGTCCCTCCCTTGGAGACTGGTGGTGCTCATCATTCAAGGCCTGCTAAATCTGGACCAAGCCTTCAGGTTTCTCCAACTGCTGCTTATCTTCCTGTTAGAAGTATGAACTCCTACAAAGCAAGAATTCAGCTCCTGCTCTTCTTTCAATTCCATAGGGATTCCACACATTTTCTGATGTCTGTACAGTTGGACTTTTAGGGGCTGCCTTCAATTGTTTCACATGCTGAATGTGTGACCTGACTTGCCTTTCAGGGTCTGGAGAGAAGTCCAACCCACTTCCTACCTACTAGCCTTCCTGCTATAATAGGCTTTCACTTGTGCTTTTCCAGAACTTAGATTTTTAGCCCATGAGCCATTTTTCCTGAGGGTTGGTTATTTCCTAGGAACAGAGACTCAGAGGTTGACTAGGCTCATGTAGTAGCTAGGACCAAAGTGAGGAAGCTTTGGGGAGGTGGATTTGATTCCACTAAAGGAAATCTTTTGATTCAATAGAGCTGTCCAAATGTGGAATGTTTTGCCATGGAT